>NC_068360.1:83522058-84124558 GCF_020536995.1 Dreissena polymorpha
TAGCACACAGCAGCGGATAAGAACATTTGAAAAGCGCTGAGAACCATTTTATGATGTAGAATCTAAAAAGCATGTTAAAAGCAGCCTTTTGCGCTTCATCCATTCGATTTATGTATAATACAAACATTTAGTAATACAATATGATATTTTCTGATGATTTGTTTGCTTATACGTAATGCCTAATGCACAAATCATCCACATTGTATTGTATGCAGTGTCCATTTAAGGTTGATAGAGGATATATAGTGTATGTTTGTTGTGCTGCTTTGCTGAGGAAGTTATGGCCATTTGATTACAAATAATGCGTTTTGCAAACCAATGTTTGGTCTCTGCTGACACATCTCAGGAATTTTATTATAATCCTTTTATGAAATAAATGATCGCAGTGTCCTTTAAGTGTGGACCTCTGCATGTTTTCAGGTCGATTCTCCACATGTTTTCTTCATAAGGTATACACGTTTTGGTTATTACAATTCATTAAAATTAGTATATTTCTGTGCAAGAGCTATGAGTCTATTTAAAGAAATTTATAATATTTATACACATTGGTAATTACAATTCATTAAAATTAGGACATTTCTGTGCAAGATCTCTGAGCTTATTTAAAGAAATGTATAAGGTATACACACATTGGTAATTAAATTTCATTAAAGTGCATACATTTATGTGCAAGATATTTTGGCCTATTTAAAGACATATGTAAGCATTTTAACTCTCATTGATACATATTATCATGCTGCTGCGCTCTGGCCATCTTTCATACAGATATTGCCTCATGGTACTCCTTCTTATAGTGAACCCATAAAATAAACCAATAGATGAATTAAGCATCGATAAGTTTTACTGGTATTCTCTTTTTTTGTAAATGATATGGACTGCAACCAACACGCATTTAGTATGTACTGATAAGCATAAATATCTTCAAATAAAGTATTTAAGTATTTTTCTCAAACGTTATACCGGTTCATTAGAACTTATAGGGATACAATAGCATGAGGTGCGTGACGTTAAGAAAGTCTTAACAACTCCATTTCGAGTTTTAAAAAATGTGCAATTTATATAAACGTTTAGTTGAATTTTGTTTATTGTCCCTTTAACATTACAATAATATAATATTCACCATCTACTTACTTTAGAAGGAAGTTTTAAATACCAAGTAATGCCCGCACATTTCAACTACTGCTTTAGAACTGTAAGTGTTCTTCTTAACAAGGAAGATTATAAACAGCTGGTATATGAATTGTAATAAGTGTGCAATCAAAGCGAAGTGTTGTCGGAAGCATATATACCATCTTTGTTATTATGTACTTTAATAAGTTTTATTCGTTTATCCTATAAGAAAACCTGTCTGGTCATGACGTTTTTTCCAGAACATTCACGTTGTGCACTTCTTTTAGTAACACCATTTTAATCACTCCCCACATGATGCTAAGTTAAGTACTATCAGTTGACTGACATTTATAGATGATTCATGGATAGGTTATGTTTCTGATGTCTAAGCGGACCTAAATGAAGGTCGCTTTAACGTGCTTATAGGGGCATGGTAAAATACGCCATACAAGTATTGATATAGCAATCTCAGAAATAAAATATATTTCAGAAAAAATGCGTGATATGAAAATACTTATTGACAAATATTAAATAAAACTAATTTTGCCAAGCGTAATGCACAACAACAGTTATATACAGTCAGTTGGTATACTGCTACAACAACAACTACTACAACAACTACTTCTACTACTTCTACTACTACTTCTACCACTACTCCTACTATTACTACTACTACTACTACTACTACTACTACTACTTCTACTACTACTACTACTACTACTACTACTACTACTACTACTACTACTACTACTACTACTTCTACTACTACTACTACTACTACTACTACTACTACTATTACTACTACTAATAGTGCTACTACTACTACTACTTCTACTACTACTACTACTACTACTACTACTGCTACTAGTACTACAACTACTACTACTACTACTACTACTACTACTACTACTACTACTACTACTTCTACTACTACTACTACTACTACTACTACTACTACTACTACTACTACTACTACTACTACTACTACTACTACTACTACTACTTCTACTACTACTACTACTAATATTACTATTACAATTACAACTACTTCTACTACTACTTCTACTACTACTTCTACTACTACTTCTACTACTACTACTTCTACTACTACTACTACTACTTCTACTACTACTACAACTACTACTACTACTACTACTACTACTACTACTACTACTACTGCTACAAATACTTCTACTACTACTACTACTATTACTACCACTACTACTACAATTACCACTACCACTACTACTACTAATACTACTACTCCTACTACTACTACTACTACTACTACTACTACAATAAAAGTACTTTTTCTACTACTACTACAACTACTTCAACTACGGTTACTACTACTACTTCTACTACTACTACTACTACTATTACTATTATTGCTACTGCTACTACTACTACTACTACTACTTCTACTTTCATTATTTGTACTACCACTTCTTCTACAAATATTACTACTACTACTACTACTACTACTACTACTACTACTACTTCTACTACTACTTCTACTACTACTACTACTACTACTACTATTATTGCTGCTATTTCTACTACATCTACGACTACTACTACTAATACAAGTTATTAAGAAATAGATAATATTAATACATATATAAATTATAATAATTATAATGATAAAAATAATACTGATAATAATAATTATAATAATAATGCTATAAATAACATTTACATAAATGATTGTAAAATTTATATTCATAATAGTGTTATTATTAATAATATTGTTACAATTAATACTACTACTACTATTGTTATTATTACTACTGCTACTACAATGTACTATGTATACTACTACTACTGCTACAAGTCATATTACTTCTACTTCAACTACTACTATTAATTCTTCTTCTACTACTACTACTACTACTACTTCTACTACTACTACTACTACTACTACTACTACTACTACTACTACTACTACTACTACTACTACTACTACTACTACTTCTACTACTTCTACTACTACTACTTCTACTTCTACTTCTTCTTCTACTACTACTACTACTACTTATACTACTACTACTACTTCTACTTATTCTACTACTACTACAACTTCTACTTCTACTACTACTACTGCTACTACTACGACCTCTACTACTACTACTTATTTTACTTTTACTTCTATTAATACTACTACTGCTGCTACTACTACTACAACTACTACTTCTACTACTATTACTACTGCCACTTCTGCTTTTGATACTACCACGCAAGTGACGAATAAAAAAAATCGAAAACAACGTGTGTCATAAAGTAGCAAAATACATTAAAAGCACGATAACTGGACGCAGGGCATAATGCCATGCACTAGAAAGGGGAAGTTTGTGTCCCTTTTCCCTATTTCAGATATTAAACTTGTAAATATTTAACTAGTGTTATTTTTTTTCGCAACTATGTTAACATTTGCTAAACTTTTGAGATTTTGACAAATCCTAAATGATATGTTAATTATTTATGTTGTCCACTTAAAGCGACTACGTTGCAGATGGTAAATATAATACGGTCGGCAACCTTAAAAATAAGAAAATAATAATACAATGTTTTCATGTTACCATTGTTAAATAGTATATTCATAAAGCATTAAACAATGATTATGAACGACTTGTGCGAGAAATTACCTATATATTAGGCTAGAACTTTTCGGTATATGATTGCATGATTGTTTTTATTTTTTGCCGTTTATGTCAAATTTGATTCCCATCTCTTTTAACGCAAGAGCAGTATCATATATGTAATTATTTGATTGATTTTTGTTTATTATTAAGTTTCTTTATAACTTGAAATACATTAGGAAATATATTAAATAATATACAAAATTGATGGACAAAATATAAGCGCGTATGATGATTCGCTACGCGAGATGCCTGTTCTGGTATCGCAACGCTGAAGTCATTGACAGTACGAAGTTAATTTTGAATTGATTGATTGTAAACCAAAGGACTCCGGTTATACGCATTCCGGACATGTTGATTCCCTGCGGACACTCCAGTTCCCACACAGCACCAGACCACAACAACATTGACTTTCTTTCAGTAAACTCAACAGCTGAAAATCATTTAAAACTTTCCTAAGTCTAATAAGCAAACCAGGAAGGAGTGCTGACACACTCCGGTCGTCACAGAATGCTGCCTCAGGCCCGGAAGGACCTCATAAACATCGAACACACACATGAGGAGCCTTATAAGTACAAACACAATGATACCTCGGGTGCGGAACAACCTCATCAACTTTGAAATACACACGAACATAAGATAACTTATTTAAAACAATGCTTTCAAATGACTAAACAAGGAAGTTTGGAAAATTTAAAGTCTCTGCGATATTTTGTAGGCAGTTCTTAAGCATCTTGTTTTCATGGATTTGAAACAAAGGTTGACATGTGTCATATTCGCAATCTTCGATGTGTCATTTATAGTTAAGTTTTTACTACCAAGTAATAATTGCACAAGAATAACCATGAATTGAAAATTGTTTTCTCATCATGAACAATTTAATTGACACTTGATACTAAGTAGTGCAATAAAGCGAAACAATGTTGGTATGCAACAAACAATCGTTATATTTTTTGCTTTGGGTTTATTGACATCTGTCTGAATACACTAGTGTTTGGAGGACTTCTTAGAAGAAAAAATGTTTTATACCGCTGATGCATATGTGCTTACGCAAAACACATCTGCTTCATTTCTGAAAGAACATCGTAACAGTTAATTGTCAGGACCAACAAAGACTCGAATACAGAATTAGCGGAGCAAAATATATACCTAACCTTAAGAATCACAACAACTTTAACAGGCAAATCGAAAGTATTTTATCGTAAATAAATAGATGAAATATCGCATCAACAGGTCCAAGTTTTAAAGCAAATATGAACTTAGCTATAAGTATGTATTGATGAAATCGTTTAGAAAAAACAACAATCACAAACACATTCCTTCTGATACACGCCTTTATTAAGATTTAAACTACTAACAAAGCCAACTGCAACATTATCGACATAATCGATAGAGCGAATGCGTGTAGCGTCACTTGGTGTACATTTTATTTATAACAATTTTACATGTACGACTGATTTTCCAGTGCCCGAACTTGTTTTGTATTTTTGTATTTATATAATTAATATGTTACATAAACGTTTGTGTTAGCTGTCCTGATTACCGGTAAATAATGTTTGATTAAAATACGATACCGTGTTTTGAATCAGTATATTGATTCACATTATGTCCCTTTACATCTTAAACGGTTAAGACTACATTTAGTACAAATGATTGGTACTTGTAAATACGCATGTGATATTTGACCAAGTGATTTCCGTTTTATGAGCACACTTCTTAAATAAAATGCAAGGCAAAGCGCGTTAGTGCAGCAGTCTTTTCGGACCGAATGAATACGATTAGGCGTAATTGACAAATATAACATGGGTCTAATGATTTTTTTATTGGGGTCGGTATTTCTGATGACCTAGGGCGGACAGTGTGAGTTTACATGAAACAAGGTTTATAGCATCTTGTCTGCTAGATAGTCGAAACTGACCTAACGACGCCTCGAGAATAATGGTCAACTGCAGACAACGGTAAGTCTGGATTCCCCCCCCCCGCGACAAAAATCACTCTATATTACACTTGATAATAACGGTCAATCGTCTATAACGGCCAACGGCCACTAAATTCCACTCCGAAAGTCATGTTTGAACTGAAAACAACGGTCTAGCGACAGTCGTTTTCGAGTCGCGAATATTAAAAACACAGCACATCATTTGTCCGTCTATTTTGCGGGTAAATAATCTGAGAGCGGTAATTGCCTTTGATAGTTATATGACCGAAAGACATGTTTGAACTGAAAACAACGGTCACGCGTCAGTCGTTTCGAGTCGCGAAAATTAAGAACAAAAACGAAACAGGTGCACGTAACAATAAGAATTGGTATAAGTAGCAATTATCGGCTGCATTCATAGCGACAAAGCATGAGCCCGTGACGAAGTCAATAATCTTTACAGCTGATAAGGTGTTAAAAACAACATTAAGCTGGCGAGTGTTGTTATAAGAAGGCGATACAAGTATTAGTGATCGTCTATTCAGGTTTTCAGGCAAATGTACATTGAATTGCAACTTTATTAACAAACTAATGAAAATTTTTATAAGATTTGGCGTCTTTTTCTTTGAATTAGAACTGTACGGTTATACCGTACTGTCGGTGTATGGCAGCAAATCCGCTTTTATAATTGTTTGGACGTAACGTAAATGACACATAACAATCTTTATTTAAAACTACATCCCAATAAATGTTATACGAACTGAATGAACGTACTAACGGTTTATGACAGCAAATCCGCTTTTTAGACTTGTTCGGTCGTGACGTCAACGAACATGGCAAGCTTTATTTACTGTATAAACGAGATGCATGAGTAAACAATTATACTAGCGTTGACAAAGACATCGATTAAGTTTAACAATATGAAATTAAATCAATTTATAAGATATCATCCTGTTTTTTCATTGTAAGTTAATTATGCTAATATGCTTAGTTATCATTAATAAGCCTTTGTTTCACACTGTATGCAAAAGAATGGGTGGGGTAACGACGTAGCAATACTACTAACTGACCAACCATCTAAACATTGTGATCCGAAAACAACGGTCACCTTTAGACAACGGCCACTTTGGTCATTTCCCTTGACTGACCGCTGTTCTCAGGGTTGACTTATAATGACACAGGAGCAATATGCTATGAGAAGAGATATAAATGATCTCATGATATTGATGACCGCAACAAATCAGCACCTCAGTGAGTTGGTTTCTTTTAATCAAAGGTTGACATCTGTCCAGGAGAGACTCTCAAATATGGATAGTCACGTGAAAGAAGTCGAAATAGAGAAAGTAGGGCGACGAACGCACCTGTTAAGACGCGGACTGGAGCAGGAGAAGGCAGCAACCTTGTCACGATTAAATTATGTCCAGCAGATTCAGGAGGACGTACAGTCCGATATAAACGTATTGATGAGTGCTACTGACAACTTTCGAATTTTAGAAAAGGAGATGGCGGACTCGGTTGTACAGATTGAAACTCTGGAAAAGACGCTGTCAGACATTAACGTTGCAGCAAACAAAACACAATCTCAAATTTCGACCGTGGAATGGAAAGTGGCAGCTACGCAGAGCAACACTCACACTCTCCAGTCAAGAGTACAAAGTCTGGAATGTACGCAAGTGGATCTTAATTCAAAGACAATGGCTATTGAATCACAAGTCGAAACAACAGGATTACAGATCGTTGGAAGGATTGAAACTCTTGAAAAGACGCAGTCAGACGTGAAAGGTACAGCAAACAAAACACAAGCTCGAATTGCTACCGTTAAACAAGAATTGGCAGCTACGCAGATCACCACTAACTTTCTCCAGTCACTGGTTCAAAGTCAGGAGAGGACGCAAACGGATCTTGAATCGCGAGTCGATACGACACGAATACAGAAGACGGCTCCAACAAACCTTAGGTAAGTGTTTCTTGAACTGTTTTTAGAACATTCGTAACTGAACGTCGAATCTTAATGTATTTTCGACTGTTTATTCACTAGGTTTTCACATTTCAATATAAGATGATCAGTAAAAGAAAGTAACGCACTATTGTTTATTGATTAAGATACGTGTCCCAAATTCCAACTAAAATCTTGACTGAAAGTCCATTTAATTGTGTTCAATAAAACGTACATTGTGCAAAACAGGCATGCCTTAGACAAAATCATCAGTTGTAATTTTCTGAACTGAGAAGGGCAATTGTATTACCTTTCTTCAGGTGCATTTGTTTCGCGACCGAGCTCTCGAAAAAAAAAACATATTATAACAAAGACTCTATCATCAAATTCGATCGCGTTTACTGCAACAAAGAAAACCACTACAGCCCCAGTACCATCTTCACTGCACCTGTGAGTGGAGTATACGTCTTCATGTTCAACGCTCAATTAGATGGTGATCCAAACGATCCAAACGACACGAACCGATAGCACATCTCTCATTGTGTGTGAATGGAGATATCAACATACACGCAATTGTTGAGGGCGTGACACCCAATTGGACTGCTGTTGTGTTGGAAAAGGGGACATAGTTTATATAAGTACCGCAAATTCAAAAGATAATTATTACATTTTTTGTTGTAGAATCTCGTTCAGTGGCGCACTTTCGCATATGAGTTTTTGTAGAATTGAGGTTTGAGCATTTTTTGTAACTTATGTACAAAACCAATTACCATTACATGTATAGCAAAATAGCTCCTCTGACATTCTTTTGGCTTTCTCATTTGTACGTATGTGTCGACAGTGTAAATCTGGTATGTTTTGAACTACGATATGCTTACTGTTTATACTTTCAAAAAAAATATCTTTTTTAAACTTATTTAAACTTGCATTTCACGCGGATCCAGTTTCGCGTGTGAATATAGGAAATATGCAATTGTTCATAGTGTATCTAAAACATTCATAAATAAAACAACGTCTTAAACGGACTGTTATGTTTTCCTTATTTGTATGTATGAACTTGCGATTTTAATCGAGAGCATATACAAAGATGCGTTTACAACTAGCGATTAATCATTTAAATCATCGCAACACGTAAGAGGAATTGACGTTCACTATAGTATAAATACATATCCTGAAGAAACGGGACCCAGGAACAGGGTTTTGTATTAACTACCAAATTCGTAAAGATACGGATATAGCAAAAGATAAGATCCAAACGTGTGCCTCCACAAATCATATAAATTTGATCTTGGAATGCTATAATAAAAAAGGGTTTTTTCCAAGATAAAATTCACAATTAATCAGCTTACGCATTGCAAAGCAGTTTCTTTAATATTATAGTATGCTTTTTTATCACATAATAATTATTGCCCTGCTAAAATGACATCCGTTGTAATTAACGAACTTAAGCTTCATGAAAAATAAATAAATAAGCAGAATGAATCTCCAGAAACATTATCAGAAAACTATTTTTATTTAAACCAAGTGACAAATCAAAAGAAATAAAATATGCACAGCATGGCATTTCTATTTTTAAAAGTATACAAACAGGGATCACTGCACAGAGTCGCGCTATTCAAGTTGTTTTGTATGTTTAGTTAGATTTGTACAAAAGGGTTTTCATACATTCAATATTTTAATATATTTTATTATTGAATCTAAAATAGGAATTGTAACGAATAAAGGTGAACACGTCAGTGACAAAATCGTTTGTCAAAAGTCATATCTAACTAAACAAGTATTTACTGTTTATTTTTTATTCCGTAACAAATATTTCCTACAATGGCACACAGGTTTTAAATTGTGATCGCTCCATATGATGTTTAAATGTTAGGAAGACACGAATTCATATAGTAACAATATCAATCAGTATGTTGTAACGTCGGTCTCATGTGAACTTAGTTTGAATTATCGCTGTTTCAAGGTCATATGATTAAAACGGAATTAACTTATTGACAGTTGGATTGAAAGAAATTATATGTTTACTCATGTATTTTTAAAACCGTATCAATATAAGTAAGTTGATATTATATATACATGTACTCAATTTGATTAATATCTTTTAAAATGTTATCATGTTCGACACAGATGTTTTCATTCAATACTGTTTTAAATACACACATGCTAATATTTAATCCCTGTTATTTAAAATTGGTACCATACTACAAGTATTGCATTCAATGCGATATTATTATGAATCAATATACTGATTCAAAATCGGTCCAATACAAAGAAGTTTCATTGTGATATTGTAGGTTTAATTTATGTATTATCACTCATCTAAAATAACCTTTAAACCAATTGACATTTCCAACCGCGCCTACCTGAAACGGATAAAACGGTAACCTTGAGTGCGTTTCCGTATAATAAACGAACATAAACATTGCAAAACGAGGGAGATGCCAATTATTCCTAGGAAAAACGTCAAAAAAACACATACGTATGCCGGATACTGTTGTTCACTGAACATTATGGTGTTTCAACTAATGTTATATGTCGATATGAGAATACATTTTACGAATGCAAACAAATGAACAATATAGTTAAATTGTTATTAACTAGTCTACAAAACATACATATTGTGTTACTAGAGAGAACAATATATACTACTAATACTGTACAATGCAAAGCTCTCGTGATCCACCGGAAGTTCAAATAACTTCTTTGGGTGGTTATGGGGAATTTTGAACAAGAACTGAGGAAGTACAATAGATGCCGAACTAAGCATCCTAGTGTTATGGTTGTTGTTTTTTCTTTTTAATTTAAACATGTATTCAATTGATTGAAATTAAGACTGACAATGTCGAAACAATATATGGTTGACTAGAGCACCAGTTCAGTATTAAATACAGATACGATTAATATCCTGCACGAAGGTGCGTGATAGAGATTATCTTAAACTCACTAAATGCATTTCATATTCACGTACTTAGCAGTATCAATATCATCATCGCGAAATTCCAATTGTAATACAAACAAATAGTATATCGTTCCGACTTTATTGTTTTACAATAATGATGCACTTGATATTTATTTGTCACATTTGCTTTAAAATGTTAAACTTGCACTTGTGTTTCAAGCACATAAGCACATTATAATTGGATTTCTAGCGGATAAAGACAGCGTAGTTGTGTTTCGAATAGAAAAACAAATAGCATTGCTGTTCCTTAAATTAAATTAAATTCTTATATGTAAGTTAAGCCTCGGTATACATGCCTGCTAGATGCTTGTTGGCAACAAGTCGAACCCATTTGAAATAATGCCTGTAATGTTTAATAATCTACACATTGCATATGTTTTACTTTTGACCTTAAGAGTTAACCTGACCTTTAATTGTTCACATACTTGCTTTTAGTTTTAATACATTTTGGTGATTAGTTATTAAAACAATAGCATGCTAACTGATTAAGTTAAAGTAAATTCTAAACTTTTAACATTGCGTAATGAAATGTAACGTTTGCTGTCTGTTCGAACTTCATGATGCTCACATTTGACATTTGGCTTATAGTGCGACACATTTACAATGATAACGATTGTGAGAATTGCTACGGCCTTTGCTTCAGTTCATTGATTCGTGTATACGCGTCAGGTGGGACAGTATGCCGTCGATGAATACCGATCGATGCCGACCCGTGCAGTGCGCATTCGCCGGCCCCTATCATGTTTAACACATCGATTTGAACCTTATTTACAATGTAGACAAATACTCAATGCAAACATGTGTTGTTCTTTACAAACAAAATAATTTCATGTGTTTTGTTTTGTGGTACGATTGAAGTATATATTTGCTTTGTAAACCAATCTTGTTGAAGTATGAATGGTGAAGAATATGTCACCGATGGTTTATTGCATAAATAGACCAAAAATAGCATGATACGTGAGTGTAACGATAAGTAGTTGACTTAAGTTTCTAGTGTACACAAATAGCATGATACGTGAGTGTAACGTTATGTACTTGACTTTAGTTTCTAGTGTACACAGATAGCATGATACGTGAGTGTAACGATATGTAGTTGACTTACGTTTCTACTGTACAAAATATAATGATACGTGAGTGTAACGATATGTAGTTGACTTACGTTTCTACTGTACAACATATAATGGTACGTGAGTGTAACGATATGTAGTTGACTTAAGTTTCTACTGTACAAAATATAATGGTACGTGAGTGTAACGATAAGTATTTGATTTAAGTTTCTAGTGTACATTTGATACCGACTGTTCATGTAAGACTCAACTATATTTTGAAACATTCATGTTACACCGAGTAAGATATCGTTTATACAATCCCTTGTTCCCTTTGTACAGTAGGTGTGCTGACGTTCGTTGTAATGTGTGTTTTGATTTGTAATAGTTGCGTCCCTTTATTTATATTTTAAAATTGAAATTGTAATTGCACGCGTTCATTCAATGTGATTTACTTCAGTGATCTGAATCGGTGTAATTTGAATGAATTGGGTCTTATTGACATTATGTCTTGTCACTCTAATTTCGAGGTTCTTATTTCCGATTTAGGAGAACACGCATTCAATTATGTTATCATCTGGTCTCATTGTTTCATAACACATACTGTCTTATGTCTTTTGACATAGAATGTAAGGCAAACCTCCTTTTTGATAGTAGCTTTCTAACCCAGCTTTTGAGAAACTTAAGTATATATAAAATGTTGGATACATTTCCTGCAAATATACCCGAATAAATAACTCTTAGCATATTACTGACTAAATTGAGATAATTCAGTCAAAACGTTGGCTAAAAAACTATTGTTAGAGATTATTAGAAACCCTATTATAAATAAAACCTCTCGTGTGATTTGTTTCAATACTTTTTTAGTAATGTTTATCCCGAGCTTTTCCTCGAATGACTAATGTTTCGTTGAAGTTAGTTGTAGCTCATTAAATGAAGTTACGTACAGTCATGTATCATTTTCCATTCGCCGCTGAATTAAGACGTGTGTTACAACCCGTTTTGTAATACAACCCCGAATTGTAATAATTATTACAATGTGGGTTGCGATGCATTATTTTATTTCGGGTCGACTGTAACAACCGGTTTTGTAATAAAAATCCGAAATGTATTTTTTTTATCATGTCCATTAAATCAGAGATACATACTTTTTTAGAAGTTATTTTCATGTTTACATTAGTTTTAGAGTAAGTATTGACTGTTCCCCCGACCTTTGTTCTTATAGACTTCATCAACAAATCATGAATGTAATAATTTATTACAAAGTGGGTTGCGATGCATTATTACATTTCGGGTCGACAGTAACAACCCGTTTTGTAATAAAAACCCGAAATGTAATAAATGTTATCATGTCCATTAAATCAGAGATATAGACATTTTTAGAAGTTATTTTCATGTTTAAATTAGTTTTAGAGTAGGTATTGACTGTTCCACCGACTTTTGTTCTTAAAGACTCCATCAACAAATCATGAATGTAATAATTTATTACAAAGTGGGTTGCGATGCATTATTACATTTCGGGTCGACAGTAACAATCCGTTTTGTAATAAAACCCCGAAATGTTATAAATTTTATCATGTCCATTAAATAAGAGATACAGACTATTTTAGAAGTTTTTTTTCATGTTTAAATAAGTTTTAGAGTAGGTATTGACTGTTCCCCCGACCTTTGTTCTTATAGACTACATCAACAAATCATGAATGTAATAATTTATTACAAAGTGGGTTGCGATGCATTATTACATTTCGGGTCGACAGTAACAGCCCGTTTTGTAATAAAAACCCGAAATGTAATAAATTTTATCAAGTACATTAAATCAGAGATATATACTTTTTTAGAAGTTATTTTCATGTTTAAATTAATTTTAGAGTAGGTATTGACTGTTCCACCGAATTTTGTTCTTATAGACTCCATCAACAAATCATGAATGTTATTATTTATTACAAAGTGGGTTGCGATGCATTATTACATTTCGGGTCGACAGTAACAACCCGTTTTGTAATAAAAACCCGAAATGTAATAAATTATATCATATCCATTAAAACAGAGATACAGACTTTTTTAGAAGTTATTTTCATGTTTAAATTAGTTTTAGAGTAGGTATTGACTGTTCCCCCGACCTTTGTTCTTATAGACTCCATCAACAAATCATGAATGTAATAATTTATTACAAAGTGGGTTGCGATGCATTATTACATTTCGGGTCGACAGTAACAACCCGTTTTGTAATAAAACCCCGAAATGTTATAAATTTTATCATGTCCATTAAATCAGACATACAGACTATTTTAGAAGTTATTTTCATGTTTAAATAAGTTTTAGAGTAGGTATTGACTGTTCCCCCGACCTTTGTTCTTAAAGACTACATCAGTTAATCATGAATGTAATAATTTATAACAAAGTGGGTTGCGATGCATTATTACATTTCGGGTCGACAGTAACAACCCGTTTTGTAATAAAAACCCGAAATGTAATAAATTTTATCATGAACATTAAATCAGAGATATATACTTTTTTAGAAGTTATTTTAATGTTTAAAATAGTTTTAGAGTAGGTATTGACTGTTCCACCGACTTTTGTTCTTATAGACTACCTCAACAAATCATGAATGTAATAATTTATTGTAAAGTGGGTTGCGATGCTTTATTACATTTCGGGTCGACAGTAACAACCCGTTTTGTAATAAAAACCCGAAATGTAATAAATTTTATTATATCCATTAAAACAGAGATACAGACTTTTTTAGAAGTTATTTTCATGTTTAAATTAGTTTGAGAGTAGGTATTGACTGTTCCCCCGACTTTTGTTCTTATAGACTCCATCAAAAAATCATGAATGTAATAATTTATGACAAAGTGGGTTGCGATGCATTATTACATTTCGGGTCGACAGTAACAACCCGTTATTGTAATAAAAACCCGAAATATAATAAATTTTATCATGTCAATTAAATCAGAGATACAGACTATTTTAGAAGTTATTTTCATGTTTAAATAAGGTTTAGAGTAGGTATTGACTGTTCCCCCGAATTTTGTTCTTATAGAATCCATCAATAAATCATGAATGTAATAATTTATTACAAAGTGGGTTTCGATGCATTATTACATTTCGGGTCGACAGTAACAACCCTTTTTGTAATAAATCCCCGAAATGTAATAAATTGTATCATGTCCATTAAATCAGAGATACACACTTTTTTAGATGTTATTTTCATGTTTAAATTAGTTTTAGAGTAGGTATTGACTGTTCCCCCGACTTTTGTTCTGATAGACTCCATCAACAAATCATGAATGTAATAAATTATTACAAAGTGGGTTGCGATGCATTATTACATTTCGGGTCGACAGTAACAACTCGTTTTGTAATAAAAACCCGAAATGTAATAAATTGTATCATGTACATTAAATCAGAGATACAGACTTTTTTAGAAGTTATTTTCATGTTTAAATAAGTTTTAGAGTAGGTATTGACTTTTCCCCCGACCTTTGGTCTTATAGACTACATCAACAAAACATGAATGTAATAATTTATTACACAGTGGGTTGCGATGCATTATTACATTTCGGGTCGACAGTAACAACCCGTTTTGTAATAAAACCCCGAAAAGTTATAAATTGTCCGGTGTCCGATAAAGTCCGAGATATAGATTTGTTAGAATATTGTTTCATGTTTAAAAACAATTTTGAGTAGGAATTGACTATTCACCCGACCTTCGTTCTTATACATTTTATCAAACAAACATAAATGTAATAAATAATTACTTGGTGGGTTGCGATGCATTATTACATATCGGGATGACAGTAAAAGTTATTCAAACGATCTGCGAAAATATTTTCATATTTAAATATAGCAGCTGACCAAATTATTTACGACGACATACATGCGTTTTCAATCTGACTTAATTCGTCGCTCATTGTGCACATATTTGTAAAGCGTCTGTACTTTTAGTTTCTATTACGATGCGACAAATAAAAATGGCTAAGAGAGAAAGACGTCCGCGATTGTTGCGCCAAAATATCAGTTGACAGTTACAAAGATATCAGTTAATATCAGGGTTTTTTATAATTTAAAGTGTATATCATGGACAGTTTTAAGGATTAAAGATGTTATGAAACATCAGTTTATTTTCGTTAATTATGATATTTAACAGTTTTATTGAATCAATACAAGTGCGCAGCTTCAACAGAAGTTAAGCAGCAATGACTTTAAGGTATGCACTTTTATAACTCATTTCATCCTATTTCAAGAATGAAATCCCCCTATTTTTCAAAATCAATGGGTGAAAACCCCATTTCCCAAATAATTACCTGGGGCACTGTATAAACCATAATATATACACGTCAATAGCCTTATAATTCCTATGATAGCCTACGAATCTTCGACATAATTCTACGTCGAATACACAGTGTATACTAACTTCTAAAAGTGTAAACGTTATGTTCAAATCAAAGTAAGTAAATTGTCGTCTGTAATCAGCCAGTGCTCATTTTCTAAATATAAGTAAACACGTAAATGCACTATGGATACGTGTACAACAAAATAATTAACCTGTTCTTACCTGTAAATTTACATCAAACTTAAAAAATCCTTGCCTGCATTCGTTCTGCTCAATAAAACGGGGCGTATTTGAGGACTTTGTACCTAAATCACTAGTTGCAATAATACAACTCCCAGCTATTGACTCTCCGCGTCGCTCGTATGTACTGATTAAAGCTCAGAGCATTCAAGAAAAACTACCTAAATCACCTGCTCGTTATCATTGTGTTTAGGTTACAATATACTAAATCAACGTACACACCAACCCCCCGGCCAACGTACACACAAACACCCCGGCCAACGTACACACCAAACACCCCGGCCAACGTACACATCAACACTCCGGCCATGTACACATCAACACCCCGGCCAGCGTACACACCAACACCCCGGCCAACGTACACACCAAAACCCCGGCCAACGTACACACCAACACCCCGGCCAACGTACACACCAACACTCCGGCCAACGTACACACCAACACTCCGGCCAACGTACACACCAACACTCCGGCCAACGTACACACCAACACCCCGGCCAACGTACACACCAACACCCCGGCCAACGTACACACCAACAATCCGGCAAACGTACACACCAACACCACGGCCAACGTACACATCAACACCCCGGCCAACGTACACACCCGATCAGTGGAATAAGTGTCAGGATATATGCAGAATCTGGTGTTTTATCGAGTTATATTTTAGTGAATACAATTAATTTATTAACAAGTATGTTAGTTTTTGTTTTACAGCCCTTTTAAACTCTTTAGGGCAGACCGACAGACAAACACACCGACAGACAGACAAGTTCACTCCTATATACCCCCCCCTAAACTTCGTTTGTGGGTGTATAATAGGGTCGTTTTATTTGTCTATTTTTCACATTCAAAATGATTGAAGTGGACATACTAGTATATGAAAAGTTCGTTATATATTTAAAGACAGATAAATTTGCTATTGATGTGGTTTTGTTGCTTAAAGGGATCTTTTCACGTTTTGGTAAATTGACAAAATTGAAAAAAGTTGTTTCAGATTCGCACATTTTCGTTTTAGTTATGATATTAATGAGAAAACGGTAATACTGAACAATTACCATGGTCTAATATAGCCATTATATGCATCTTTTGACGATTTAAAAACTTGAAAATTATAAAGCGTTGCAACGCGAAACAATTGAATAATTTGGAGAATTCTGTTGTCGTTTAATTTTGTGAAACTACGAGGATTGCCTATATAAAGTTTAAAATACGTCACTCATACATACTTGGCAGGATTGCCGAGTGGTGTAATTGGTTTTTACTCCAGGACTCCGGGGGTCACTGGTTCGAGCCCTGATGAGAGCTACTTTTTTTTCCTTTTTTAATTTTATTCTTGATTTTTTACTGGAGCCTTTTCGATCCAATGTTTACATTCATCATTATAAAGCATTTAATAACAAACTTCAAAACATGTCAACATCTGTTAAAAGGCCTTTTTGGTCAATTATATGTTCAAAATAACATAACATAACATAACATAGCATAACATTTATTCGGCATTATTAAATAGCATATTGCAATTTTATAGCCTATACACAGTATGTGTTTGAGATAGCAAAGACATGGTACATGTATTTGAGAAGTACAACACAAAATGATGTATACAAATAGTGGGTAAAACAAAAAAGAAAAAAAAAAACATGTCAAAATCATTCAAAGAATAGAATCAATAAGTCATTTACATAATGCATATATAATTTCGGTGGTGAATTTCATTTACAAAAAAAAGTTCTCATTGTTTAAATGATCGATTATATTTTCAATGCTGGATACAATTAAACATTTCAAAATTGTTCAATTACACAGACTTAGTTAAGTAACATTATTACGCAATGCTTATGCTTAATTTCAGAAAAATAATGAGTAGATTTATTTAATCATTTAGCATTAAACATATGTTTCCTGTCTCTTTTATGTAAATTGAATATTCTAATTGATAATGATAACAGAACAATTACCTTTAGAATATTCTAATTGATAATGATAACAATACAATTACATTTTCAAGTTTTGAAAATCATACAAAGAAGTGATCTTCTTCATTACAAATAGTCAACATAATATAAAATAATTGCACAAGTTGATTACTTTAACTCTATCCAATACAGTCATTCGATCACCTTAATATTTTTAACAGTAGGCAAAAGGAAATAATAATCATAGTTAATACGATTCACTTATTATTGTATCTGTTTTAATTGACATGCAAAAATGATGGCGTTAACAGCATATATTTTATACTACGTGTATTGTATAATACTAAATGTTCTTGGCGGCATGTTTCACAACTGCGACATTCCGATATGAAAAGTCAGTATCGGTATATTATAATAGATCCACAGTTTCCACCACTGCGTCAAAGGTATCAAAACCATTGCATAAGAAACAGAATAGTATGTGAATAATTAAGTATAATTAATTAAGTATTATTTTGAATATTCTAGAATGCGTGTTCCACTGTGCATAATCTTAGCGAAACACAACGAATAAAAAAAAATAGTGTGGATAATAATTGTGAAAACATTAATTCGTACAAAAAAAAAACAAATTAATTTATTATCATGAATATAATATTTAATATGTATTATCTTACCCCGCCTGAGAAAATATGAGGCCTTTTCTTGTGTATAACGTTAATAAAACATATACCTTCCCCTCATTGACTTCTCCATAGAGCATTAGTTATAGACTAGTTAACTTTTAAAAGAAATATTCATTCGAGTTATTCTAGTTCTATCCTTTTCGTATGCCATTTTTATTTAAAATTGAGTTAAATATATATAATAATGTTTATTTGACACTGTAGAAGACTAATGAATTGATCTTCCTGTTTGAGTAAGCTTAGCTACATAGCGGTTTACATACAATAGAAATGGGCCTTGCTCTGTAAAAATGGGTTTAATGCATGTGCGTAAAGTTCCGTCCCAGATTAGCCTGTGCAGTCCACACAGGCTAATGAGGGACGACTCTTTGCGCCTTTATGCTATTATTCGTTTCAAGAAAGTCTCTTCTTAGCAAATATCAAGTTTAGGCGAAAAGTGTCGTGCCTGATTAGCCTGTGCGGACTGCACATGCAAATCTTGGACGACACTTTACGTACATGCATTAAACCCCCTTTTCACATAGCGCGGCTCATATGTTTTATTGAACATATCGTACTGAAACAGACGCCATGACTACAAGACTGACTGTTCAGGTCTAGTGAAACATTACGTCGGGCCAGTGAGCATTCAGTTATGTATACAGTTGGTCTCGTGTAAACGTCACATGTTACTCTAATTGTATAATTATACATGCTTCTGCATTATACAAATAATTATGAAGACTGATTAAATGTTACGATGATATATGTTTATTATCATTGATTCAGCAAAAGCAGGGCCTTAATCAAACAAACATAGTTTTTAATTTTTACTAAGGTTAAGTTGAACAAAAAACATATAAGGTTGTAAATATCAAAGTTTTAATACAACGATATTAATAAAATATTATTTAAAGCTATTGATTACACGACGTTGTCGCGAATTGACTAGCGAATAATTCTAATCGGTGCTACAAATTGATTATACGACCATTAATTGTTTAATTTTTGCATTGTTACGTTTTCCTTGGCGTGAATTTAAAATGAGTTACACACTGAAGGCATCTTTCAAACTTCCATTCTTAACGTAGTGCTAACTGTCTGTTACTTTCAGATACATGTATTCGAGGTTACTGCTATGTTTTTATTAACGTCGTTACTTGGTACAAATCGAGCGTAAATTATAGTTTTCAATTATGACATGTAAATGTGTTTCATCATCCTGAGGTAAGTTAGGCAATTGCAATATAAAGGACCGACATGTTCGTAAAAATGTTCACAAGTAGCGTACAGTATACCTACATTTCATTAAACACGGAGTACGAATACAATTACAACAGTGATTAAATCAAATAAGTCTCACTCTGTGAAAAGGGGGTTTAATGCATGTGTGTAAATTTTCGTCCATTATTAGCCTGTGCAGTCCGTACAGGCTAATAAGGGGCGACACATTCCGCATGTATATTTTTAATTGAAGAAAGTCTCTTCAAGGCAAAAATCCAGTATAGCCATTATGAGTCGACCTTGATTAACCGTTGCCGACTTCTAATAGCACAGAGTGGTGCAAACATTTTTTTGTATAAACTCCCTTGAACATTTGTTTGTGGTTAAACTCAGCTTATAAAGAATTGTATTCAATAATATTGTTCAATTCTGGATACAAAATGTATAATGCATCAAGATTAAGTACCTTTTATTGTTTTAATTGTATATAAAATATTATAATATAAAGTAATAGGAATTTCTATCAAATTAGTATTACTAATTCATTCGCTTAACGAATAATCAGTATTTGACCGACGTTAACCTTTACCTGAAATGAATTTCACAAATCAAAAAATTTTATTTCTGTAAAAATATTGAAACTGTTTCGCACCTATTTATAGAGTGTTCCTTTTGTAGTCCCCTCAATAAAAATGTTATATATTTGTTTAATATTGCCTAAAAATAAAAAATCACTCTTTCTGAAAAAATGTTTAGGTTTTTTGATCTTTTACTATGTTTTAGATTTAGAATTTTGGTTGATTTTAAAAGATTGAATTACTCTCAATTTGTTGAATCATGGGTATTGTATGATATTATCGCCCCTGTTAATAATGAACTTGTTTTCGGGGCAGATAGTTTTGTTGAATTTTATGTTAAAAGATTTAAACTGTAATTGTATTACTTTTGAACATGATTGATGTCCCATTCAGTCAGGAAATGTTGAAACTCCTGGGAACTGTAATAGCTAACGCCATCAGAGACTTATCTCTCTGATGCTGTTTAAAGTGATATTATGGGTATTTTTCACTGTTGAATTGAGCTGAAAAGAAGTAACAGGTCAAAAGAGTTAGTTAAAATGTGGTTACTTACCAATTATCTGCAACTCATCTTGCTACCAGTTGTTTATAAAAATATATTTTATGTTCGATATTTTACATGACTAGCCCAGTCCTGTTAGCCGAAATGATCCGTTAAACAAAATTGTGTCTTTGTGTCGTATGAACGAATCTGCACTAAAACTAAATTTAGGCTCACATCGTACTTGCATGATCAGTTGTCAAACGAAAGTACGGTTGATATACAAATGCATTATGTTTCTATTTCCGGGATATTGTTTTAGTATGTTGATGCTGCATTAACAAATATAAGTGTATATGAAGTGAAAACACCAAAAATAAACAACGGTTGCGATAGACACCTTTAAACTGTTAGATGCCCATAATATCACTTTAATAATTTGTCTCCAATATCAGTTCGAACAAATATCTATAAATAATCATGTTTATTTATAGATCTTTGTTTAAAGAAGAATATTATTTTTCAAGGGAGAAAATCCAAACAGTGAATTTATAATTTTAAATGAGATTTGTTTCTATTATATTTAATTGTTTACTTAGTACATTTTGTGAGCAATTCACATATATGTATACAGCACATTGTGTGGAATATTAATGTATAAAATCTATAATTTAAATCATTTGTGCGTGTTAAACACATGCGTATTTGGTAAAATAAAAAATTGTAATACAAATAATTGAGACCTGATAAAAAAATAATAATTGAGACCTGCTCTTTTACTACAGTAGACGAACGAAAATCTCAAGCACA
Source organism: Dreissena polymorpha (assembly GCF_020536995.1). Classification (NCBI taxonomy): domain Eukaryota; kingdom Metazoa; phylum Mollusca; class Bivalvia; order Myida; family Dreissenidae; genus Dreissena; species Dreissena polymorpha. Next base: position 83,543,920 of record NC_068360.1, read on the forward strand.
CAGTTCGGGTTTCAGTAAGGGATTTCTTTTGAGCATGCGCGGGCTATTAATATCCCCCGCCAGGAGGTCGCATTACATTCCTACGAGATTTGAAAACATCACACTTGTTTAACTTTAATACAAGCATTTAACGAATGTTTGCTGTCAACTTCAAGCATCTGTAAGTATCTGACGAAGCAAATTGCGTTGCAGCGTTACAATACACGAAATAAATAGAACGTCCGTAAAATACTGCTGTCCGACAAAGACTCGCTAACCAGTATAATGGAGGACAATGTTTCGTTGCTGGAACTAAGTTCCCTTGATTGTATCAACCTTAAAGCAGTTTTTATTACACTCAATACCTGTATGTCGTTTTTTAGAAATAACAAAGTAAACCGAAATCTATATTCAAATATGAGAAAAAATATTCACACACTAATGAGTGGACCATTATGCACTGATACGAGGTTTCATCTTAAGTGTAACCGGTCTGCTATCGGAAATGACGTATTTATTACGTCATTACGTCAAACATACCAAATTACTCACTAGCTATTTATATATCATTTACGTGCATTTCGCTGTTGCGATATTTCAGTGAGTGGAACATTATGTACTGAATAGGCCAAACAAAAGAAATTGTGTGATAAGGAAATATCAGGATCATGGAAAAGTGTAGGGACCATCGCTTTATATTTGAAATACTATTTATAAAGGCGGTAACCCTTTTCAAATACAATCCGATCAGTAGCATTTTCGCTCGTAAGTATAGTATACCTACTGTCTGTCTGTTTGACAGCCTGGCCGCTTGCCAACTTAAAACAATAACCTCCCTCCCTCCCCCTCCCTCCCAGAAAGAACGAAAGAACAGCAAGTAACAGAAAGCAAAGAAAGAAAGAAAGACCCTATAGAAATATCTCTGTCTCTATGCTCTCTTCTCTCTCTCTCTCTCTCTCTCTCTCTCTCTTTCTCTCTCTGCTCTCTCCTCTCTCTCTCTCTCTCTCTCTCCTCTCTCTCTCTCTCTCTCTCTCGCTCTCTCTCTCTCTCTCTCTCTCTCTCTCTCACTCTCTCTCACATCGTCTAATCCCACTTTGTAATATCTTTTTACGTTTATGATTGTTTGATGAAAAAATTATTAGAACTAAGGTCTGGTGAATCGTCAATACCTACTCTAATACTTATTTAAAATTGAAAATAACTTTAAACATGACTGTATCTCGGACTTTATCGGACATGATACAATTTATTGCATTTCGGGTTTTTATTACAAAACGGGTTATTACTGTCAACCCGAAATGTCATAATGCATCGCAACCCACTTTGTAATAAATTATTACAATCATGATTTGTTGATAGAGTCTATAAGAACGAAGGTCGGGGGAACAGTCAATACCTACTATAAAACTAATTTAAACATGAAAATAAATTCTAAAAAAGTCTGTATCTCTGATTTAATGGACTTGATAAAATGTATTACATTTCGAGTTTTTATTACAAAACGGGTTGTTACTGTCGACCCGAAATGTAATAATGCATCGCAACCCACTTTGTAATAAATAATTACATTCATGATTTGTTGATGGAGTCTATAAGAATAAAGGTCGGGGGAATACCTAACCGAAATACTTACTCTAAATACCTACTCTAAACAGTGTCAATACCTACTCTAAAACTAATTTAAACTTGAAAATGAATTTTAACAAGACTGTATCTGGGACTTTATCGAACATGGTACAATTGATTACATTTCGGGGTTTTATTACAAAACGGGTTGTTACTGTCGACCCGAAATGTAATAATGCATCGCAACCCACTTTGTAATAAATTATTACATTCATGATTTGTTGATGGAGTCTATAAGAACAAAGGTCGAGGGAACAGTCAATACCTACTCTAAAACTAATTTAAACATGAAAATAATTTCTAAAAAAGTATGTATCTCTGATTTAATGGATATGATAAAATTTATTACATTTCGGGTTTTTATTACAAAACGGGTTGTTACTGTCGACCCGAAATGTAATAATGCATCGCAACCTGCTTTGTAATAAATTATTACATTCATGATTTGTTGAGGTAGTCTATAAGAACAAAGGTCGGGGGAACGGTCAATACCTACTCTAAAACTAATTTAAACATGAAAATAACTTCTAAAAAAGTATGTATCTCTGATTGAATGGACATGATACAATTTATTACATTTCGGGGTTTTATTATAAAACGGGTTGTTACTGTCGACCCGGAATGTAATAATGCATTGCAAACCACTTTGTAATAAATTATAACATTCATGATTTGTTGATGGAGTCTATAAGAACAAAAGTCGGTGGAACAGTCAATACCTACTCTAAAACTAATTTAAACATGAAAATAACTTCTAAAAAAGTTTGTATCTCTGATTTAATGGACATGATCAAATGTATTACATTTCGGGTTTTTATTACACAACGGGTTGTTACTGTCGACCCGAAATGTAATAATGCATCGCAACCCACTTTGTAATAATTATTACAATTCGGGTTTTTATTACAAAACGGGTTGTAACAGAGCTATCCTACACACCTCGGCGTCGGCGTTAGCGTGCAAATGTTAAAGTTTGCGTACTACCCCAAATATTTCCTATGTCCCTTGACATATTTCTTTCATATTTTGCATACTTGTTTACAACAAGACCCCAACCTATAAACAAGAGCAGAGAACTGTATCAAGCATTTTGACAGAATTATTGCCCTTTTATACTTAGAATATGCATATTTTTGATAAATCCATGTGGAAGTTTGCGTACTACCCCAAATATGTCCTATGTCCTTTGACATATTGCTTTTATATATTGCATTCTTGATTACCAACATGACCCCAACCTATAGAAAAGAGCAGACCACTGTACCAAGCATTTTGACAGAATTATTGCCCCTTTTATACTTAGAATATGCATATTATTGATAAATCTATGTTAAAGTTTGCTACTAACCCAAATATTTCCTATGTCCCTTGACATATTGCTTTCATATTTTGCATACTTGTTTACCAACATGACCCCAACATATAAAGAAGAGCAGACAACTGTATCAAGCATTTTGACATAATTATTGCCCCTTTTATACATAGATAATTGAGAATTTTGCTTGCATTGCCATAATTTCTTTATCTATGATCAGATTTTATTAATAATTTGACAAAACAACACTTACCTGAATACCACAATGGATTCCACCCAAACAATACCCCCGCTCAAATTTTTTTAATTTGTTTTCCTTTTTTAATTTTTGAAAGATCATCAAATAAATGACCACTCCCCACATTATACCCCCCTCTCAACCACCCTACCCTCCCCTACCCCCCAAAAAAAATGTGTTTCCTTTTTTTAAATTTTTGAAACATCGTCTAATAAATGACCACACCCCACTTTATACCCCCCTCTAAACCCCCCTACCCCCCGTCCCGAATAATTTTTTTTCCCCTTTTTTTATATTTGAAAGATCATCTAATAAATTATTGAATAAGAAAAATTTCCCCATAATGCCTTGCGTTATACTGTAAAGCACTCGAATAGTCGAGCGCGCTGTCCTCTGACAGCTCTTGTTTAGTCCCCACTCATTCCATCCCGCGAAACCCTTAAGGTGTCGCACCTCTAGTAGAAGTCTTCACCATGGTCTATATAACATCATATTATTGATTGTTGAAGAACGAGAAAACCTTGCAAACTGAACATATTATTTTTTTAATTTTAATCCAGCGCATTGTGGGCTGAAGACAAGCAGTAAGTATGTGTCTCGATTCGCTTGTTGATATTGAAGTGTGCGGTAAAACAGTTCAAGAGAGCAATCCTGAACTGATCAAAATATACCGAAATTGCCGTCTATACCGGAAATAATGCTTCAGTTTTCTGCTAAATTACGAATTAAGGAATTATATCCACTGGAAAACAGCAAGGACTTGCATGCCCATACGTATAAATCTATATACACACGTCTCAACAGTTCTACATAGGTGTATTGTTTGTTGTGTAACATGAAAAGTAAGAAAACAGCGCAATTTCATGATATTGTTCAAAGAATTTGCAAAAATTGAAGGATGCATTAAAAGAAGCACTGTGTTTATTAATGTTAAGAGTTTATACTATAGAAAGTTCGTTAAGTTAATATAGAGGGTCGTGACTACATATGTATTACTTTCAAATTCTGATTGGCTCTTACAAAATCTTTCACCAACATTTTCAAGCGATAAATGATACTTAAAAACTACAATTAACAATCCAGTGCATAACAATACATCAATGCATATTCTTATCGCGCTTTGGATTACACAGATAAATTACATATTCTAATAAGTCAGCGGATGTTACCCCGACACAAGTGTAATACATTCACTTATAATTAGGTTTGATGCAAAACTTTCATAAGTAATACAATCAACATTGGTAAAAAGTTACTTATTTATTGTTTCATGACAAATAAATTCATCGCTTATAACATGTCAGATTTCTAACAAAATACTTGTTTGTATTGTTTCGCTATATCGCTTCAATTGTTTTTAGAAAACTTCCGATGACCAATACTTCCCTGTGGTGTGACCTATTCTCAGATTGAGGAATATATTAATTCCAGAAACATGATCAGGGTACTATTCAATTCAATCTCGTTTTATTCACTTATAATTATAATTGAATTATACTTGTTATTCACTGAAATGAACCTAATAAGCACATATCCACTTCAATTCCGTAAGTAGTTTCTAAGGCAATGACCTAAAAATAGATTGTGACAATGTTACACAAAGTTCATAAAACTGCAGCTAAAATAATATTTCTTGTTAAATGCAGTTTGTTCTACCACTTTATAAGACACCAGTATATTATATTTTATCGAATGTAGTGCCTATTTCTCAAGAGTTCCTCTTCTTGTCAAGTTTAAAAGTCATTTAACGATCTGATTCATTTGATTGTGGTTATTTATATGTAGTTATTTATAGTGTTATTTATATGTATTGAGTATTGTCATGATTATAAGTTTACTTAAAAGATGATTTTTCAGAGGGTGGCAATGTATGGTGTACGGGAATTTTGTCGAAAACGGCTGCCAAAAATACTGTTTTTTACCGGTGTCTGCATGGGTGATGCATTTGCTTGCTGGTGTAAAATAATCTTTTTGTATACAAACTATTTAACGAGAACATATCCGTCTTTAAAATGATACTAAGCTTTCAATCCTGATAGAAAAGGACAACAAATAAAATACTTTGATTTTTTTACAGTTTTAATGGAATCCTATTGGAAATGGAATAAGTGTAATTTAATGTATTTAGAACAATAATGTTGTTGTTGCAGGCAAGTCCTATATTTATTTGCAAGTTGCAAAATCATGTTGGACTTGCAATGTCAAAAGACATTGCTAACACAATATATACGGTGATATATTTTACCTAACCAATGTTCTCCTCCAACATTTTGAAAATCATTTCCCTTCTCAATGAAACTTCTATTAAAGTCCACACTTCCGTCAAATCGCCTCTGAACAACTTGACGTACAGAACCAGTCTATCATGTTTATTCCGACTACTAATCAATACGTGTGTATGTACATTGCTGTAACATACATCACCTTATGGAATGAATTACATCGAGGATTGCAAAATGTGTTGTATTATTGTTTGAAAAGAAGGCATTATAAAAGTACAGAAGATGTGAATATAATTTTCTGTTTACAATATGTTCTCAATCAGCTTCCATTCCTCCATAGTTCTCATGTCAAGAACTAATATTTATATACTGCACACTGGTACCATGCTCTTCAGCAGGTTTATACGTCAACAGGCTTCACGTACGATCATTTTTAATCAATTGAGACGTGCGTAACAACACCATGCTGTAAAAATTGAATTATAAACATGGACAATATTCAATCTATAGAACGCCTCGTTGAATGTGTTGTTATGGTCTCTTTAAAATAACACTATTAATAAACAATCAAGATCTGCAGATCGCAGAGGGAAGTTTTGTTCTTTTGTACAGAGCAAGTATTGCGCACTTATACCGCCTAATGAGGGCCGTGATTGTTTTTTAAACGAAAAAAACCTTTAGACTCCAAGTATATTAATAAGAAGAATTGCTCACTCGAAACACTTGTCTTAAGCACACACACACACACAGCTTTACAATAAGAAGTATGTACTTGAGGGACCGGTTTGTGTCTACGAAAACCATTGTCTGCTTAGAGCTTGTTTATGATGATTCAACTTTACACTCAGAAGAGATCATTGTATGTCAGTGTGTAACACTTCAAAACAATCCCAAAAAGATTGTTTGCAAATAATTTGTAGTTGACTGTTCAATTTATAGTCATATGGTTTTACATATGCTATCCATATATATACATGTCATCTATACCCAAAGACGTTCCTGCATATAACTACATACACACATGCTATCATTATAAGTCAAATCATAATATTATAAAATTGTTAAAGTTTATCAGACTGCACGATTTTTTTATGTTTCTTAATAGCGTAACATATTGATAATCGCGTCTGATGAAAATGATGATGATGATAATGATAATGATGATGTTGATGATGATAATGATGATGATAATGTTGATGATCTTGATGATGATGGTGGTGGTGGTGGTGATGATGATGATGATGATGATTATGATGATGATATTAATGGTGATTATGATGATGATGATGGTGGTGGTGATGATGATGATGATGATGATGATGATGATGATGATGATGATGATGATGATGATGATGATGATTGTGGTGGTGGTGGTGGTGATGATGATGATGATGATCATTATCATGATGATGATGATGATGATGATGATGATGATGATGATGATGATGGTGATGATGATGATGATGATGATGATGATGATGATGATGATGATGATGATGATGATGATGATGATGATGATGATGGTGATGATGATGATGATGATGATGATGATGATGATGATGATGATGATGATGATGATGGTGATGATGATGATGATGATGATGGTGATAGACATTCTTCGCGCTTGTTATCACTGTCTGGATATCCTTTAGGTACCAGGAAACACGGTGCTACATGTCTAGCCTCAAATAGCTGAACAGGTGGCCAGTGTCTACCTATACATCCGTCTATTCAGTGCTTCAGGTAGAAGTTTACGTAGATGACCTGCGTTTAAGATATCTCAGTTAGGTATAAAACTCACATAAGGCCCATTTTTGGTTGCCTCTCCTCCATCCCTAGCCTTATACTCGAGTTTTTGTTTGCATCTTTCCGCGCTCACCAGTACTTGCCCAGAATCTTTCATTACCAATGCGTCATGAATCAGACTGGTCACCGGTCCCGGTGTGTCCCTTCTAATATGGCGTGTAGCAAGTACTGTTGAGGAGGAGTGGTATCGTCGTGGAGCATCAGATAGTTCTCTATTCCAGCCATCCAGTCTTCTCCGCTCCAATACAGTTTCCTGCCCTGCTCCACTATCCTCAAGTGCAATAGACATCCCTATAGACAATTCTGTGAAGTGCTCTGAAATCTAGATATGCATATATTATTGATAAGTTTTCTTAATTGCAACTTATATATTCTACATACTTAAATAACATGGTTGATACAAATTGATTATGGTATTTGGTTCAATGAAAATTAAACAGTTACATATTTGTGTTGATAACTCATTAATAGCACAACTTATTTGAGTGTTTTGTATCAAAAATGCAGTGGGTGAAATATACGAATCCAATTGAATTCATAGAATAATATTTTAATACGAAAATTACGAAATGATACGCACAATTTACCGAACAAATAAAGCAAAATAACCTGGCTGTGCATATGCACTGTGGACAGGTAAGAATCGCGTAAAAATATAACTTAATTAGACAGTATACTCGGAAATAATTGTGGAAATAATATTGTGTACAATATTATTTCAATTCTTAAAAATATTGTATTTTTTACGACATTGTTTCGTAAAGATGTGAATTTGCGGAGGTGGTTAGATTGATCTCTAAAACGTTGTAAACTATATTTGAAAGATATACTAGACAGAAAACGCAGAAAGTTTTCATATCGCATGTTTGTCTGAATGACAAGTGAACCTGAGTGTGACATCCGAAATTGTTCACTTTCACTTGTGCATGTAAGCATCAGAACAATACGCGACCTATAAGGCGTCAAATTAATTGCTTCCGGCAATGTCAGTCTTCGTGTGTATACTGAATACTAACTCTATAATACTTAAAGGTACACACGTGAAGACTTCTGCCTGCGCTCAAATGTACTTCCAAGCGCACACGCGAGACCTACACATATTCTGGATGTAATTTTATCGTATGATATCGATGTATGAAATATTTATATGAGCTGATGATAAACCGTGATATAAAAAAACACTGATTCCTAAAAAGCCATATTGGTGAAATAAAGTAGCTATTTAACAAAACCCACAAACCGGAAGTCAGACCCGTGGTATTGACGAGAAGGTTCAGAGTATCAAAAGGGCCGCCCCCTTCGTTGCCAACGGAAGTCGTTCCGACACTAATCAACTTCCGATGGGTAAGAGCTCGCATTGAGATCGCATAAGAAGTGCTCCGTCTCAAAGTCGCACGCTGTTGCATTGATATCTGCCAATGAAGGTAATATCGTCCGATTTCGTATTTGTGACTGTTAGATAAAAGAAACCGGTCGTTTAATCGAAGTCGTTGCAACCGATAAAAATATTTTGTAAAAAAATGACAATCACAAATGTTGATATCATACTAGTTAATATTATCTAAGTAGTCATAGCACGTTTTAATATCAATATTGCGTAAAAACGTGTGTGGTGTCACATAATTAAACTGGGCGGTTTGTGGTGTCACAGCATATGGCAGGACAGGTTTGTTGTTTTACATCATTTGACAAAACGGTTTGTAGTGTATTTGACTGGACGGCGGTTTGCGGTGTCAAGATATTTGACTGGACAATTTGTAGTGTCACGAAACTTGGCTGGACGGTCTTGATTGTCACGACATTTGACTGGTCGGTTTGTAGTGTCCTAGCATTTGACTGGACGGTTGAAAGTGTCATGACATTTGTTTGAAGGGTTTTGGTGTCAAGACATTTGACTGTACGGTTTGTAGTGTCACAACATTTGACTGGACGGTTTGTGGTGTCACGACATTTGACTGGATGGTTTGTGTTGTCACGACATTTTACTAAACGGTATGTTGTTTTACAACATTTTTCTAAACGGTTGGTAGTGTTACATCATTTGACTGGTCGGTTTGTAGTGTCACAACATTTGTTTGAACGGTTTTTGGTGTCATGGCATTTGACTGAACGGTTTGTTGTGTCATAACAATTTACTGGACGGTTTGTGGTGTCGTAACAATTTACTGGACGGTTTGTGGTGTCATAACAATTTACTGAACGGTTTGTGGTGTCATAACAATTTACTGAACGGTTTGTGGTGTCATAACAATTTACTGGACGGTTTGTGGTGTCAAAACAATTTACTGAACGATTTGTGGTGTCATAACAGTTTACTGAACGGTTTGTGGTGTCAACAATTTACTGGACGGTTTGTGGTGTCGTAACATTTGAACTGTGGTTTAAGATGTCACAACATTTGTCTGACACAGCATTTGACCTGTCGTCTGTGGTTTAACAACATTAAACTGGGCATGTGTGTTGTCACAGCATAGGAAAGGACGGTTTTTGGTTTCACGACCTTTGACTGGAAGATTTGGGGTGTAACAGCATCTGACCTTCTGTTTTTTTGGTCACAACGTTTGTCTGGCACAGTATTTGAATATTAAATATTGCTAAATATTAGATCCGCGTTATGGGAAAACTTGGCTAAATGATTGTGGTTCAAGTTGCATTCTAGATAAGCCTGTGCAGTCCGATAAGGCTTATCAGGGACGATAGTTATCGCTTTTATGGAATTTATAGTTTTAAGGAGGTCTCTTCTTTATGAAAATACAGTGTAGGTGGAAAGTGTCGTCGCTGATAAGCCTGTATGGACTGCACAGACTAAGCCTAAAAATACACTTCATATGCATTCATACATACTTATTTATTAGGACGAGGTTAATTAAATGATTGACCTGCGTTATTTCATTTATATTATATTTTTATTTTAAACATTTGATTTAATTTATTTTTCGTTCCATGCTATCACATTTGTATAGAAACACATTTAGCTTAAGACTTATTCGTACATAAATTAAAAAAAGGCGCCAATATGTCACCGTAACTACAAGTATCTAATGTGGTTATTTACTCTACTAAAATATTGATATATTATCTTCATACATTTGTGATCTACATATCAAAATATTGACGAAAGATCATTATGCAAATCTAAATATATAAACTGTTTTACCTCGACAGGGTACCCTCAGTTCCTGCCCTCATGCCGCCCGATCTTAAAAACCAAAAGCTACGCAAATTTCAGTTGTGTTCCTCTTGCTCAGCTATATGGAATGAGTGATGTATTGGACGTCATCATTGATGACGTTCATTCGAACGAATGATAAAGGGGGCTAAGTTTCGTTAAGGTGGCGAGAATCACTGCGATTTGAGTTTCTTGAAAACTGGCCCAGCGCGTTTGCTGAAATTTGACATGTATATGGACAAGAATGCGATCTACCTGTTGGCGTAGGCGTTATACCTGGGAAAAATAAAGTTTTTTGATTAAATCACGAAAAAGTTTCGCAAGTTTGACAAAACCGGATATACAAAATGCGGTATGTGGATATACCGAAGTCCTACCGAAATCCCCGAAATCAAACTTTGATAAAACAATGTTTCATTAGTGATTTCAGTGTATTTCGCAACGATCTATATTAAAATACGCAGTTTTTCAATACACAATCAATATTAATGGGGATTTCGTGGGGTCTCGTGGATTTCTGGGGATTTTGGTAATTACGGGAAATTCGGTATTTCTTCACACCCGTCAAAATGGTCGACTTCGTCAGAATGAACGCTTAGAAAGTATTTACAAAAAAACATCATCTCAAACGATGTAAAGTGAACGCTACTTATCTGTTTTGTAGATAAGTATACGATCCATTGGAAAACACTAACATTTGACATAAAAAAACGCCAGTGGATATGGAAATCTTCATCGTTTGAAATAGCAGACGGCGTCGACCAAAGGCGAAAAGAACGCGAGAAAGTATTAACAAAATAACATAATTAAAAATGATGTCAAGTGAACGCTAATTCGCTGTTTTGTAGATAAGTATACGATCTATTGAAAACCATAACATTTGACATAAAACACCCGTGGATATGCAAATCTTCTGCGTACCAAATAGCAGACATCATGCGGCGTCTAATCTGAGTCTACGCTGTTTGCCAAGGCCGATAGTATAATGAATGGAAATGCACAAACTCAGCAACTGGCAAGCATATATGCATTAGTAGATTGTTTCGTGATTATTTAGAAACGACTACATAATTCTTTTGGTTCAGCCAGTGCAACTTAACAGAAATAAGTATAATAGTTTCTACACCTGACAACAATGTGCCAACTTTATACAAGGTAAGTTGTTTACATTATTTAAAATATTTCAAGCTTACAGTATACAACAATAAACAGCTGGTACAATGTAATGTCATCGTTTTAATTTTAATAAGCCCGTGGTTAATTACCCTTTTTAATCTTATGGTTCAATGCATCTCTAACACCTTCAATTGACATTCTCGGCTCGGGTACTACTTACCGGTACATGTACCCCGGGTACTCTTAACTTTACTTACATGTAGCCCGGGTATGGTAAAGAAACTTAAACATACCCGCAAATATTAGATTGTATCCGAGTTGTATATCTGCCATAAATCCGATGTCGTTAAACATGCTAGCGATTAAAGTAAAACAATATTGTTTACCTTAAAGAAACTTCTCTTTAAAAAAAATCTGCATCAACATGCTTTTTAGTATGAGTGTTGAGAGGACGCCGTAGGAATAATCAAGTAATCAAGAATACGTCTCTGTTACTGCTTTTATTTCCTTCATGTATAATGACGATAAGGATTGACGACTAACATTGACGGCAATGATAACAAGCATTGAAAACTAACACTAACGACAAGGATTGGCGACTTGATGTAACATTGACGATTCTCTACAATAAATGAAATTAACAATAAAGAATGAATAATACGATTATAGTACAACAGATCTGCTATTCGAAGTATAATATGATAGCATACACTCATTAGAATAAAAGGTTTCATAAATAACAATTTGAAACATTTTCAATAAATATCGAAATATCTTATTCAATATTTATTACACAGCATGAATTATTTGTTAAAACATAATATAAATACCAAATATGGTGTTCCCCATTTAACGGACCTCCCAAACCAAAAAATGTTTCTTTTAAAAAATCTATGACGGTAAAAAGTGAACGTGCGACATCGCGGAAAATATACTTGACAACGTCATACAATGACGCGACTTTAAACAATTTAAGATTTTAAATTGAATCACATTAATGATTGTAAAAATGAGTTTTGATAATACATTGTATAAATGCCATTTAACAGAAAATTGACATAAATGTAAACATAATTAATTTTTACAAAATAGCCGACAACAACCGATTTAGTGTTAAAATTCCCGGGTATGTTTTAGTATATTTACCGTACCCAGGGTACGAGCCTTACTAACTGTATTATTATTATATCTCACCGACTACCTTTACCTTGTTGTGTTTCAACCTGAAATTTATGTAAAATCCGGCTTTCTTTACTTTTATTTTTCATTCATTTGATTACGCAATTGTTGACGTATCTCGTGGAAAATTATTTGAATCTTTGGATTTTAGTGACGACAAGCTGGAAGTGTCAATTTATTTTTTACAATGAATCTAAGATGTATTTAATTTTTGTGTGTTTGTCATGCATAGTTCAGTGTTTTCCAGAAAAATTTGAGTAGCCAGTTATATGGCCGGCAACTATGCAGTAAAACCAAAGCATTTGTGACATTTACTTGATATATTTGGGAAAAGTAGCCGGCATCAAGAGTTAATGTAACCGGCAAGATCGCTAGCAGCCGGTATTTAAAGAGAACACTGATAATAGTAAACTAAATCTCTACGACGGGATTACAGCTTTGTAAAATTGTTTTTTGGGTGATAATGGTTAGTAATTCATACTAATGTTATTAAAAAATATCGGCTTTAAATTTAATTTTGAGAATGGGATGGAAGAACAGAAAATGAAGAGCATACAGGGATGGAAATAAGTGGTTTACCGTGAACCCGGGACAAGTAGATTTTGGCCTGGGCAACTCAATTTCAAAAGTTGGTAAACTTCTTTTTTTTAAAGCTTAAAACAATTCACTGCAATAAAAATTGAAAAACAATTGATCACCATGGATCAATACTAGTTAAATAACATTCATTATTTAGGAATAGGACATGATTCAATTCAGGCTCATAATAAAACATCATGCATTGAACATGTGTTGTCAGCAAATGTATTTAATTATCTATTATTTTATTAAAAGAATGTATAATATTCACATGTTCATATTTCTGGGCTCGTTATTCTTTATCTGGGCAACCAAAATACTAAAGATGGTTGCCCACAATAGTAAACAGTTAGTTTCAATCCCTGGCATATCATTGTATCTCTATTGTTATAAGCATTGCATTAAAGTTGTGATTGAGGTTAGCCTGATGTTTATGGTATATTTACATTTTAGCTTGACTGTTATATATGAAATATATATAGTCGAGCTATCCTACTCAACCCGGCGTCGGCGTGCGCATTGGAATGTTTGCGTACCACCTCAAATATATTTCCTATGTCCATTGACATATTGCTTTTATATTTTGCATACTTCATTACCGACATAACCCCAATCTATAAACAAGAGCAGACAACTCATTTACTGTATCAAGCATTTTAACAGAATTAGGCCCTTTTTCACTTAGAATAATATGCATATTATTGATAAATCTATGTTAAAGTTTGCATATGACCTCAAATATTTTCTATGTCACTTGACATATTGCGTTCATACACCATGTATTTTGCTTATTAACCAACATGACCCCAATGTATAAACAAGAGCAGATAACTGTATCAAGCATTTTGTAACAATTATGGCCTTTTTTTCACTTAGAATAAGCATATAATTGATAAATCTATTATTAAGTTTGCGTACCACCTTTAAATTGCCATAACTTGTTTATTATGCTCCCCCCCAAATTTTTTAGGGGGAGCATATAGTCGCCGCTTCGTCTGTCCGTCGGTGCACAAATTTGTTTCGTACCCAATTTTTTTTGTACCCAAATTTATATATGTACCCTTTTTTTTTCGTACCCAAATAGTTTTTTGTACCCTAATTTTTTCGTTCCCTAAAGGTTTTCATAACCAAATTTTTTTTTCGTACCCAATTTTTTTTTACACAAATTTGTTCGAACCCAAATTTCTTTAAACCCATTTGTTCGTACTCAAATTTTTTTCGTACCCAAATTCGTTTTGTTCCCAATTTTTTTTGTACCCAAATTTTTATTTGAACCTTTTTTTTCGTACCCAAATAGTTTTTCGTACCCTAATTTTTTTTCATAACCAATTTTTTTTTCGTACCCACATTTTTTTGTACCCAATTTTTTCGTACACAAATTTGTTCGTACCCAAATTTCTTCGTACCCATTTGTTCGTACTAATTTTTTTTTCGTACACAAATTTTTTCGTACCTTATTTTTTATTTGTACCCATTTTTTTCGTACCAAAATAGTTTTTTGGTTCCCTTATTTTGTTTGTACCCTTTTTATCGTACTCAAATTTGTTTTCGTACCCAAATTTGTTTTTTTTTCCTACCCACATATTTTTTCGTACCATTTTTTTTTAGAAATAATCGATTTTCAATTTGATTTCATCTCTCCACTCATTCCATCACGCGAAACCCTTAAGGTGTCGCAACTCTAGTATGGAATGAGTGATGTATTGGACGTCATCATTGATGACGTTCATTCGAACGAATGATTAAGGGGGCTAAGTTTCGTTAAGCTGGCGCATATAGCCGCGATTTGGGAGTCTTGAAAACTGGCCGAACACGTTTGCTGAAATTTGACATGTATATGTACCAGAATGCGATCTACCTGTTGGCGTAGGCGTTATACCTGGCAAAAATCAAGTTTTCGAGTATTTTGTGTTTAAACTTTTTTTGTGGGAACGGGCACGCGCTCAAATAAACATTGTGACGTCACTTCACAAACAGCGCTAGAGATCCGCCATCTTGTAACGCAACAAAGAAACTCAGTGTCATTAATTCAATAAACACAGAAAAATATGATTGTGTTTAATAATCATTAATACAAATGTCTATATTTTGTGCAGCGGATGTTTATTCAGACAGATACGGCAGAATTATGTAAGTATCTTTGTGTACTTTACAGTAGATTTGATAGTGGTAAACAACTCCGTACCGGTAAAGTTCAATCTAGCCGATTTTACTACGGGAACCGAATTTTAAAGGCCTTTGAAAACAGTTTGGATCCAGATGAGACGCCACAGAACATGGCGTCTCATCAGGATCCAAACTGTTTGCTATTCTGATAGTATTCTTTGAAATTTTTTTGAAGAAAATGCTTATTTTAGAAATTCAGCAGACGACATTTTAGCAGACGACAAATTTCCCAGCATGCAAAGGGTTATTAAGATGCTTAAGGTGTGGAAGACTCATAATCAGGTTTGGTGTTCCTCAAACCCTAAGCGTCTTGTAATTCCTTATGCAGTTTGTATAGATAGTGCCGCATCCTGACACGTAAAGCTTGTGCTTTGTTGGCAGCGTTAGTTGGCTGTTAACAGGTTCATTGTGGTTATCTCCACCATCAGTCTGTCCGTCTGTCCTAGCCACTATCTCCTACACCATAAGCACTAGAACCTTGAAACTTAAACACATGGTAGCTATGAGCATTATGTGCGACCCTGCACTATTTGGAATTTTGATCTGACCCCTGGGTCAAAAGTTAAAGGGGATGGGGTGGAGACGGGTCAGAGATTTTCACTCATTTTTAGCTTGACTAATATATATGAAATATATATAATGGAGCTATCCTGATCACGTCGGCGTTACCGTTAGCGTGCACATGTTAAAGTTTGTGTACTACCCCATATATTTTCTTTGTCCTTTAACAAATTACTTTTATACTTTGCATACATGTACTTCTTTACCAACATGACCCTTATCTATAAACAAGAGCAGACAACTGTATCAAGCATTTTGACAGAATTATTGCCCCTTTTATACTTAGAATATGCCTATTATTGATGAATCTATGTTAAAGTTTGCATACCACCTCAAATATTTTCTATGTCCTTTGCCATATTGCTTTGACTTATTGTTTTCATATTTTGCATACTTCATTACCAACATGATCCCAATCTATAAACAAGAGCAGACAACTGTATCAAGCATTTTGACAAAATTATTAACCTTTTATACTAAGAATATGCATATTATTGATAAATCTATGTTAAAGTTTGCATACCACCTCAAATATTTTCTATGTCCTTTGCCATATTGCTTTCATATTTTGCATACTTCTTTACCAACATGATCCCAATCTATAAACAAGAGAAGAAAACTGTATCAAGCATTTGACAGAATTATTGCCCCTTTTATACTTAGATAATTGAACATTTTGCTTAAATTGCCATAACTTCTTTATTTATGATCACATTTGATTCATACTTTGACAATACAACACTAACCTGACATACCACAATGCACTGCACCCAAACTATCCCCCATGCCCCACCCCAGAATCCCCCCCCCCCCAAATTTTATTTTTATAATTATTTTTGAAACTTCATCTTTTAAATTACCACCAACCCACATAAACCACCCGTCTCCATGATGGCTTACATTAACCTGTCAAGCACTCGAAATCTCTTAAGACAATAGTTACGGTCAATCTCAACCATGCATGGCCGCATTACCAACCCTGGGGCGCCCCCTGGGTCAAACATGCGGCATGGGAATACGCGTCGGCCTCTGCCGCACCATTTTTCACCAATTGACTTCAAATTAACACTAAAGATTTCTTATGACAACACAGTGTCTCGACCATCCATGTTCACATTACCCACCCCAGGGCCCCGCCCACTTTGGTGGTAAAGATCCCAAGCTATTTCAGCATAATTAAAATCCAAGCCATTTTTGTGGTCAAGACCCGAGCTTTCTCACCATAATTAAAATCCAAGCCAGTTTGGTGGCAGAGACCCTGAGTTATTTCATCATAATTAAAATCCAAGTCAGGTTAGTGGTCAAGATCCTGAACTATTTCGGTATAATTAAAATCCAAGCCAGTTTGGTGGTCAATTTTTGTGGTAAAGACCCCGAGCTTTCTAACCATAATTAAAATCCAAGCCAGTTTGGTGGCGGAGACCCCGAGCTATTTCAGCATAATAAAAATCCAAGTCAGTTTAGTGGTCAAGATCCTGAACTAATTCGGTATAATTAAAATCCAGGCCAGTTTGGTGATCAAGACCCCGACCTTTTTCAGCATAATTAAAATCCTAGCCAGTTTCATGGCCGAGACCTCGAGCTGTTTCAGCATATTTAAAATCCAAGTCAGTTTAGTGGTCAAGATCCTGAACTATTTCGGTATTATTAAAATCAAGGCCAGTTTGATGGTCAAGATCCCGAGCTATTTCAGCATAATTAAAATGCAAGCCAGTTTGGTGGTCAAGAACCCGAACTATGAGCATAATTCAAATCCAAGCCAGTTTGGTGGTAAAGATCCCGAGCTTTTTCAGCATAATAAAAATCCAAGCCAGGTTGGTGGTCAAGATCCTGAGCTATTTCAGCATAATTTAATTCTAAGCCAGTTTGGTGGTCATGACCCCGAGTTATTTCAGCATAATTAAAATCCAAGCTGTTTTGGTGGTCAAGACCCCAAGCTATTTTAGCATATATTTATGGCATAATTTTTTCTTACCCAATTGTTTTCGTACACACATTTTTTTCGTACCCATTTTTTTCTGTTTTTTGACAGAATAATGCCCCCTTTTATAGTTAGAAAATTGAAAATTTGGGTAAATTTTGTGTTCAGGTCTACTCTTATCCTATTTGTGTTAAGGTCTACTCGTATCCTAAAGTATCAAAGCTATATCGTCTACTTAATGTTATAAGTCATGTAACTGACATTTTTAAACATTTTATTTCTTTCCCATTTTTGTTTTTTTTATTAAGGTGACATACATCAACTGTTAAATAATATTAAGTCTACCTTTTTGGTAAAATTAATGTTTTTACCAAATTTTCAAAATTGACATTACGGACACATGTAATTTGCTGAATGAAAAAGTAGCATAACTGACATTTAGTTAAATTTTCAGGAGAAGGAAAAACTTCTTTATTAAAATAAAATAGGGATACTTACAGAGTGAAACAAACACATGGGATATTTTCAGATTTGAATACTGGTATTTTACGCATCTTTAGGCAGTTCTGTGTACCAAGGATAAATACAATATTTAAACATTCATGTACAATGCACAATACTAAAAACCTGAATTGTAACTGTAATGTATTTCAGATTCAGAGATGTCTGTGTTGTTTCTAAGGTCATGTGAAAAATTAAGTTTATATGTTTATAGGTTTAAAATTGCAAATTGTCCTCTTACTTGCCCTTGTATTTCAAGATAGAATACTTTCCTTCCCAGAGGAAAGAGATCTGGGTTTGAATCCCAGTGGGGGCTTCAGAGGATGATTCATTTTAAGAAAAATGAATATATTTGCTTTACTTTGTCTCTAACTTAACCAAATAACTCTGACAATGCCTTTACAAGTATGCAGTTTTTGATAATTCAATTATGCAAGAAACATGTATAATTTTAGGGTAGACTTAGACAGCAAACTAAGAATTGGCATCCATTTTAGTTTTTTAAGTCAATACAACAATAAATGCATATAGGAACACATATTTAAATTAAAAATGCAACAATCAGAGGACATAATCAATTAAATAGTAAATGACTACTTTAAATATTTTTTAGCACTGTTTGTTTTTCAGAGATTTGTGAATATGACGTTTTATGTTCTTCCCATTGAACTAATGCAATATGTGCTTTGGAACTGGAATCATTTAGTGTTGGAAAGCTGATGTTTCACGTCCAGAGGGTCCTTGCTTCCGGAAAGCTGAAAATTGTATATGATCTCCCCACTCATTCCATCCCGCGAAACCCTTAAGGTGTCGCAAGTCTAGTATGGAATGAGTGATGTATTGGACGTCATCATTGATGACGTTCATTCGAACGAATGATAAAGGGGGCTAAGTTTCGTTAAGCTGGCGCATATAGTCGCGATTTGGGGCGCTTGAAAACTGGCCTAGCACGTTTGCTGAAATTTGACATGTATATGTACCAGAATGCGATCTACCTGTTGGCGTAGGCGTTATACCTGGGAAAAATCAAGTTTTTTTATTAAATCACGAAAAAGTTTCGCAAGTTTTACATAACCGGAATTACAAAATGCTCTATGTGGATATACCGAAACCCTACCGAAATCCCCGAAATCAAACTTTGATAAAAACAATGTTTCATTAGTGATTTCAGCGTATTTCGCAACGATCTATATTAAAATACGCAGTTTTTCAATACACAATCAATATTAATGGGGATTTCGTGGGATCTCGTGGATTTCTGAGGATTTTGGTAATTACGGGAAATTCGGTATTTCTTCACACCCGTCAAAATGGTCGACTTCGTCAGAATGAACGCTTAGAAAGTATTTACAAAAAAACATCATCTCAAACGATGTAAAGTGAACGCTACTTATCTGTTTTGTAGATAAGTATACGATCCATTGGAAAACACTAACATTTGACATAAAAAAATGCCAGTGGATATGGAAATCTTCATCGTTGGAAATAGCAGACGGCGTCGACCAATGGCGAAAAGAACGCGAGAAAGTATTAACAAAATAACATAATTAAAAATGATGTAAAGTGAACGCTAATTCGCTGTTTTGTAGATAAGTATACGATCTATTGAAAACCATAACATTTGACATAAAACACCCGTGGATATGCAAATCTTCTGCGTACCAAATACGAAATAGCAGACATCATGCGGCGTCTAATCTGAGTCTACGCTGTTTGCCAAGGCCGATAGTATAATGAATGGAAATGCACAAACTCAGCAACTGGCAAGCATATATGCATTAGTAGATTGTTTCGTGATTATTTAGAAACGACTACATAATTCTTTTGGTTCAGCCAGTGCAACTTAACAGAAATAAGTATAATAGTTTCTACACCTGACAACAATGTGCCAACTTTATACAAGGTAAGTTGTTTACATTATTTAAAATATTTCAAGCTTACAGTATACAACAATAAACAGCTGGTACAATGTAATGTCATCGTTTTAATTTTAATAAGCCCGTGGTTAATTACCCTTTTTAATCTTATGGTTCAATGCATCTCTAACACCTTCAATTGACATTCTCGGCTCGGGTACTACTTACCGGTACATGTACCCCGGGTACTCTTAACTTTACTTACATGTAGCCCGGGTACGGTAAAGAAACTTAAACATACCCGCAAATATTAGATTGTATCCGAGTTGTATATCTGCCAAAAATCCGATGTCGTTAAACATGCTAGCGATTAAAGTAAAACAATATTGTTTACCTTAAAGAAACTTCTCTTTAAAAAAAATCTGCATCAACATGCTTTTTAGTATGAGTGTTGAGAGGACGCCGTAGGAATAATCAAGTAATCAAGAATACGTCTCTGTTTCTGCTTTTATTTCCTTCATGTATAATGACGATAAGGATTGACGACTAACATTGACGGCAATGATAACAAGCATTGAAAACTAACACTAACGACAAGGATTGGCGTCTAGATGTAACATTGACGATTCTCTACAATAAATGAAATTAACAATAAAGAATGAATAATACGATTATAGTACAACAGATCTGCTATTCGAAGTATAATATGATAGCATACACTCATTAGAATAAAAGGTTTCATAAATAACAATTTGAAACATTTTCAATAAATATCGAAATATCTTATACAATATTTATTACACAGCATGAATTATTTGTTAAAACATAATATAAATACCAAATATGGTGTTCCCCATTTAACGGACCTCGCAAACCAAAAAATGTTTCTTTAAAAAAATCTATGACGGTAAAAAGTGAACGTGCGACATCGCGGAAAATATACTTGACAACGTCATACAATGACGCGACTTTAAACAATTTAAGATTTTAAATTGAATCACATTAATGATTGTAAAAATGAGTTTTGATAATACATTGTATAAATGCCATTTAACAGAAAATTGACATAAATGTAAACATAATTAATTTTTACAAAATAGCCGACAACAACCGATTTAGTGTTAAAATTCCCGGGTATGTTTTAGTATATTTACCGTACCCAGGGTACGAGCCTTACTAACTGTATTATTATTATATCTCACCGACTACCTTTACCTTGTTGTGTTTCAACCTGAAATTTATGTAAAGTCCGGCTTTCTTTACTTTTATTTTTCATTCATTTGATTACGCAATTGTTGACGTATCTCGTGGAAAATTATTTGAATCTTTGGATTTTAGTGACGACAAGCTGGAAGTGTCAATTTATTTTTTACAATGAATCTAAGATGTATTTAATTTTTGTGTGTTTGTCATGCATAGTTCAGTGTTTTCCAGAAAAATTTGAGTAGCCAGTTATATGGCCGGCAACTATGCAGTAAAACCAAAGCATTTGTGACATTTACTTGATATATTTGGGAAAAGTAGCCGGCATCAAGAGTTAATGTAACCGGCAAGATCGCTAGCAGCCGGTATTTAAAGAGAACACTGATAATAGTAAACTAAATCTCTACGACGGGATTACAGCTTTGTAAAATTGTTTTTTGGGTGATAATGGTTAGTAATTCATACTAATGTTATTAAAAAATATCGGCTTTAAATTTAATTTTGAGAATGGGATGGAAGAACAGGAAATGAAGAGCATACAGGGATGGAAATAAGTGGTTTACCGTGAACCCGGGGCAAGTAGATTTTGGCCTGGGCAACTCAATTTCAAAAGTTGGTAAACTTCTTTTTTTTAAAGCTTAAAACAATTCACTGCAATAAAAATTGAAAAACAATTGATCACCATGGATCAATACTAGTTAAATAACATTCATTATTTAGGAATAGGACATGATTCAATTCAGGCTCATAATAAAACATCATGCATTGAACATGTGTTGTCACCAAATGTATTTAATTATCTATTATTTTATTAAAAGAATGTATAATATTCACATGTTCATATTTCTGGGCTCGTTATTCTTTATCTGGGCAACCAAAATACTAAAGATGGTTGCCCACAATAGTAAACAGTTAGTTTCAATCCCTGGCATATCATTGTATCTCTATTGTTATAAGCATTGCATTAAAGTTGTGATTGAGGTTAGCCTGTTGTTTATGGTATATTTACATTTTAGCTTGACTGTTATATATGAAATATATATAGTCGAGCTATCCTACTCAACCCGGCGTCGGCGTGCGCATTGGAATGTTTGCGTACCACCTCAAATATATTTCCTATGTCCATTGACATATTGCTTTTATATTTTGCATACTTCATTACCGACATAACCCCAATCTATAAACAAGAGCAGACAACTCATTTACTGTATCAAGCATTTTAACAGAATTAGGCCCTTTTTCACTAAGAATAATATGCATATTATTGATAAATCTATGTTAAAGTTTGCATATGACCTCAAATATTTTTTATGTCACTTGACATATTGCGTTCATACACCATGTATTTTGCTTATTAACCAACATGACCCCAATGTATAAACAAGAGCAGATAACTGTATCAAGCATTTTGTAACAATTATGGCCTTTTTTTCACTTAGAATAAGCATATAATTGATAAATGTATTATTTAGTTTGCGTACCACCTTTAAATTGCCATAACTTGTTTATTATGCTCCCCCCCCAAATTTTTTAGGGGGAGCATATAGTCGCCGCTTCGTCTGTCCGTCGGTGCAAAAATTTGTTTCGTACCCAATTTTTTTTGTACCCAAATTTATATATGTACCCTTTTTTTTTCGTACCCAAATAGTTTTTTGTACCCTAATTTTTTCGTTCCCTATAGGTTTTCATAACCAAATTTTTTTTCGTACCCAATTTTTTTTTACACAAATTTGTTAGAACCCAAATTTCTTTGAACCCATTTGTTCGTACTCAAATTTTTTTCGTACCCAAATTCGTTTTGTTCCCAATTTTTTTTGTACCCAAATTTTTATTTGAACCTTTTTTTTCGTACCCAAATAGTTTTTCGTACCCTAATTTTTTTTATAACCAATTTTTTTTTCGTACCCACATTTTTTTGTACCCAATTTTTTCGTACACAAATTTGTTCGTACCCAAATTTCTTCGTACCCATTTGTTCGTACTCATTTTTTTTTCGTACACAAATTTTTTCGTACCTTATTTTTTATTTGTACCCATTTTTTTCGTACCAAAATAGTTTTTTTCGTTCCCTTATTTTGTTTGTACCCTTTTTATCGTACTCAAATTTGTTTTCGTACCCAAATTTGTTTTTTTTTTCCTACCCACATATTTTTTCGTACCATTTTTTTATAGAAATAATCGATTTTCAATTTGATTTCATCTCTCCACTCATTCCATCACGCGAAACCCTTAAGGTGTCGCAACTCTAGTATGGAATGAGTGATGTATTGGACGTCATCATTGATGACGTTCAATCGAACGAATGATAAAGGGGGCTAAGTTTCGTTAAGCTGGCGCATATAGCCGCGATTTGAGTCAATTGAAAACTGGCCCAACACGTTTGCTGAAATTTGACATGTATATGAACCAGAATGCGATCTACCTGTTGGCGTTGTCGTCATATCTGGGAAAAAACAACTTTTCGAGTATTTTGTGTTTAAATATTTTTTATGGGAAACGGCACGTGCGCAGATAAACATTGTGACGTCACTTCACAAACAGCGTTAGACATCCGCCATCTTGTAACGCGACAAAGAAACTCAGTGTTATTAATTCAATAAACACAGAAAATATGATTGTGTTTAATTATCATTAATACAAATGTCTATATTTTGTGCAGCGGATGTTTATTCAGACGGATACGACAGAATTACGTAAGTATCATTGTGTACTTTACAGTAGATTTTACTACGGAAGATATTTATTATATCTCACTCAGTCACTGACAAAATGAGCTTGACACATAAACAACAACCGGATCGGATTTACATCCACATAATATTGTGCGAATCCGATGCAATTCAAATTACTAATGTTTGATAACGTTTGATGAATTCGTTATATCAATATGCATTAACTTTCAAGGGGAATAATTATAATTGAAATGTGCGATTCAATGACAGTGTTATATTGGGATAATTAGTCGTTTAGCCGTAACAGATAAGTATTTAGTTTGTTGTGTTTCATTTTCAACATAGTTTTACCGTTTTTTCCTTAAAGTAAAACAGTTCAGTCGTCATTATATCTTGAATTTTAAATATTGAAATAGATGTCGGATATTTCATATTTTCGGACGTTGCTACGTAAGCTAGTTGTCAACATAATTATTAAGATACATATTTACCTTTTACCATACAGTTGTGCAGCTGTTGTCTACTTAATGACGCGCTGTTTATTGTCTATAATGTTTTTCTGCCCGTGATGATAATAAGTCTTTAAATCAACAAACCCCAGCAATGTCAATGGTCTGTCAACATTAGAAAAATATTAGCTAAAGAAACTTCAGCGTACAATTTATATGGTATTGACATACCTGTACTCTGAAGCCAACTCTGTATCGAAAGTCAACCAGAGTCGTAACATATTTATGTCACGCTATAAATCAAAGAATACTCATTTTCTTGGATACATTTCTACATATATTGGTGAATGAATATAAATTACTGCACCGAGGAATATTTTAAGGTTCAAATGTTTCAAATGCATCTTACAATAGATGAAAATAACTCTCATCAGTCTGAAATTCACAACTTTGACGCCATTGTCGCTTTGTCCAAGACTAGTTTTAATTTGGATACTTTCGGATCATCCTTGACATTTTTTGCTGAAATTGTAAACATTACTTTCGTTTTCTGAAATCTATTATTTGTGATTAACAACATACGTCTGGTGGATTATAAAACTGTCTTTAACTGATTTCAGTGTGAATCGGGTAGTTTTAAATATTTACTTTGAGTTTGTATTTACACTACAATTTGTTAACAACACAAGCCAGAATATTCTAAAATACCGGGAAATGTCATTCTGAATTTGAAAACACTTGAGCACATGGTATACAAATATACAAATACAAATTTTATTTCAAGTCACTTTGTACATAACAAGTAGTACATTAACATCTACATTTTCACAACAATAACACGTATACTGAAAGCGCTTGGACAAAGCGGAAAGAATCCGGGTATTTCCGACCAGGGTATTTCCGGGACAGATTTACTCGTTATGCAAAGGAAAAATATGATATGCGTAATCGGCAATTTCAATGGGGTTTCGGAACGCATGGTTTTATTTTTCTATGCGTAATCGGCAATTTTACATTGGGTATTTGCACTAAGGCCCACCTTATCTGTAGCTCTGTTACAGTAATCTGTGAAACAACGTCATTAATAAAACAAAAAAATATGTTTGACCAAAACGGTGGCTAATAATGTTTACGAAAAAATACAAACAATATAGATTTATCTATAACATAACATGTTAGAATTTTATCATGCATTCATAATCACTCATAAAGAGATTTCAATATACAGTTACATGCATAGACATTTTTTTTAAGCCAGTGCCTTTTGAATTCAGAAAATAATCAAGATAAACCATAAAATTGGGAAAAATAGATAGTAAACCATAAACTTGAGAAAAATGAGGCATTATTAATATGATTATAAATAACAGAATCACAATAATATTGTTTTTAAGTGCATGATTGAGTGCATTTTTAAATTTATATTATAAAATGCTGCTTGAATTTCTTTTTACCTTTCATATGTGACGTAAAAAAAGAAATATCATCTGCTAGTGCAAAATATGACTGGTCATTTCGTAGCAAAAGAGAAGAAAATAAGTGCATTAAATAAATGAATTAATATTTTTGTACCGGTATCTGGAATAGTTGTATTTTAAATCGATTCTCCACCCTATTATGGCCAAATAAGGGCTAAATTGCTTTCCAACTTGAAATGAAAAGGCATATTGGTTGATCGTGTAGCGTTTATGTGCAAAATTTGAGGGCCAATTGATAAAGTTGTTGATGCCAAAACAGGTAATAATAATAATTTATTATCAGGTACATGTACACAAGCAAATAAGTATATTTAACCCTTTCAGTGCAGGAACCGAATTTTAAAGGTCTTTGAAAACAGTTTGGATCCAGATGAGACGCCACAGAACGTGGCGTCTCATCAGGATCCAAACTGTTTGCTATTCTGATAGTATTCTTTGAAAAAAAATTCAAGAAAATGCTAATTTTAGAAATTCAGCAGACGACATTTTAGCAGACGACAAATTTCCCAGCATGCAAAGGGTTAAGATGCTTAAGGTGTGGAAGACTCATAATCAGGTTTGGTGTCCCTCAAACCCTAAGCGTCTTGTTATTCCTTATGCAGTTTGTATAGATAGTGCCACATCCTGACACGTAAAGCTTGTGCTTTGTTGGCAGCGTTAGTTGGCTGTCAACAGGTTCATTGTGGTTATCTCCACCATCAGTCTGTCCGTCTGTCCTAGCCACTATCTCTTACACCCAGCGATTTTCCTCCTTCTTTATAAAGTACCGGTAAACGGTACTTTCCCAATCGAGCGAAAATTCCCAAATTCCCAATCGGCATCTGAAAAAATCCCAATCGGCGTCCGAATTTTTTCTCAAAACGATCGAAAGTTTCGTAACAAAACCCAACTTTCGGCGAGCGAACAAAGAAAATTGTATAGTTGTGTGTAACCACGCGCTCGATTAATATCGGGTTTTATTATTCAGCGCGTTCAATCAATAGAGTCGTTACTGTTTGCGGTTCTTTTGTCAGACAGCCAGCGTACTGTTTGACGTCGGTTTGAAACCTTATCGTAGTTTGAAATGCCCTCCAGCACTGCCTCTGTGGAAAGGTTGTTCAGTCTAATGAACAATCTTTGCACAACCAATCGGAACCGTCTATCACAGGACACATTGACAGCTCTAATGATGCTGTGCAGAGAGGGATGCCAGCAACTGAGTGATGATCAAACATCAAAGATTGTTGTAATTTAAAAAAAAAATGAAACAGAGAGACATTGCTTTATAAGAGATTAAAACAACTAGTAATTGATTTTGTGTCTTCTATATAATATTTTGTTATTTATATCAACTTTATTACTTTTAGTAATGGACATTAAGGCATGCCTGCAAATGATTATTTTAATGGGTATGTTCAATTAAGTTTGAACTGTATGATGTATTCAATAAGACCCAAACTTCACGACGCGATTTTCCCAATTTAAGGATTTCACGACTCGATTTTTCCCAATTTTGAGGTTTTCACGACTCAATTTTTCCCAATTGGACCGGTACGGGTACTTTTCCCAATTGGACAAGGAAAATCGCTGACACCATAAGCACTAGAACCTTAAAACTTAAACACATGGTAGCTATGAGCATTATGTGCGACCCTGCACTATTTGGAATTTTGATCTGACCCCTGGGTCAAAAGTTATAGGGGTTGGGGTGGGGACGGAACAGAGATTTTCACTCATTTTTAGCTCGACTATTATATATGAAATATATATAATGGAGCTATCCTGATCACGTCGGCGTTACCGTTAGCGTGCACATGTTAAAGTTTGTGTACTACCCCAAATATTTTCTTTTTACTTTAACAAATTATTTTTAATATTTTTATGCCCCCCCTCTTCGAAGAAGAGGGGGTATATTGCTTTGCACATGTCGGTCGGTCCGTCCACCAGGTGGTTTCCGGATGATAACTAAAGAACGCTTAGGCCTAGGGTCATGAAACTTCATAGGTACATTGATCATGACTCGCAGATGACCTCTATTGATTTATAGGTCACTAGGTCGAAGGTCAAGGTCACTGTGACCCAAAATAGTAAAATGGTTTCCGGATGATAATTCAAGAACGCTTATGCCTAGGATCATGAAACTTGAAAGGTAGATTGATCATGACTCGCAGATGACCTCTATAGATTTTCAGGTCACTAGGTCAAAGATTAAGGTCACGGTAACCCGAAATAGTAAAATGGTTTCCGGATGATAATTCAATAACGCTTATGCCTAGGATCATGAAACTTGATAGGTACATTGATCATGACTCGCAGATTACCCCTATTGATTTTGAGGTCACTAGTTCATACATGTACTTCTTTACCAACATGACCCTAATCTATAAACAAGAGCAGACAACTGTATCAAGCATTTTGACGGAATTATTGCCCCTTTTATACTTAGAATATGCATATTATTGATAAATCTATGTTAAAGGGGCCTTTTCACAGATTTTGGCATTTTTTTAACTTATTCATTAAATGCTTTATATTGATAAATGTAAACATTGGATCGTAAAAGCTCCAGTAAAAAATCAAGAATAAAATAAAAAAAAGGAAAAGAACATTGCCCGGAGCAGGTTTCGAACCAGTGACCCCTGGAGTCCTGCCAGAGTCCTGAAGTAAAAACGCTTTAACCTACTGAGCTATTCCGCCGAGTACACATATTAAACGTATTTTATACCTTATATAAGCAATCTTCGTAGTTTCAAAAAATTTAACGACAAAAACAGAACTCTCCAAATTTTTCAATCGTTTCGCGTTGCAACGCTTTATAATTTTTAGGTTTTAAAATCGTCAAAAGATGCATATAATGGCTATATTAGAGCATGGTAAATGTTCAGTATTACTGTTTCCTCACAAATATCATTACCAAAACGAAAAATTGCGAATCTGAAACAACTTTTTTCAATTTTGTCAATTTACCAAAGCGTGAAAAGATCCCTTTAAAGTTTGCATACCACCTCAAATATTTTCTTTGTCCTTTGACATATTGCTTTCATATTTTGCATACTTTATAACCAACATGATCCCAATCTATAAACAAGAGCAGACAACTTTATCAAGCATTTTGACAGAATGTTTGCCCTTTTATACTTAGAATATGCATATATAATTGATAAATCTATGTTTAAATTTGCATACCACCTCAAATATTTTCTATGTCCTTTGACATATTGCTTTCATATTTTGCATACTTCTTTACCAACATGATCCCAATCTATAAACACGAACAGACAACTGTATCAAGCATTTGACAGAATTATTGCCCCTTTTATACTTAGATAATTGAACATTTTGCTTAAATTGCCATAACTTCTTTATTTATGATCACATTTGATTCATACTTTGACAAAACAACACTTACCTGACATACCACAATGCACTGCACCCAAACTATCCCCCATGCCCCACCCCAGAATCCCCCCCCCCAATTTTTTTTTTTATAATTATTTTTGAAAGTTCATCTTTTAAATTACCACCAACCCACATAAACCCCCCCTCTCCATAATGGCTTACATTAACCTGTCAAGCACTCAAAATCTCTTATGACAATACGGTCAATCTCAACCATGCATGGCCGCATTACCAACCCTGGGGCGCCCCCTGCGTCAAACATGCGGCGTGGGAATTCCTGTCGGCCTCTGCCGCACCATTTTTCACCAATTGACTTCAAATTAATACTTAAGATTTCTTATGACAACACAGTCTATCTCGACCATCCATGTTCACATTACCCACCCCAGGGCCCCGCCCATTTTGGTGGTAAAGATTCCAAGCTATTTCAGCATAATTAAAATCCAAGCCATTTTTGTGGTCAAGACCCGAGCTTTCTCACCATAATTAAAATCCAAGCCAGTTTGTTGGCAGAGACCCCGAGCTATTTCAGCATAATTAAAATCCAAGTCAGTTTAGTGGTCAAGATCCTGGACTATTTCGGTATATTAAAATCCAAGCCAGTTTGGTGGTCAAGACACCGAGCTTTTTTAGCATAATTAAAATTCAAGCCATTTTTGTGGTAAAGACCCCGAGCTTTCTAACCATAATTAAAATCCAAGCCAGTTTGGTTGCGGAGACCCCGAGCTATTTCAGCATAATAAAAATCCAAGTCAGTTTAGTGTTCAAGATCCTGAAGTATTTCGGTAAAATTAAAATCCAGGCCAGTTTGGTGGTCAAGACCCCAAGCTTTTTCAGCATAATTAAAATCCTAGCCAGTTTCGTGGGGGAGACCCTGAGCTATTTCAGCATATTTAAAATCAAAGTCAGGTATAATTCGGTATAATTAAATTCAAGGCCAGTTTGGTGGTCAAGAACCCGAGCTTTTTCAGCATAATTAAAACCCTAGCCAGTTTCATCGCCGAGACCTCGAGCTATTTCCGCATATTTAAAATCCAAGCCAGTTTGGTGGTAAAGATCCTGAACTATTTTGGCATAATTAAAATCCAAGCCAGTTTGGTGGTCAAGATCCTGAGCTATTTCAGCATAATTAAAATGCAAGCCAGTGTGGTGGTCAAGAACCCGAACTATGAGCATAATTCAAATCCAAGCCAGTTTGATGGTAAAGATCCCGAGCTATTTCAGCATAATTAAAATCCAAGCCAGTTTGGTGGTCAAGACCCCTAGCTTTTTCAGCATAATAAAAATCCAAGCCAGGTTGGTGGTCAAGATCCTGAGCTATTTCAGCATAATTTAATTCTAAGCCAGTTTGGTGGTCATGACCCCGAGTTATTTCAGCATAATTAAAATCCAAGCCGTTTTGGTGGTCAAGACCCCAAGCTATTGTAGCATATATTGTTTTCGGCATAAATTTTTCTTACCCAATTGTTTTCGTACACACATTTTTTTCGTACCCATTTTTTTCAGTTTTTTTGACAGAATAATGCCCCCTTTTATAGTTAGAAAATTGAAAATTTGGGTAAATTTTGTGTTCAGGTCTACTGTTATCCTATATGTGTTAAGGTCTACTCTTATCCTAAAGTATCAAAGCTATATCGTCTACTTAATGTTATAAGTCATGTAAATGACATTTTTATACATTTTATTTCTTTCCCATTTTTGTGTTTTTATTAAGGTGACATACATCAACTGTTTAATAATATTAAGTCTACCTTTTTGGTAATAATAATGTTTTTACCAAATTTTCAAAATTGACATTACGGACACATGTCATTTGCTGAATGTAAAAAGTAGCATAACTGACATTTAGTTAAATTTTCAGGAGAAGGAAAAAACTGCTTTATTGAAATAAAATAGGGATACTTACAGAGTAAAACAAACACATGGGATATTTTCAGATTTGAATACTGGTATTTTACGCATCTTTAGGCAGTTCTGTGTACCAAGGATAAATACAATACTTTAACATTCATGTACAATGCACAATACTAAAAACCTGAATTGTAACTGTAATGTATTTCAGATTCAGAGATGTCTGTTTTATTTCTAAGGTCATGTGAAAAATTAAGTTTATATGTATATAGGTTTAAAATTGCAAATTGTCCTCTTAATTGCCCTTGTATTTCAAGATAGAATACTTTCCTTCCCAGAGGAAAGAGATCTGGGTTTGAATCCCAGTGGGGGCTTCAGAGGATAATTCATTTTAAGAAAAATGAATATATTTGCTTTACTTTGTCTCTAACTTAACCAATTAACTCTGACAATGCCTTTAAAAGTATGCAGTTTTTGATAATTCAATTATGCAAAAAAACATGTATAATTTTAGGGTAGACTAAGACAGCCAACTAAGAATGGGCATCCATTTTAGTTTTTTAAGTCAATACAACAATAAATGCATATAGGAACACATATGTATTTAAATTAAAAATGCAACAATCAGAGGACATAATCAATTAAATAGTAAATGACTACTTAAAATATTTTTTAGCACTGTTTTCCAGAGATTTGTGAATATGCCGTTTTATGTTCTTCTCCTTGAACAAATGCAATATGTGCTTTGGAACTGGAATCATATAGTGTTGGAAAGCTGGTGTTTCACGTCCAGAGGGTCCTTGCGTCCGGAAGCTGAAAATTGTATATGATCTCACCACTCATTCCATCCCGCGAAACCCTTAAGGTGTCGCAAGTCTAGTAAAGAAAACATGGACAGCAAACTGGGACATTTGAACTTTACCGGAACGTACAACAAATAATGGAAAAGAGTATAATTCAATCGTTGCTAAGCGCGCAACACCTAACACCTAACACTTAAAACCATACCTAATAATCCTTTTTATCCTATATATTTTCTTAGTATCGAGGGCTACCGCCCCCAAACCTGCTTTGTCGATAGTGGTAAACAACTGCGTACCGGTAAATTTAAAACTAGCCGGAAAACTTAAAGTGGAAGCATTTTGCATCGTTCTGGGAAAGCTGAGCCCAGTGCATCTGCGTAAGGTGTCGTCCCAGATAAGCCTGTGCAGTCCACATATGCTAATGAGGGACGACAGTTTCCGATTTTATGAAATATTGTTCAAAGGTTTCTCATTAGCGAACATCTAATTAAGGGAGAAATTGATGAGCATGTACAGACTGCACAGGCTAATCTGGTTTGACACTTTACGCACATGCATTAAGCCCGGTTTTTTCAGAACGATGAACTATTATGGTTTGGTGCATAATTTATAGCCACGTTTTGGAAAACAACATGGCTTAATGCATGAGCGTAAAGTGTCATCCCATCTTAGCCTGTGCTGTCTGATCAAGCTAAAAAGGGACGACACTTTCCGCTTTGATCAAATTGAGTTAGTCTCTTCTCTACTAAAATCCTGTTTAGGCGGAAAGTGTCGTGCCTGATTAATCTGTTCGGTCTTCACAGGCAAATATGGGACGACAGTTAACGCACTATCATTAAGCCCGGTTTTCCCATAACTATAGCTCCAATAGCTCGCAAACATAAAACCGACACTTGTGAACTTTTTAAGCAGGAAGTTCAGACATGAACCCTTGAATGAATAAGCAAGCTTAAATCCCACTAATGTGCTGGTACAAACAACGCTGACTTCTTGAAAATCCTCTCGAAATCACATACTTATCAACCTAATATGAAATGACCATTGATGGATTTAAAGGGGCCTTTTTAGTTTTGGTAAATTGACAAAAAAAAATATAAATAAAATTCGCAATTTTCGTTCATGTTATGATATTTGTAAGAAAACAGTAATACAGAACATTTACCATGCTCTAAAATATCATTATATGCATCTATTGACGATTCAAAACCCTGAAAATTATAAAGCGTTGCAAAGCGAAAAGATTGAATAATTTGGAGGGTTCTGTTGTTGGCGTTATATTTTGTGATACAATGAGGATTCATTATATAAAGTATAATATGCATTTCTCACTGTATGATCACGGATGGCCGAGTGGTCTAAGCGATGGTCTTTTACTCCAGGGGTCAGTGGTTTGAGCGCAGTTGATGGTTCTTTTTTATTTCTTTAATTTTATTCTTGTTTTTTTTTTACTGGTGCTTTTTAGATGCAATGTTTACATTTATCAATATAAAGGATTTAATGACAACCTTCAATACATGCTAAAATCAATCAAAAAGGCCCCTTTAATGAGTCAATGTTGTTTATTCCGTGCTGTTGGCAATCGTGATACATTAACTATCTCCGGAATCCTCCGTTAGATTGAGATATGCAATAAATCGTCTGCTGATCGAGAGTGTGGTGTTGGTTGGTTTGTCCAGTGTCATGCGTTTTGTTCGTGCGTCGAGTATGTCCTTTATCAACCGCGATTATTTAAATGAAACTTCCATCGGTTGATTAAGTAAGTCAACGTTGTTTGAACTGTGGCATCGGTGGTATTTTACCCAAGTCTTCTGGCCAGTTAACTTCGGTAATAGTCTATGGGTGCTATATTTATGCTCGGCTTTGTTCGTGAACGTTCTTCACGAAATAATTGATAGCATAATCGGAAGTTATGAACTGGAGGACTTCATGTATGCTTCAATTTCTTTCGCGCGGTCGGTCAACATATGGAATGTTCAGGATAGGATGACGTATTTCTTGAAGTAGGTGTATTTGGACCAAAAGCTATTACAAAGGTTATGGATGAAAAGGCATATTATCGTGCGGTTATTGGCCATATGCTTGCATATGAGGCGATTTTTAGGTTAAAGTTAAGATATTTTCGTCAGTGGTTAGAATCTAAGGAAGAAGAAATCCCAAGACTGGAACATGAAGTAAGAGAGTTAGAGGTTGCTTTTGAAATGAAAAGTCGCTTGAACCAAGATGATATTCGTGAAGCAAATGATAATCTTTTTTGAAGCAGTCAAGAAGAAAAAGATAGGTGAGTACTAGAATAATTCGAAAAAGAGAAAAGCGAAGTGAAAAACTTTTCTTTCTTGAATTTCTACCTTCATTAAGTTAACATCCTAATGAAGTTCATTCAAACCCAAAGAATAGGCTATTGGCTGTTGCATATTGAAGCCTTTTTCAAGATGCTACTGTGGCTAATGGTGCACGACCACACAAACTATGCCCGTTGGGGACCTGTATATCTAGCAGACATAAAAGCATTAGAATATGCAGCACATGAAGTGTTCACAGAGTTTATTGAAGGTCACTTTGTAGTCAGGCTGAAGGAAAAAGCATTCAACGGCGTACCTGTCGACACAGCTACTGAGTGGATAAACATAAATGTAATGTGTAAAACATTTTGGAATATTTAAGAATAGATCAGATGGAACTCGTTCGAGAGTTTCTTTAGAGGAACAACAAAATGATTGGTTAATATGATACAATATAATATAATATTCGGAGAGCATCAAGAGGAGAACAGAATGTTCTCAATAGCATCTAAGGACGTTGCAACTAATGATATCATAGATGATTTATTAACCTGTGAAAGTCGAGGTAAAACATTATTCAAGGAATTTGCAGAGAAGAGGCTGAAAGAGCAGAATGTTGAATTTTATGCTCCTATTCAAAAGGTTGAGTCCAAACGTTTGCATATCTCTTGAAGGAGACAGTCAGTGAAAAGCAGAAAGTGACAAAGATTATAAAGGCTGACAGAAAGCTAATGCAAAGTTTTTTCAACGCAGCTAATTCATGTAGAGCCGTGGAAACAGCATCTGTACTAGAACACGAACTTTCTGACGTGTCATTATCATTTGCAAATTCTAGTGGGAAAATGCATGAAACCCAGAAATCAAAGATAATCCAAGTGCTTACAAAGGACAATGATAAATTATAGTGACGCCTCAAGTTGTTCCGACAACGAATGATGCAACATGTGCAATAATTGATGGACACGCGTTAATACAAAGTTGAGGTTTACCTAATGACTGTCAAACATTTGGACAATATGCAACTGTTTTTGTAATATATATTTTAAGGCATTTCAGCGCAAACACTACCCCAGTAGATGTGAGTTTTAATCGATACTTTGGAAGTAAATCTATCAAAGAAGCAACGAGAGTTAAGAGGAAAGGATAGCGTCGACCTATTCAGAGGCTCATAACAAGTCCAAACGTTCCTCTTCCGCAAATATGGGAACAGTATATCACACACAATGACAACGAGGCAGACATGGCTGAATTTCTCTCAAATAAATTGCTTTAACAATCACAAAATATTCCAGCAGGGTCAACTATAGTTGAAGAAGGTGGATTTCCAGTTGATGTTGATTCAAAGTTGAGTACTTCTAATGTGATGTGTAAATCATGAGGAGGCAGATGCGCGGATGATATTGCACTCAATGGACGCTATTGATAGAGGCTACATGCGTTTAGAAGTATAATGTAGAGACACTGACGTTCTGCTCTAGTTAATATACCACCTTGGAGCTGACGCCGAGGTATATATGATATCTGGTAAAGGCAAACAAACAAAATGTTATCCTGTGCACACAATATTAGAAAAACTAGGCGCAATGTCATAAGGAACATTTTGGGTTTTCACGCATCGACAGGATGCGACACCGCGTCTGCTCTAAATGAAAAAGGTAAGAAAACCGCCTGGGTGAAGTATATCGCACAACCTTATACATTGGAGGGTATTGGTAGAGATGGTGATGCTCCAGCAGTTTCTAAATTTCTGTTTGTGCTGTATGGCTGCTGTCAGGACCACCCACCAAACATTGACACATCTATGTATCGGTTATTGTTGAAAGCCAGGAAGAGTTTGGATTTGTTACCCCCTACAAATGGTGCGCTTGAACTTCACATTAAAAGGGAAAATTATCAAAACATTATGGCTAAATGCCACAGATTAGGATTTTTAGCCTGATGATCCTCTTGATACTTGCGCATGGAAACTTGCAGAAAATTTCTTGAAACCGTAATGGATGAGGAAACCAAAGGTCCCTGCAGCATGTGTCAAGTTGGTTTCATGTGGCTGTCAAACCAAGTGTAGAACAGCACGATGTAAGTGCTATCGATCTGACCAAGGATGCTTTTTTAAATGCGCATGTGAAGTGAATGGCTGTTTAAACCCTAGATAATTATTGTAAACGATAAAAGATAAGGAGATACATATACTGCCATAGTAATTCGCGTTTTGGAATAAAACTGTGAATTTATGTAACGTATGTAAAATAAATTATCACACACGACCGACATTATCTTCAGCATGATACAGTAGTGCATAATAGTGCATTGAAGCTAGATGAACATTTGTTTTATTTTATAAACGGTACTTCAAAATTTTGAAATATATTACTAAATAGATCACTGTTTTTGGTAAAATATTTTGTGTTTTAAATTATTCATATTTATTACATTAATACTGATTTGGTGAAATCAAAATAACTTATTTTGCATTAATATGGCATTTTAGAACATACACTATAAAGAACTTCATTAGAGTATACTATTTGAGCTGAAATATTTTATTTAAAATAGTATTTAGCATAATATGCATATAAAACAATATACATATTTATACTGTAACGTAGATCAAACATGTTTACGTGTAACTATACTTGCATCGTTTAAAGTCTCGTAATGGTATTGATAGGATAATGCAGAAATAATTGTGGTTCTTATTATAAAACGTTGTTATATTATAAAACGCAATAAGTATTAAATGTCTAAAAATGAATATTGTTTTCTTTTAATTTAGGTAACGTAATTTACAAAGTAAGGAACATTCACTTAAGATACAACAGAGAAAGACTCTTTTCATCATCAAAGTATCCATCGCTTATTGAAAAGTTACTTACAAATATATAATACATGGATCTTTTGTTAGTTTCAACATACACTGCAATTTACATTCTATACGGGTTATAGAAAGTGCACTTGATGACCTTTGACCTACTTATGAAAAGCCAAAATCAGTAAGAAAATGAGATAACCCTTCAAGTATGAAACACATGTCAGTTCAGGAGTAAAATCAGTAAAAGTATCTAATATTTCACAAATTTGGCAATGTTACCTCAATTTTTAAAGCAAAATTCACTCATTGACCTTTTGACCTTATTACAGGGTCGTCAAGCATCCCAGAGTGTGACAATCCCTTCAGAATTTTTTTCAAATGTATTTGCAATCATTATAACATAAATGGAAGCCATGCCTAAGAAATGCCATCAAATGTCAAATTTCAGCAAATTTTAGGCCAACTATACTTCGAAAATTGAAAATTTGGTTAAGTTATGTGTGTAAGTCCACTTTATTTCTTAAGTATAAAAGCTATTGCTTTCATACTTGCAACACTTACTTACTATTATAAGGAGACTGTGCAGGCAAAGTTATGTAAATCTGACTGGCATTTTGACAGAATAATGGCCCTTTTATACTTAGAAAATTTAAAATTTCGTTACGCTTTGTGTTTTGGTCTACTTTACTCCTAAATTAGCATAGCTATTGCTATCAGACGTGAAACACTCACTAACTATAATAAGTGGACTGTACAGGACAAGTTGCATAACTCTGGTTCGCATTTTGACGGCATTATGGCCACTTTTTTACTTAGTAACTTTGAATATTTTGTTTAATGTTGTGTTTAGACCAACTTTCTTCTAAAGTATCAAGGCTACTGCTTTCAAACTTACAATACTTGTATACTATCATTAGGGTACTGTACCTGGCAAGCTTTATTTGACCTTAACCTTTGAATGACGTTGACTCTAAGGTCAAATTATTAAGTTTTGCTAAAAGTGCCTTAACTTGTTTATTTATGGTCAGATTTGATTCATACTTTGACAAAACAACACTTACCTAACAATACACAATAGACTCAACCCCAACCAACTCCCTCGCCCCACCCCAGAATCTCCAAAAATGACCACACCCTCACAATATACCCCCCTCTCACCCACCGACTCCACCTTGACCCAAGCCAAATATTATTTTTTTAAACATTGTTAAAAACACAAATATGAATTATTATTATCATATATTATAGTTTATATAAAACAAAAATTAATTTGCTTTCTTATGTTTCGAAGATAATGTAA
This sequence comes from Dreissena polymorpha, assembly GCF_020536995.1. Lineage (NCBI taxonomy): Eukaryota > Metazoa > Mollusca > Bivalvia > Myida > Dreissenidae > Dreissena > Dreissena polymorpha. The sequence continues at coordinate 83,582,376 of NC_068360.1, forward strand.
TAAAGGACAACAACCCCACACTATACACCCATCTCCACCCCTACCCCTCCCTCCTGTTTGATTAAAGTATTAAGATAGGTTCCTTCACATTTTAAAATAAAAATAAATTAGCAGTCTGCATCCCTAGGCGGTTCTCTTGTTTTTCTTTACCTCAATGTTTGCCTGTATCTATGTGTTAACTTGCCGTGCTTAAATCGATGCCCATTTAGAGGTCCATCATACCTGAAGAATAATTTAAATCCCGATGTGGTTCTAAGAACGAGAATTCTAGCTTTAATTTTAGTTTTGTTAAATGAGCCCTTTTCTTCATAAAAGACAATGATTACTAAATCTAAAATGTTTCTCTTTGACGACCCTGTACGGTTGTATTTTTCGTTAAAACGTCAATGTTGTCTTTATAATTAACTTTGTTTCATGTATAATTTTCGTTATGAAAGTTTAAAAATAGTCGTAGTGTTTTGCTATTAAACTTCATTTTCACGAAAAGGTGAGGAAAAGATGTTTGGATTCAAGAAATGTGTTTAAACCAGTATTGTGAGTGCCACCCTTCTTATTAAGGGTTTCATTTCTCAGTCTTTTAATTTTACAAATTTGTATCTCATTTGGCTAATTGTGTGTCAATTAATATTAATGATTTCTAATTCTAACGATTAATATGTGTGTGGTGCAAGACTTGATTTATTCTTACTTAACAGTGTGCATGGTTAACATATAAGTGGAGACATTACATAATTCGGCAAATAAAACAAACGTGTTTACCTCAGCATCTTACGGTATATATGTCATCTAAAAACATGTTTTGAGTTCCTTAAAAGCGCTATTGTTATTATATTGTTCAATTTGTGGAAAACATACCATGACAAGCATAAACAAATTCAGCAGTAGATTGTACCGTTACAATGTATCGTGTGTATAAAAGATCAATGTTTTGGTTAATACATTTTTAGTTTTTGTGCATTTACTCAAGACTTTACAAAATGGCACTCAAATCAAAGCAAATTGTCCCAAACACTCCAATATATGTATAAACTGATACGTGTATCATATGATGAAAAAGATATCAACACTGGAATCAAATTTTATTGGTTTTTATAAAAGCTTTACGAAAATAATTAGCGGCAAATACGATTTTACAAATATGATACAATAATCATAAGAAAGGGTTTTGTAGGTATAACATGTACTCAGCCTAATGAATTTCCAACATATTAACTAATTAGCTTACATTCAATCGGGGGTTATCGTTTGCGTTCAACTAAAGAAATTGTAAATTCAAAGAAAGATATAATCATCATTTACAAAATGTGTGTCTACAAATTACAAATGTTCGGTCAGGAATGAGATATTTTGGTGTTTAAAAACAAATCGTTATATTTGAACGAGATTGTATTTTATATCGCATAATGTATTTTATTCTACTATCAATATCTTAAAGGCTCTATAAAGGTAAAGATCCGTAATTATTTACCGATTTTTAAATATTTGTTCCGTATTTTTTATATAAAGGTTATCAAAAAACAATATGTATATGCTATTGGACATTACCATAAAAATATGAGCATTACAACTTGTTTGGAGCTCAAAATACAGCGTCCTCCAAGTCAATCGTGTTTACAAACAATCAGTTCATTTACATCGCTGTTTACTCGGGAAAGTGAAAGTGAAAGTGACTCAGGTCACCAAAAATATATCGTTGATTTTCAATGTTTTCCGGTATCACTCACAAAGTATGTCCCTTCTAATAATGGTCAAAACGTTTGTAGTGATCTAATTAGTTACTTTTTTCTGGTAAAAAGTTGTTTTAAATAGAATTAAAAGTGAATGTTCTTTTGGCTATTTTAGCATACGTCACCGCTTTGGGGCTACACAACAGGTTAGTTGCAAAGTTGTAAACATTTCTTCTAATTATGAAACGGTTATATCTTCAATACTTCTTGACAACGTTGCACCTTAGCTGTGTTATTAGCATTTTTTATGCAAGAGTAACTGAAATCCGGTAAAAATTAGGCAAGTTTATATGCATACTAATTGGATTTGTCACCTTTATTGGGCCTTTAACAACAACGCAATATTAAGAAAAGCGACTCCATTATTTATATTAGATAAGATTTTTTTGAAAGTCTTCGAGCAAACATAACATGTATAAACATTATTTTTAGTATATTGAGAATACAGGAAAGTGAATAACTTTCTTATAATGACAAAGTCCTTTTGTGTTACTTAACTTTGACTTCGGTTTACTTACTTTTTCAACTTTGAGTCAAACATTCTTTTGCAATACTTTACAGGTATATTTAAGCTACAAAGCTTGATAAAACAGATAAATTTCGCGAATAAACGAAACAATAAATGACCAATGATGGTCGTGGTTAATGTGACAAAAAAGTTTCGTAATCGAATTAGATTCTTTCAATTTCGTTAGTGATACATTATAATACCCAGCCTGAGTTTAATTTTTGTTATATAAACACTATTAATGTTAATCCACGACGTAAGTAAGTATTATTGTGGGTAATGATTTTAAATCATTTTATTGCATTAATAATTAAAGGACTTTATCTGTACATTGATCTTAAAAACTCTGATGGTGTTTGTAGATATTTAGAAGAAATATATGATTGGTAAACTTCGTAGAAAATGGAGGGATTGGAATTTTGTTAAACTTCGCAGGGAACGGAGGAATCTGGATTATTGTTATAATAAAACAAGGAGAGGAACGTTCAAACATTTTTTCTGTAACTTTAAATAATTGTTTTAGTTCCATTATGTTCGCTTATTTTGAAAGAGCAGTTAGTGCATGGGTGTGGCACGTTTCCACAGCCAATGGTAATTTAACCAATAAACAAGACCCGAGCCACAGTACTAATTAGATTACAACGTTAAGTAATTACGATTACGTAAGCTTAACGGCTCGTTTGCGGCCTCAGATAGATACACCATGAAATCAATTCCTTTTAAGACACTGTATTACAATGTTATTGAAATGTCATTCTATCAATCGAGGCTCAAAACGTCAGTCAATAGAAAGTGTACAAAAATGTAAACATCATTCAATTAAATAATAACAATTTGATTGAGCTATGCATGTATAAAACTATTAGTAGGCTTAAGCAGATTTTTAAATTTCATAATGCTGTTCTATTACGATTTAAATGTGCACTATTAAAACAAACACTAGTCGGGTTATTTCAACGGACATATTGACCATGAATACAGTTCTTCTATTCTCAGTATAATTATAAGTGAACATCTGGATCCTAGATAAAGCACGTGCTAAAACAAACGCCATTGCATAGATTGAAGAAACCTTATCTTAAAGAGATCTCAACGAAAAAATAACTATAAATACACTGATATGCAAATCGAAGAAAACGAAATCAAAAAATATATCAATCACAGATATCGTATTAGATCAAACATTAACATGACACTTGCAAACAAAGTACAGGTTTCAAATAAAATATTTTACTTATAATGTTTTACAAACTGCTCAAGTTACAAATAGTCAATGTGTATCTGTTCAAAGCGCTTTTAATGCTACACACATTTAAATGTAAACTGTACAATTAAGAAACATGATAATTAGCAAAATCAGTGATTTTTTTTTTCTTACAGCCTGTGCCTTTTGAATTGGGAAAATTAGCGCGATAAACCATGAAATTGGGGAAAATAGCGCGATAAACCATTAAATTGGGAAACATTATAAATATGATTATAAGAACAGAATTAAAATTATTAAAGTATGTTTGACAGCATTTTTATATTATAAAGTACTAATTTAATGTGTTCTTACAATGAAGACAATGTTAAGTTAATATCCTTCCACATTCATATTGAACTTGCAATAATCTATATAGATTCTTAAATATACCATTTAATCATAACCTCTTTAACAGTAAGAATTTAATTCAGTATTCTTTTAAATTAAATATCATATGGTGAAAACATTAACACATTTTTATAAAAAAACGCTTTAGTGGTCTTGCTATGTTAATGATGTATTATATGGAGTTAAAATAATTTATTTCATTTCTTTACCTTTCAACATCTTGCACTTCAATGCTATTTCAGTAAACTGTAAAGCGTGACAAACATAATAAAGCAGAATATGCATATGAATCTGATTTTACACAGATCCACTAACATATAAATCATATCATGTTTGTCTCTTTCCATTTTCGAACAATACTCATCTTAAATGCATTAACTTTGTGAGTAACGGTAGACTTACTCCAATTTCCCAACACTGATTTCCGTGATGCCATTCACTGTGAAGATTTGTAATAAATATTTGTTGTTTTTATCTCAAACGTTATATTTTGCGTTAATTGACATACGCATTAAATTATTCCGTAATAACCATATGATATCCGTTGTTAATTTGAATGTTATTTATCATTTTCGCCGCGCATCGCAAATTTCTCGTCTGCTTGCCGCCATCTTGGGCGTGTGTAAAAACAGGCGTTTACAATCGGCATACATCGACTATTGTCGGTATCCTCCGCAATATAGAGAGAGATGTGGATAGCAACGTAAAATCGTATGCGGATAAATTCGCGAAAAATACGTAAGTCAGTTGTTGTTCGGCGACGACTCAGCAACTCGATCGGCACTCGTTCGAAATTATTGCTAAATTACATTGTAATCTTATTGGCTTTATTGGGAAAATTTTGTCTTTTTTTGGGAAATTTTAATCAAATTTTTGGGAAAAAACGTCATTTTTTTGCAATTGGGAAGCAGCCGAATATTGGCTGTAATTTCTGGCAAAAAAATCACTGAAAATAACATGGTACAAATAAATAACATAAGTTAAAGAATTCAAATGTCGATCTATCAATGCATAAGAAACACACAATTTAAAACAACCGGGGAAGAAAATAAGCACAAAGAGTATTTTAATGTTCGTTTTTGTCATGTTTGCAATGTATGCACACAATGATGTACATGATTGTGTGAAATGTAATCAACTTATGTGTTTTAATACTAGTATAATATCGTCGCTGTTCTTCGAAAACCGCGTAAGTCAAATTTGGCGCAAAATTTCATTTGTTTTTATAAGAACGGCGCGTTCACGGGTCATTTTCTGCGAAAATACTGGATTTCATATCCAATTGGAAGGCATAGATATGAGCACGTGAGAAAATCCTGAACACTCATTGGTGCACTAATTGTTTCTGCAAAAACTGCAAGTCAATTTTTCAAACTTTTCAAAAAACATTTTTAAAATATTTCTTTAAGTTTTAAAAGATATTAATTTAGATAGTCTTAATGAAAATGGGCATATTTTTTATTTATGAAAATATAAAAGCCTGTTAGTTTAGTTTTTAGTCATTTTAATTCTAAAAATGGACTTACGCAGTTTTCTCTTTAATATTTTGGTTCCTTTTTTAAACTATCTAAATTATTGTACTTTAAAAATGTTTTTTTTTTGCCTATTGAAAAGTTGCAAAAATTGACTTACGCGGTTTTCGAGGTACAGCGACGATATGTCTTCAGATCAGCAGCAACAGCTTAGCAGGGCTTAGCAGTGTTATGTCATAACATGTGAACAACCAGTCGTACAAATGTTTAATTTAGAGACTACGATGGAAAATGGCTACATATGAAGGATGCCACATGTGTACAGTGCTGTGATTCGTTTCAAAATACCATACCTTATATTAAATCATGCAACATATTTCACAAACATGTTGACATAGACAGTCACGCGGCCATGCATGGTGCATAACCGTGTTAATATACGCTGTATATATCGCATTTTTTTGCCAAGACCACAGGCTTATACAATAAAGTAATTATGATGTAGATTATATTTCCATAAGCAGCATACACAACTGTCCTGTATGCACTAGATGCAATTCTTAAGAAAAAAATGTTGCAAGAATTATTTGAAAATAAAACACCAATTACCGGTGTGTTTAGATCCATTAATTGTGAACCACACAAAGTCACGTGATCCCGCAACCTGAACACTATATCCAAGTTATTGAGCGAGCGTTAAAAACTTGTCTGTCTTTAAGTATAACTTGTATTGGCTTAGTATCACAAATCTTTGACTGTGTTGTATTCTCATGTTTTATATAGTTTTAAAGATTATTTACAACTTCGTGTTGACAAATATACTTTTAGTTTACCCTTCTCTCATAAGGCATACGCACATCTTGTCATTTAATTAGCAAACAACTGTGTTTGACTAATAAACGCCACTACTTCTGTTCTCAACGTCGTTTTCGCCAACCAATTACAAATACGCAACCATATGATGCTTATTGCAAGATACTGTATATGTGATACACAAATATATTTAAGCACATTTATTTGAAGTTGATTACTTTATTTCCTTGTCGCCAGTATTGAAAGCGCTTTTTAGCTCTTTGCATTCGAAGTCAGTGATCATTGATTGACGTGAGGTCTCAAAAACTGTAAAACGTATGTTTTAATCGGCGTTTTCACTTGAAAGCTGGAAAAAAAAGTAGAATTGTGAACAATTAGTATTTATATTTATGCAAATATTTATACTAATGGCACGCCTTTATAGTTCGTGATTAGTTATAACAATACAAAAATATATTCATTGATCATTTAAAAACACGTTTGATTTTTTGCACACATCCTAATATTTTTGAAAGTTGCTTTTATTTCAGCATTTTATTCAGTTAACATCTAAACAAAAAGTAAAGAAGAAAGATCTTCTGAACTTATTTCTTTATCTTTATCGGCCCTCTTGCACGGTTATAGATTTATTTAGATAATATAATTGCGTATGTTTTGTTTCAGGTAATATACTCTTCATCCCTTTTTCCGTTTCCTAGTTATGTAAAGTTTAACATCTATTTCAAGTGCACGGCACACCGTCCCATCTAAGTATATATAGTTTATAGCAAGAATCCATATTTAAACAAAAGGTTTATATTTTTTTACACCATTGTGTGATTGAATTATGATCTTGTTTTTATCGAATAGCATTGATTACCATGTGACCTCCAATGTCCACAGTGCTTAACTACATTTCAAAGGTCAAGCTAGGACATATAATATATGTATATATTATAAGGAATGTCGGACTAAAAGACAGAGAACAAAATACAATTAAACCGGTAAAGCGGATGAACTATATTCGTTTTGATACTCTTTGAGCCGATTAAATCGTGATGCACCATGCAATAACATTCTTTGCTAAAATCAGTTATCATCCTACGTGTGTTTTTCTAATAAACCATGAACCAAACATCAACAGAAATGTTTATACGTTTAACGTATCATTAATCATTTAATCTGTTTCACGGTGTACACGTTCGTACTAATTTAATTAATTATTAGTTGTCGTTTAGCTGTGATATCAAGACTTATCACTTTATGTCATGTTTATATGTATATATCAGCAATATAAGTTTGCGAAGCAAATTATTTGTGTTTTATCGACTGTGTGTTTATATAATATTGTATAGGCCAACCTACCATGAAATGCAGCTTTACAATTACGACATAGAAGTGAACGACAATATTCGAAGAATTTTATACAAGTTGCATAGACAGTGTACCATAAAGTACAGGGCTTTCACACGCGATCGACCGAACTTTTAACAAAACAATCTTAATAGTACATTGCGATACTGTAAGTATAAAACATAGTATATCTAATAAATTATGCACACCGTAGTACTTTGTAATACATACTTGTTTAATTGTAATAAAAAATGTAATCAACGAAGTATCTTTTGCGCAAGCTGGATTAGCAAAATGCGTTCGATAATTATTATAAGACATAGTTAGGCTTAATTAGTACCTGCGCATAGTTCAGAGACTAATACCGTTTTGGTTGCTCAGCTTAAGTCGACAGCTTAACACATATTAGATTAAGGATGCAGTCATTATAAAGGTTTTCAGTGTACATAAAGTGACATCACTTCACCCGAATGTCCATGAGTTTTGTTGAACTAGAAAATATATTGTTTAAAAAAGCATTGAACAATTATAATTAAGCTTGGACACACTTTGATATGGATTACGCAAACGGTTGTCCCATATGGTGAAAATGGATATACTAGTAAATATACAACGTAAAACATCATGAAACAAAATAAATTCTGCTTAAACCAGTAAGATACAGATATTGGTATGAAGTAGTTTCAAAATGCATTGTTTAGTTACTTTTTGTTCAATGTTTCGTAACTGAATACATTCTCATAACAAGCATAAGCGAAAATGTGTTACCGTCCTTTCAAGGTCTATTTACAACTTTGCTAATAAAAACGGATTTGAAAGGACTCAAAAAAAACACGACACAATACTAACACAACGCGGTTTGAGTCCTTTCCCACTCAGGAGCAAAGTGAAAATGGCTTTGTGCAAACATAATAAAACCAGATCAATCTGCGTGTAACACGCAGTCTGTTCAGATTTTATGCTGTTTTGTGCTCATCAGTATCTAAGGGTTCGAAACGAAGCCGTTAAAACTTGAATCAAGTAAAAAAAGCCTTCAATTAAAATTTTAACTTACTAAGGGAGTTCAAACACGTCAAATTGCGTATCTAAGTGATGAAGGTTAAAGTTATATCGGATTGTTAAAGATGATGGCCGGTATCTCAGCATGCGTTCCACTATTTTTTGCGAAACCAAGAAAAGTTGATTGGGAAGATGGTTAGTCCAGAATAACCAGTAAATGTTGTCGCTAGGCGCTCCAATTCAACATGTTGACTGTTCTGTTGTATTAAGTACCCCCTTACATGTGAAACCATATGTACTGAACTGTAGGTTTAAATTAACCCATACAATAGATTGAACCAAACAAAATATTACACATAACAACACACAAACAGTTGCGCAACCATTCGTAACAAATCTACAACTTTGTGGACTTCTAACTTAATGTTCAGAACTTGCCATTTATTTATTGTAATGTATTTTTGATTAATTGATAACTTGTAATTAATAATAAATAGAAACAAAGCTGCTAAACATATTATATCACATTTCAAGATTTTTTTTATGTGTACATGCCCAACATAAACACATCTGCCAAACTTAAGTATTCGCCAACACTCAATTAAATATATTAAGTTATATTACTGAATTCGAAAACAATATATGAGAAAAAAGTTAAAAAAGGGGATGCGAATGCTTTACTTACTATCATAGTCACCTTTGGTCTAGCGGGAAAACAATTCATGTACCTCGCCAGAGATGTTCACATTCACTGTCTTCTATGAATTGCTTGTCGCGCTGTTTTAATGAATATCCAAAATAGTACTCAATTATTGATTGCGTGGGTTTTGGAGTATATAGTCAACCCTTCGTCGTATCGTTTACATACGCCCTCTACGATTGTCTCGCGCTTTGTTGATTTTCAAAACGTGCGTGTGTGTTTTAACATTTATTATAGAGTTAAAGGATTTAAACATAACTTGATTGGAAAGAGTGATGCTATTCAAACGTTTACAAGGATTAAATAATTACACCGTTTATGAGAAAATGGCATGTACACAAATCTAGTTACACGTGTTATCCAATTCTCTACTGGTAAATCAAAATAACTATTTGATTGACAGGTAAACCATAATGTCCGATTATGAAAGCAAACCTCAACATAATGCTTTATCAATTTCAACGAACTATGAATATGAACATAAACAGAACGCATTTTAAAAGATTATTAAACAAAATACTCAAAACTGAATGCAAGTGCTTTTTTTTGGCAGCAATCTTTTCCCATATATTTTTTTATTATTCACCTACCGACTCACAAAAACAAACAAAACCGATTACCATTGTTAAGTTCATTTAAGGAATCTCTTTCAAACCGATGTTCAGTAGTTCACTGCGACACATCTAGAATGTGGCGTCTTCTGTTATATAGAAGTTATCCTTGTAATCTAGACGTACCGCTATGGTCATATGAGTGTAAATGCCGGGTTAAGTAATCAAAAGCTTCTCCAATAAAGAATATCTACGTTTCGAAAATAAGTATAGGTATTGGTAAACGATCTCTATCTCTATTAACAAACCGAAAAAATTAAATTACTGACAATCAGAAGAGAAGATGAAAACGTTGATTATAATGAACAGTGTGTGATTGTTGCGATGTTGTGGCGCTTACGTTACCTTCATTAGGGAAACTTAAAAAAGATACACTTACGATCGGAAACTATAATTGCATTAACTCATCCATTGACCAAGAAATAGGGATGGCAACGAATACCGATTTCGGTATTCGAATATTCGGTCACCCTTCCGAACGAATATTCGGATATTCGGTCAACATCTGTTGGAAAAAAGTCAACTTTGTTTACCGTACCATTACTCCATGAATTCTACTTTCGTTTTTACCGGAAGTTCACGGAAAGTGACTAAATATTGACACAGCGTTGCCGTCGCTAATTCGAAGCTGATTTTGTTGATTACTTTTTATTGTTAAAATTGAATGACAAAGACTGTTTTTAAACTATTAATATCGTACATCAACAATAGACCGAGAAACATTATATTACAAGACGACAAAATAATTACATGACAAAAAAGTTAGATCTACATATAATTAAAGCTGAACTAAAACGAATTATGTACATAGCCACAACACACTTTGAACATGTTTAACAGACTAAACCGTCAGTCTTTTAAAGTTGCCACGTTTAAAAGACACTTGGATCGGCGACTTCTTATCGGATGATGTCGTGAAATACTTCCAAGCAGTGGAAGGCGTAGGTGGCATTTTGCTTGGACAGATATTTACTTTATGCGTGTAGCAATTATAATATTTTCAATTAAATGAGGGTGCAATTCCAAAAACATTTCTTTTAGTATAATATCTGATTGAATATTGAGTAATTACTTAATGTGTGGACCATACGATACGCAAATACTCATTAGAGGTTGAGTAAATTATTTTCTAAAAGCTTTTTTGATTGGACAACGTGTTTATAACCATACGATCTGTTTTGTTTTTCACACCAAGTCGGCTCTTTCTTTACTCATTTAATCTTTGATCATTTTTAATGTAATTCGAGTTATTAGATCATGACGGGTCGGTGTTTTAATTGCCATACGGTCTTATTTGTTTTTTTACACAAACTTGGCTTTTCCTTTACTCATTTAACCTTTGATAATTTTAAATGTAATTCGAGTCATTGGATCAAGTGCAGGTCGGTGTTTTGATTGCCGATTTGCACCTATCATAATTTTGACACAAAGTGTCTGGCTTTGTTAGCGGGATTTATGACCGGTATACTGTCATCACCATAGCGACGCATTATCGCGCCAACCGGAATAAACATTATGACACGAGGAACAACTTTTTTGACAATGTTTGAACGATTTTTACGAATACAAATTCTTTGAAATTACTCGATTTTTTCTTCTTCCGAATATTCGATTCGGAAAACAGTATCCGAATATTCGGCCCGGGACCGAATATTCGGATATTCGGATATTCGTTGACATCCCTACCAAGAAAAGAAAAATAATCGCGGAATTGCATATTAGAGATAATGATGACGAGTGTATAAATGTGTATGTGTATAAATAAAGACATAAAACATAATCTTTTCTGGTTGTTAGTAATTAAGATGTTAGTAAAGAGTAAACAACTTCATGTACGCTTCGATATCGAGGTCAAATATGCGTGACAAACTGCGATTTTACTATTTTAAAACCCCGGTTGCTGTTCAAATGCGGTGACATCCGTTTTGATTAGTGAATTGGCAAATCGAACGTGTCCCGAATAATGGACAGTATATTAAATGTCTCTGGTAAGAACGTGTGAGACTTATTATTCTTATACAAATAAACGTTCAATAAAATTGTTACTGATGCACAACATGCCGAGGGGTGAAAGCGAAACAGCTCTAAGTGACATTTTTTCACAAAATGACTTTTTTGTATATTTTGCATCGCAACATCCATGCCCTTCATGTATTCAAATATCTTAGTTCCAGGCAATCAAATAAAAAGTAAAATTGACATCTGTCCTAAAGCTCTAAGTGAAATTTAATTATTTGTTTAGTGCGAAAAGGCTCTTTTTGCAGTGAAGTGCTACTTAGAGCTCTTCGCATTCAGGTTGTTGACTGTAAGATAATTCTAAATAACACTTTTATCAATCATTGAGGAATATATTTACAATAAAAAATATATTTGTATTTGAAAAACCTCCTGAACAGATAATTTTATGTAACTGATGAAAAAATAAGAAAAAATATTGATAAAATTATGCACTTAGACATTTTTCGACTAAATTTTGTGTATTTTTTTTAATTTTCCTTAATTATTTTATGTTGTATAACATATTTGATAAACTTTTTGACAACCTTTATATAAGAAGTTTATGGCTATTTCAAATCATATTTTATACATACCTGTCTATACTTAAAACTATAAAGCTAATTGAAAAATTGAAACCTTAATTGCATAAAAGCTAGTTGAATTTAGTATGAATTTCAAGGCGATGAGATCCTTGTTTCACCATCTTCCTAGTTCTGAATGTAAAACAATTTATTTTGTGACAAAACCACGAAGAATAAACTCATTAAAGTGTGTTACGTTAAGAATGTTAAGTTGTGTAAATGTCAGATACTTTTATATATTTCTACATTTGTATTTTGTTCTCTCGTGAAAAATGCGTTCAGAATTACCGAGAACCTAGTTAGTTGTATGCATAGACAGTGAAACACATTTATTAACATTTCTCAATAAATAAATAGTAGCAAACATGAATGTAAATTAGTTGTTTTTGTGGTATTTACAAACACTAATTTGTAACTGAGGTGAGATGTGAATAAGTTGGTCAATCCATTAATAACTTTTTTGGAAAGATGTGAATTTGTAGGAAACTGTGCTCATAACTCTGCTGCTATGATGTAACTTAGAAGATTACCATGCTGGTGAATTGTGATGTGGTTGGTTACCATTCTAGTGATATGTTATTTTATTGGTAACTGAGATTATGAATTGTGGATCACTAGTAAACCATTCTGGTGTGATGTGATTTGGTTGCTTTCTGTGTTTGTGAAATGAGAATCAGTAGGTAACCATTCAAATGTGATGTGATTCGGTTGGTAACTGAGATGGTGAAATGTGAATCAGTAGCTTACCATTCTGGTGAGATGTGATCAGGTTGCTTACTGTGTTGGTGAAATGAAAATCCTTAGGTAACCATTCTGGTGTGATGTGATAAGGTTGGTAACTGAGATGCTGAAATGTGAATCTGTAGGTTACCATTCTGGTGTGATGTGATAAGGTTGCTTTAAATGTGTTGGTGAAATGTGAATCCTTAGGTAACCATTCTGGTGTGATGTGATTAGGTTGGTAACTGAGATGCTGAAATCTGAATCTGTAGGTTACCATTCTGGTGTGATGTGATAAGGTTGCTTACTGTGTTGGTGAAATGAGAATCCGTAGGTAACCATTCTGGTGTGATGTGATTCGGTTGGTTACTGAGATGGTGAAATGTGAATCAGAAGGTTACAATTCTGGTGTGATGTGATTCGGTTGGTAAATGAGATGGTGAAATGTGAATCAGTACGTAACCATTTTTGTGTGATGTGATTTGGTTGCTTACTGTGTTGGTGAAATGTGAATCAGTAGTTAACCATTCTGGTGTGATGTGATTCGGTTGGTAACTGAGATGGTGAAATGTGAATCAGTAGGTAACCATTCTGGTGTGATGAGATTTGTTTGCTTACTGTGTTGGTAAAATGAGAATCCGTAGGTAACCATTCAGGTGTGATGTGATTCGGTTAGTAACTGAGATTGTGAAATGTGAATCAATAGGTAACCATTCTGGTGTGATGTGATTTGGTTGCTTAATGTGTTGGTAAAATAAGAATCCGTAGGTAACCATTCTGGTGTGATTAGATTCGGTTGGTAACTGAGATGGTGAAATGTGAATCAGAAGGTAAACATTCTGATGTGATGTAATTGGGTTGCTTACTGTGTTTGTGAAAGGAGAATCCATAGGAAACAATTCTGGTGTGATGTGATTTGGTTGGTAACTGAAATGTGAATCAATAGGTTACCATTCTGGTGTGATGTGATTCGGTTGGTAACTGATCTGGGTAATTGTGAATCAGTAGGTAACCATTTTGGTGTGATGTGATTCGGTTGGTAACTCTGCTAAGGGATGATCATCAGTTAGTTTATTTAATTCTGGTGTGGTGTGATTTGCTTGGTATCGGTTCCAGTGGATGTAAATCAGCAGGTTACAATTCTGATGAGATGTAATCAAACAATTGAATGATGTCAATTTGTGCAAATTACAATATTTTGTAAATTTGCTTATTATTGCCTCATAACAGTTCGGTTACCTATCTAAGTTGCAATGCCCCTTCTAAAAATACTAGGTGTGTTATGTATTATACAACGTACAACACCATGCTAATACTTATTATTGTAAATCTTTAAAAATATAAAGTTGTAAATAACTTTCCCATAACGTTCGTTGTTTAATGGACATGACTGCCTACAAAATAAGTCAAAAATCTGCCAAAGTATTAATTAATATAACAAATATGATATAATATAGCATAATGATGGATAAATTAACATTGAATTCCAATATGTGTTTCAAGAAGGAATGAAAAAATTAAGGTTCAATCAAGTTTGTTGATACAATTCACTTTTTTCTAACATGTTACTGATTGTTGGAAACACACACAACATCTACTATACTTTCGTCAAAGTGTATCTCGTTATTGTTTTTGTAAAACAGTACAATTTTAAAAAAAACATTCAGTGTTTTGGGACATTTGATAACAAACAATCCAAAAAAAAGTATTTAGAATAAAATAAGATAAATTGTCAATTTTACCTTTTCAACACTATTAAATGATATAAGAACAGTATTTTTATGCTATCTGTTTAAAGCAAAATGGTTCTAAGTAACAATATTTCTAAATATATTTAAAAATACTCAAATTAAGAATGTTAAGAGTATTTAATTTAAAAAATATGCAATAAAGTGAGAATTTCCAATACTTTTCAATACACTTTATGTCACTTAGAATTTTTCGCTCTGAAAAATAAGTTGAACAAAATATTTTTTCAGTGCGAAAAGGTTCTAAGTGCCATTTTTTGCATTTTATGTATAATATTCTTAGTTTCAAAATGTAGAAAGTATTCCATATGAAATAAATACTGTAAATTGATCATTAAACGTTGTTTTAAAATCACTTAGAACTTTTTCGCTCTTAACTTTAAGTAAAAAAAATGTGAAATTTTAGTGCGAAAAAGGTCTAAGTGACATTTTTTTCAAATAACTTCTTTATTTGTCAAAATACAAACATGTTTAAAAAAATTTGATTATAGCAGACTTTTTTCAATATAACTTTAAATTTTAAAGACTTAATTATTTTAATTGTTCTTCTGATACAGTTTAAACCTTCTCCTGAACATTTTTGAAAAATTCACTTAGAGCTGTTTCGCTTTCACCCCTCGATGCGTTATGTTCTGATACAATAAGGTTGTTTTTTATTTTGTTTTATTTATTTTATTTCCTAGATATGCACAGTTTTTTCGGTGACGGAGCGCGGCCATCATCATCATTCCCTTAACAGGTCTGTAAGTTTGGATGGGGGTATAAGGAACGACGACTAGGAGTATCTTCGGATACACTTGTGTTCAAAGCAATGTATCCTGCGTTCTGTGTCCGCATGAAGCGTCCGGGTCTCGCAGCCTTACAATAGGATATTTGGTAGCATGTATTTGGTAGGGAAGCTATTTGAGCTGCTCGTCCATAATCTGCGCAGTCTAGCCATCTATTTAGTTACCATGGCGATTCTTATTCGGACCTTAGCGGTGCTGGTATCATTCTTAGATATGATTGCTCTTAGGTACTTAAAGATGGTCACTTTTTCCAGTTTCTAGCCGTACATGGTGATGTCTGCGCTGGTGTTGTTCGTGCTGGTACCACCAATGAGGTTAATGTCTTCGGCGAATCTCAAATTGGAGATAGGTCTGCAACCGAAGTAGATGGAGGCGTTGTTGTCGTGGAGAGCCTCCTGTATTATTTTCTCAAGGAACAGACTTGGAAGAGCAGATGACCTTCATTGACGCCCACTGATATCCGGAAAAGTCAACCATTTGTCCGTTTAGAAGAACTGCGCTTGTGTTTCCGTTGAGTTATTGGATGACATACGTCAGCATTTTGTAAATGGTCAACGCTCTCAGAACTTGCTATAGGCCATCATGACACACAAAGTCGAAAGCTTTTTTGAAATCGAAGGAATTTCGAAAGAGCTCACGTTGGTGTTGCACTAGATTCTAAATGATGATTCTGCAAATAGTAACTTATTCCTTGTTATTATATAATTAGATCCAGGTTTTTAGTGCGAAGTGACAGCTGGGTTATAAACGCGTATTTATAAGCAAGTTAAATAATACACTTTTTAATAGTGTTGTTATGGCGATATGTGAATGGCTATTACAGCATTTACATTTAAAATAGTCGACTGGTTGAATGGGGCTATTACGAAGGTCGCTGCAGTATTTACTCCACCTGTTCAGGACACTGTGAGGAGATTCCCGTCAACGTCTGCTATAACCTTCTGTATGGGTCTTGTGTGTTGTAAGCCTTCTAACTGCTGCACGTTGTCATCTCTGTGTCAATGTTAATACATTTCTCCTCAATACATTCGAACTTTTCCTCATTCATCTCTTTCCTCAGCTCCTTTTTTGATTTCTGGTTTTCAGTCCTAGACACATTGCTGGTGTGCTTTCTATGCCTCAACTCTCTTCTGTTGTCGCAGAGGTCCATGATTGCAGCAATCACCCATGGCTTGTTCTTTCTTGTCTTTTTCCCAAGAACTTTTACGGCCGCTGACAGCAGGACTTCCTGGATGTTGTTTGCAAAGTTACCGCCTATGTGCGTTTAAAATTCCTCTGCTATCTCTGGAGCGTTCTTAAGTTCCATGTTCCTATGGCTGTTCCCTTTGTTGCCTGCTTAATGATGGATAACCTCTAGTAGCTTTCTGGTCGCATCAACTATGGAGACTGGCAGTGGAGCCCGAACGATACGGCTTAAGTAACTCTTTGCGGCGCTCCTCTCGAACTTGAAATAACTTGACGCTGGTCGTACGAAACGTGCCAGCCCATTTGCTTCATTTTACGCCAGCAGAATCGGTTAGCAGGGTGTTTTGGGTCAAGATCCCGTGACCATAAGTTTAATAACGTTTTTAAATAAATATATTAAATGTTATTTATATTTTTGTACAATCAATTAAAATTTATTATAGACACAACTATTTAGTCACAGTATAATTCATTCAGCATAAAGCTTTGATCTCATTATGTTCATGTTCATATGCTATCACATATTTATTAGTACTTTTATCCTTACTTTGTTAGAAGCTGAAAAAGAGATAGACTTGTGAACTTTTGACTTGTGATCATGAATTATACTCTAAGATTGTGCATTTTTTGGCATTGTTGATAAAAAGGCAACATTTAGGAGATAACAATAACACATTTTAATTTTGAATATATTTTATCTTTTGATGACTTTTACACTTTCCACTTGTCTGACGGCTATTGTGTATGAAAAATCGTAGCATAAATTTATTTTTATTTAGAAATAAATAAATATTTAACATAATTTTAAGTCTGATGGATGACCATTCATTACTTATCTATTTACACTTATTTTTTTAATCAGTCCTTTAATTCTTCTTATTTTTTTGCAAAGTGTGCTCCTTTTAAATTATTATTTAAATATTACAATAATGACTTTAAGGCTCAATAAATAACAAGACTTGGTTTATTTCATCATTGTAAGGTTCCTTTAACAAAACACAGCACACTTGTTTAATATTATTTGTTTATATCATCAATATGCATGAAGTTTATCTGCATGTTAAATTATAATAGAAATTTATAGTAGTTTACATTTTCCCAGTCAGAAAATCCATAAAAATATACATAAATATACCAATGTTAATTTAATCTGATCAATACTGACAACCAGCTGACAATTCACAGGAAGTTGCTGTTTGAATCTCAAACAAGAGCGGGTATCTGACTCTGAACTAAATTGTAGGTATAATGCTTAAGCAACATGTGGGCTGAAATTCTGACATACAGAGATAAATAAACAATTTGTATTTAATACAATGTAGAAATGAACAATAAGTTTGTTGCAGAAGAGGTTCAAAGTGGCTGGTTTAATTGTGATTTGGTCTCTGATGATACATGTACTTCACCAAATTCCTGTGTTTTAAGAATACTTCAGAACAGAATTAAAGGTGTGTATTTTTATAAATGCATTCTTTTATTTAGACTTTTAAATGATATAATTGTAATTATATTTGTGTGCAGACTGTCCCAGTGGAAATATGTAAAAGGATGATAAAAAGTAGATGTTGTATGGCATGTCAAGAAAAAACAACACAATTTTAAACTTAATTTTTTAAAATCACATTAATTTCTTTAAAATATATAGTAAGCACTTGAATTAACCTGTCAGATTATGCCATAGGATTGGGGATAACGGTTGCTGGTGGCATAACTTTTCCCATCTCGGACACTCGAATGCTTCACAAATTAAAAAATTCGTTTGCCAGAGGGCACTGATGAAAAAACACATCTTGGGTACAAATTAACTTGTTTACATTTGCCATGTGTGCCGAACCCGGATCATGAGCACTATCGGTTTTAGACAAACGAAAGCTGTATTTGTTGAGAGGTAAAACACATTTTCACTATACAAGTTATTGTATTAATAGATTGAAATAGTTAAGTTCAAAATAAACATTAATTCGAATTATACGATTACAGTGCTCCTGGCCAAGACCTTAACAGAGGGTCGCAGTACCCTGCCGCAAAATGATCCAAACCTGACCCCTTGGACACCCAACATGCCCTAAATTAGATCTGATCGCATTATTTTACAGGAAAATCAATGAATTGTTAATAAACTAACTGTATTTTAACTGCGAAACTAGTTTTATCAATTAAAGAAATATTTTTAAAAATAAAAATGAATGTTATATAAAATGTATGCATATATAGCAGTTGTTATTTTGAAAATATGCCACAGGGATAATATCGAAGCACGTTCAAAAGTGCATTATTTACAAATTAGGACCCTGACTTTTTCAAATCCTAGCTGGAGCCCAGGATTAGATCAAAATGTTATAAAAGTGATTAATTCTAAATAACCGTTTTTGAAATAGTTGAACTGTAATTGTACTAAATATCAATTTGCATTTCATATTATGCCATCGGATGGGGAAGAATCCCGGACCTGAACAATGTTGTGATAGAAAGGAATTCCTTCTAACGAAAGCAGTTTAAAAAAACGCCTCGTGAAAGAGTAAACTTTTTCTATTTTGGCCGTGTTTGAGGCAGTTTGTTTAAAAAAGTGCATGTGTATCAAATAATTTGTTACTGTATATATTGTGAATATTTTTGTTGTTTTTTCTTTATAAGCTATCTTAAAAGTATCATCAAAATGCGGAACGAAAATGCGTACATTTTCCGCATAAGTTGCGCATTTTTGCGATTGTAGAAAAAAATCTAAGATTTTCGGAAGAGGTTCCGCATTTGTAAAAATATGACTTTCAGCATTTAATGCATCAGAAAAAAGTTCAGCGTCCAATACTCCGCATTCCGCAGTTTTTCTGCAGTCAGGGACTTCTCTGCATTTCCGCATTCGGGGGTTTTGATGCGGATCTTCTCTGCCAATACTCCGCATCTTTTCCGCTAAAATTGCAGGAAAAGTTGTGTGGGGAAATTGCGGAATTCGCCTTTTTTTGCGGAAATTTGAGCTTAAGGTAATCCATCGTTTTTAAATTTGTTATCTTAATATAATTATAAGATACTATGTTAAATATATATTGTCTAAATTTTGATAAGCCTTTAGCTAACCTGAGTGCTAAAAGCTCATGATGAGCTTTTGCGGTCGCCTTTTGTTCTTTTCAAATGGCCTGTCCATATATGGGTATATTTACAATATGCATATGATCCGATTTCCGCCCGTTATTTTTATTTCGCCCGCAATCTAAGTTACGCCCTTAATTTTAAAATAACGCCTGTAATCCGAATGTCGCTCGAAAACTGCTTTCCGCCCGTATTTTAAAATTCCGTCCTACCTCATTTACATATTTAGCTCCTGTTTTCTGCCCGGATTACGTCCGGATTCCGCCCCTCTTCTAAAATTCATATACATAAAAATACGCCCGGAAATATGTTTTACGCCCGAAATTTTGTTTGCGATTCTGTGCCTATTCCGGGCGGAACATTTCGTACTGGATGGTAAAAATAAACAACATAGATTAAAGAATTCAACTGCTGGTCTATCAATGCATAACAAACACAATTTAAAATAAAATGGAAGGCAATAAGCACAAACAGTCTTTTAATGTTCGTTATTGTCATGTGCGTAATGTATGCACAAAATAATGTTCATGACTGAGTGAAGTGTAATCAACTTATGTGGTTTAATACTAATATATATATGTCAAATTATTTATTGGATATGTTACGTTTCTTAAGATCTTGAACACAAGCTCAGCAGGACTTAACATTGTTGTTGTCAAAACTTGTGCAAAAACCACTCTGGAAAATGTTTCATTTAGAGACTCCGGTGGAAAATGGCTACATATGTATAAGATACCACCTGTGTAAAGTGTCGTGATTAGTTTCAATATAGTTCTACCTCATATTAAATCATGCAAAATGCTACACAGACATGTTGACATAGACAGTCAGTGGCGCGGCCATGCGTGCTGCATGAATGTTTAAAATGTATGCTGTATACATCGGCCAAAAACACAGGCTTATTAAATACAGAAATTCTGATGTAAATCACATTGCCATAAGCAGAATAAAAACTGTCGTTTATGCACTAGTTGAAATTCTGAAGAACAATTGTTATAAACAAATTATTTGGAACAAAAACTCACCGTTGTGTTAACATCCATTAACGTTCATTTGTGAACCCACAAAGTCAAGTGACCCCGCACCCTACAATATATCTAAGTTATTAAGCGGTAATATGTCTATTTTTGTCTACTTTAAGTATCACAAACATTTGCTTAGTTTTTAAAATCTTTGCCTTTATTCTCATGTTTAAGAGGTTTTTAAACAGTATTCACTACTTTGTGTTGACACGTACTTTAATTTGACCCTTCTCTCTTAATAAGGCACACCCACATCGTGTCATTTAATAAACAACCCACTGTTGGAAAAATAAACGCCACACCTTCCTGTTCTCAACGTTGTTTTCGCCAACCGGTTACACATACGGATTATAGGATGTTAAATGCAAGATACTGTATATGTGATACACAAATCTATTTAAGCACAGGTATTTTAAGTTGATCACTTTCTTTCCTTGCAGCCGGTATTGAAAGCGCTTTTAGCTCTTTGCATTTGAATTCAGTTATTATTGATTGACGTGAGGTCTCAAAACCGTAAAACGTATGTTTTAATCGGTTTTAATGAGTGAAAGCTGGAGAAAATTAGCATTGTCAACGATTAGTTTTTATATTCATACAACTGTTTATACTAATCGCACGCCTTCATAGTTCGTGATTAGTTATTTATATACCAAAATATATTTATTGTGATTTTTAAAACACATTTGATTTTTTGAATACCGCCAAATGTTTTTGAAAGTTGCTTTTATTTTAGCATTTTATTCAACTAACATAGAAACAAAAATTAAAGCAGGAAGACCTTCTGAACTTATTTATGTATCTTTATCGGCTCTTTTGCATAGTTTTAGATTTTTTTTGATGATATAATTGCGTATGTTTGGTGTACGGTAATGCGATTTACAACAACGGTGGTTTGCTTAATAATATGTCGATATATCTTCATCCCTATTTCCCTTTCATAGTTATATAAAGTTAAACATCAATTTCAAGTGCTCGACACACCGTCCTTTCTAAGTTAACATATTATATATCAACAATCTATATTTAAACAAAGGTCAATATTTGTATCATTAAAATCATGGCGTGATTGAATTATAATCTTGTTTTATCGAATAGCATTGCTTACAATATTATATAAGCACACAGTCAACAAAACAAAAATAATTTGCTTCGCAAACATATATTGCTGATATATAAATATTAACATAACATGAAGTTATAAGTCTTAATATCACAGCTAAACGGAAACAAATAATAAATTAAAATAGTACGCACGTGTAGGCATGGTACAAGATTAAACGATTTATGATACGTTTAAAGTAAAATATTTCGTCTTATGTTTGATAAATGGGTTATTATAATACACACGTAGGATGATAACTAATGTTAGAAAAATATTGCTTGGTGCATTTGTATGTTATCGGCTCGAAGAGTAGCACAGCGAATAAAGTTCAGTGACTTTACCGGTTTAATTGTATTTGTTCTCTGTCCGACGTTCCTTTTATGTGTCCTAGCTTGACCTTTATATGTAGTTAAGCACTGTGGACATTTGAGGTCACATGGTAATCAATGATATTCGATAAAAACAAGATCATGATTCAATCACACAATTTTGTAAATGGTGAAAATATAGACCTTTTGTTTAAATATGGATTCTTGCTATAAACTATTTATACTTAGATGCGACGGTGTGCCGTGCACTTGAAATTGATGCTAAACTTTACATAACTAGGAAACGGAAATAGGGATGAAGAGTACATTACCTGAAACAAAACATATGCAATAATATTATCTCAATGAATCTAAAACCATTCAAAAGAGCAGATAAAGATAAAGAAAAAAGTTCAGAAGATCTTTTTTCTTTAATTTTTGTTTATATGTTAATTGATTTAAATGCTGAAATAAAAGCAACTTTCAAAAATATTAGGTCGTGTCCAAAAAATCAAATGTGTTTTAAAATTAACAATTAAAGGGATCTTTTCACGGTTTGGTAAACTGACAAAATTATAAAAGTTGTTTCAGTTTCGCAAATGTTCGGTTTAGTTATGATATTTGTGAGGAACAAGAATTACTGAGCATGTGCCATGGTCTAATATAGCCATCATATGCATCTGTTGACGATTTAAAAACCTAAAAATTATAAAGCGTTGCAACGCGAAACGATTGAATAATTTGGAGAGTCCTGTTGTTGTCGTTTAAATTTGTGAAACTACGAAGATTGCTTATATAAGGTATAAAATACGCCTGCTATGTATGATTAGTAGGATAGCTCAGTTGGCCAATGCGTTTTTACTTCAGGATTCCGGGGGTCACTGGTTCGAGCCCTGCTGCGGGCTACTTTTTTTAACTTTTTTTAAAATCTTATTTTTGATTTTTAACTGGAGCTTTTAAAATTTAATGTTTATCAATATAAAGCATTTAATGACAAACTTCAAAACACGCCAAAATCTGTGAAAAGGCCCCTTCAATATATTTTTGTAATATTATAACTAATCACGAACAATGAAGGTGTGCTAAAAGTATAAATATTTGCATAAATATAAATACTTATTGTTCAAAATGCTACTTTTCTCCAGCTTTCACGTTTAAACGCCGATTAAAACATACGTTTTACCGTTTTTGAGACCTCACGTCAATCAATGATCATTGACCTCGAATGCAAAGAGCTAAAAAGCGCTTTCAATACCGGCGGCAATGAAAGAAAGTAATCAACTTCAATTACTCGTGCCTAGATGGATTTGTGTATCACGTATATCGGTAACTCGCAATTAACATCATACGCTTCCGTATTTGTAACTGGTTGGCGAAATCAACGTTGATAACAGGAAGGAGTGGCGTTTATTAGTCCAACAGTTTGCTAATTAAATGACAAGATGTGCGTATGCCTTATAATGAGAGAAGGGTCAACTAAAAGTATATTTGTCAACACGAAGTTGTAAATAATCTTTAAAAATATATAAAACATTAGAATACAACACACTCGAAGATTTGTGATACTAAGCCAATATCTGTTATGCTAAAAGACAGAAACGTTTGTTACGCTCAATAACTTTATATAGGGTTCAGGTTGCGGGATCACGTGACTTTGTGTGGTTCACAATTGAGAGTTAATGGATGTAAACACACCGGTAATTGGTGTTTTATTTTCAAATAATATTTTGAAACATATTTTTCTTAAGACTTTCATCTAGCGCATACAGTACAGTTTTTATGCTGCTTATGGCAATATAATCTACATCAGAATAACTTTATTGTATAAGCCTGTGGTCTTGGCATACAATGCGATGTATACAGCGTACATAAACACGGTTAGGCACCATGTATGGCCGCGTGGCTGTCTATGGTCTTTCACATGTTTTGACAACAACATTGCTAAGCCCTGCTGAGCTGTTCATGCTGATCTGAAGACATATAATACTAGTATTAAAACACATTAGTTGATTAAATTTCACACAATCATGTACATCATTGTGTGCATACATTTCAAACATGACAAAAACGAACATTGAAATACTCTTTGTGCTTATTTTATTCCCCGGTTGTTTTAAATTGTGTGTTTCTTATGCATTGATAAATCGAGTTTTGAATTCTTTTACTTATGTTATTTATGTATACCATGTTATTTTGCCAATTATCATGTTTCGTAATTGTACAGTTTACATTTAAATGTGTGTAGCATTAATAGCGCTTTGAACAGATAAACATTGACAATTTGTAACTTGAGCAGTTTTAAAAAATTATAAGTAAAAGATTGTATTTGAAACATGTACGTGGTTTGCAAGCGTCATGCTTATGTTTTATATAATACGATATGTGTGATTGATATATGTTTTTATTTCGGTTTATTCGATTTGCATATCAGTGTATTTAAATTTATTTTTTCTTTGAGATCTCTTGAAGATAAGGTTTCTTCACTCTATGCAATGACGTTTGTTTTAGCACGTGCTTTATCTAGGATCCATATGTTCACTAATACTGATAATACGAATAGGAGAACTGTATTCATGGTCAATATGTCCGTTGAAATAACCCCACTAGTGTTTGTTTTAATTCTGCACATTTAAATCGTAATATAACAGCATTACACTCGATCCTCCACTCGTTACACAAGTAAACATTCCTATTTGAATATATATCCCTATTATACCTGTCCATTTTAAATCAGACATTTAAAAAAAATCAAGTAAACATTTATCATATTCTTTTACATATTTATATTGATCAATCCTCGGAAAACTAATACCTGCCACATTCTTATCTGGTAAGAGATCGAAACGTTGTAAATCATCATTTTCGACCTAATCATGTTTACTTCATATTCTTGATATAAAGTCACCACAAGCAATACAGGCGTAATTTTTATTCATATTACGTTACAATATAATAAAATCGTTAAAAATTATATTGAATATGCTTTCTTTTACAAACAATTGTCTACTACTTCTTTGTGATACATTCTATGCTGAACAGAGGAAACCATCGCTAATTTAAACACATGGTCTTTTAATTTAATCCACATAAAACAATCATCGTTAAGGGAGATCGCCGCCGAGGCCGTCAGAAAAATCTGGATGGAAAATGTAAAAAAGTAAAAGCCCCTTCCCATGGATGAGATACTCAAAGCAGCCCACACGTTACCTGACTGGCGAAGGATCTATATCATCGTCTCTAACCCCCCCCCAAAAAAAAAATAAAATAATAACACAACATGCACAGCAACCTTACTACATGTCTATCAGAATGCATGTTGTGATCAGTAACAATTTTATTAAACGTTTATTTGTATAAGGATAGTAAGTATCAAATGTTCTTCGAAGAGACATATAATCTACTGTCCATTATTCGGGACACATGCGAATGGCCAATTCACTGATCAAAACAGATGTCGCCGCATTTGAACAGCAATCGAGATTCTAAAATAGTTTTATTGCAGTTTGTCACGCATATTAGGCATCAATTTATGCACTCTTTTTCCAAATGTAGATAAAATGAAACTGCGCTACCTCAGGAATGTCGCGTCTTCTGTTATATTTAGTTTATCCTTGTTATCTAGATGTACCGCTATGGTCATAAGAGTGCAAATACTTGGTTACGTGACCAAAGGCTTGTCATTGCAAGAATGTATACGTTCCTTAAATAAGTTTATGTATTGGTAAACGATCTCTATCTCTATTAACTAATCGAAAAAACTAAATTACTAACAACCTGTAAAAGGATGAAAGCATTGATTGTAATGAACAGTGTCTGATTGCTGCGATTTTGTGGCGCTTACTTTACCTTGATTAGGGAAACTTAAAAAAAGAAACACTTACGATCGTTAGTAAACAGTAAACAACATCATTTATGCCTCGAACCGGATGTCCCTCTGTAAATACATTTCTGTTTGTATGTGATAAACAGTGTATAAAATGCCTTCAATGTATAAAACAATCCGTACCTTGTGTATGATATGTTTAATTTTATCTACATTTTGCAATAGTGTGCATAAATTGAGGCCAACTATGCGTGACAAACAGCGATTATACTATTTTATAACCCCGATTGCTGTTCAAATGCGGCAACATCCGTTTTGATCAGTGAATTGGTTATTCGCACGTGTCCCGAATAATTGACAGATAAAATGTATCTACGAAGAACGTTTAGACTTACTATCCTTATACAAATATACGTTCAATAAAATTGTTACTGATCCACAACATGCATTCTGATATAGTAAGGTTGCTGTTTAATTTGTTTTATTATTATATTTTCTACATATTTAAGATATGTTTTGTGTCGGAGCACGGTGATCATCATCATTCCCTTAACTGTTTTTGCAGTTAGCGGGGGGTGGAATTAGAGACGATGACACAGAGATCCTCCGCCAGTCAGGTAACGTGTGGGCTGCTTTGAGTAGCTCATCCATGAGAAGGGACTTTTACTCTTTAACATTTTCTATCCAGATTTTTCTGACGGCCTCGGCGGCGATCTCCCTTTACGATGATTGTTTTATGTGGATTGAATTAAAAGACCATGTGTTTAAATATAGCGATGGTTTCCTCTGTTCAGCATAGAATGTGCCACAAAGAAGTAGTAGACAATTGTTTGTAAAAGAAAGCATATTCAATATAATGTTTAATGATTTAATTCAATTTCAACGTAATATGAAAAAAAATTACACCTGTATTGTTTGTGGTGACTTTATTTCAAGAATATGTAGTAAACATGATTATGTCGAAAATGATGATTTACAACGTTTCGATCTCTTACCAGATGAGAATGTGGCAGATATTAGTTTTCCGAGGATAGGTCAATATAAATATGTAAACGAAAATGATAATTGTTGTTCTCTTAACAAATGTGAGTATGTAAGTTTATACTCTCGTACATCGGAGCATATTATTCGCTATATTTCACGATCCCCATGTGTATCCGGAATATTTGATAGAATACAAATTATCAAGTGAAAAAAAACCTTCTCGATGTGATACATTATATATTTGTAGTTTGTTTATTCCTGTAAATACACAACACAAGCCTCGCATGAAATGTGTATACCGAAAACAATAAAAAAAGTAATTTCAAAGTTTGGCTTTTTAACTGCATTATGGATACTGGAACAATTGTAACATTTACAATTAGACTCATTTGTAAATAGTTTGAATTTGTTAGTCATGTCTCATATAATATATGTACACTCATGGAATGTACTATGCAGTCTTATATTGAAAGACTGTTTAATTTATGTGTATAACAAATCAATCTGTTTTTAATATCATGTATTATATGAATATATATTTGTAATAAAAAATGTGTTTATTTTGAATGTATTTTCATATATGACTTAGCAAAAATAGGAATCGCACACACCTATTTTTCTTAATTGAAATACTGTTGGTATGTTTAGAGATGCCTATTGACGAATTTGAATCATCTGCATCTGTGATTTGCATTGAGAAAACTCTTTTAAAACATGTTGTCTGTAGTCTTAAGTCCGGGCAAGGCAATCAGAACACTCGGTAGTCCGGCTTTGCATCTAACTTTTAAAAAGCTGTAAACAATTTCTCAAAATTCATGATGAATGTCCCCTCTATTAAAACTAAGTTCAAGCACATAGACAAGAAAATCAATATTTAAGTCCAAACAAAACACATTAATATTATTATGTCCCCCCGTCTTTACTTGGGGATATATTGTTTTTGCCCTGTCTGTTGGTTTTTTGGTTTGTTTGTTTGCATCAAACTTTAGCATTTGCCATTACTTTTGCACTATTGAAGATAACACAGTGATATTTGGCATGCATGTATATCTCATAGAGCTGCACAATTTGAGTGGTGAAAGATCAAGGTCAAATATATGGGAGACATAGTGTTTCACAAACACATCTTGTTGAACAAGTAATACATGCACATAGCATTTACTTGGTTCTAGTATCCTAGCGCACAGAGCAAGCAACCGTTAGAAATTAGTTTCTATCAATGGATGCGTTAATAGTGTAAACGTACCAAGATATGTTAAATGTCGTGTTAACATTGCGCGAACATTATGTTTATTA
The DNA here is from genome assembly GCF_020536995.1 of Dreissena polymorpha. Classification (NCBI taxonomy): domain Eukaryota; kingdom Metazoa; phylum Mollusca; class Bivalvia; order Myida; family Dreissenidae; genus Dreissena; species Dreissena polymorpha. Next base: position 83,610,771 of record NC_068360.1, read on the forward strand.
AAACAATACACTTAGTATATATACAAGTTTACGCAATTAAAAGCTGTAAAATTTTAAAACGTTACCAATTATTGCACGCCTAATCAGCAATATTTAATACATACGTTATACCTGTTATGTCTAACTTCAGTTGACTTGAATCAAGACTCCTCTATTTCTTTCATCCATGACCTCCGCATTCAAGTGAGCTCAAGTAAGCTCAAGTGCGCTCGATGGCCGCAAGTACTAACTTATGGTTTGCAGTAACTGGACAGTTGCAAAGCGTCGTATATCCAACGTGGTTACATGTTGAATGTAAATAAAGAGCTTTTAAATGGTGAAAGCAAACATAAATTAAACCAAAAAATAACCATAACTTTATTTTGTATTTGTTTGGCAATTATTTAAAAAGGATAAAATCAATTTCGTAGATAAATTTATCAGTCATTTCTTCGTTTCCAACGTAATGTTGAGTGTACCTTTTTGTTGTAAAACCAAACAAGAATAGAACGTTTGAATTTAATGCGGTTATACGCAATACGAACCATACAAAAATTATCTTCTACTTGAAATAAGTACTAACCAACAATTCCGAAATTTGACAAAATTATCAATTTCAAGCAAAAATTTCAAATTAAAAATGTGGTTATTCAAACGGAATCCTAAGCCATCAAGTTTGCATTTCTGGTGAGTACCGTTTTGTCAAATCCAAAACAATGAAATACAGATATTGTAATCGTACCTGAACCAACTGTGCGTTATCAGCTAAAATGCTAAACGGCAATACATCGTACCAGACGTATTATAAAAACATTATTTGTTTGTGTATATATTTAAACAGGATAAAAAAACATCAAAAATTGTATCTTTGTTTAAGAAGAGTAAATGACAAAATACATGTTTTCGGTTATGGTATGTGGTATTTTCACAAGTTGTATAAGATCATATTTAAGAACAAGTGTATTCTTTTTTCAACTTAAATTATCAACTTAAATCAATATGGTTTCAAGATATGAGACACTTGTTATATGATATTCGTATGATACATGTTAGACTTAATCAAGTTGGTCGGAAAATATTGATGATTTGATTACGAAAATGGTATTTGACCGATATCAAAATTCTTGTTTTGTTATAAATCATTCAGCTTAACCTATTAAGCTTCGACACAAATACAACTTATGTTAGCACAATTTATTTTAAGTTAATGATAATATTTGGTAAGTGCGAATATATTATGACAGACAGACAGACAGACATCATACAACAGTACATCGTCTTCAACTCAAATATACACATTATTTTTGTCACGTGAATATATATGACTTAACAAAATAGGAATGGTACAAACCTATTTTTCTTAGTTGAAATACTGTTGGTATGTTTAGAGATGCCTATTTACGAATATGAATCATCTGCATCTGTGATTTGTATTGAGAAAACTCTTTGAAAACATGTTGTCTGTACTTGAAAGATGGTATTTTATTTAGAAATAAGATGTAACTTTTTAATATTGAATATCAGATCGGAAACATGTACGCCGAAGGTGTAATAGTTTAAACTATAATTGAGATAAACATTGAAGCTTGAATGTCAATTTGCTGGATTATTCCAGACAGTATTGATATTGTGTAATTTATTATTTTATATATAATTGCAATATCATACTTCAATTCATGTTAATATATTATAGCTAAGTGTCATGTTTAATTTTGTCAATGTTTATCATGTTTATATATTTAAGTACAACGTGTTGTTCTCATGCACTTTATGTTATGGATAACAACCTCATAATAGTTTTTCTATGATGTGATGTCAATGAACGTATGCGTTGGTGTCATTGACTGCACTTTAGTAGCGGGGAATAACTGATTGCACAATTTATCGCAAAACTAAATATATCATATTTAGTAATTGAAGAGGGCTGTAAAATGAAGATAATTGAGTCGTATGTACAAATCAGCAAGTAAACGACGTTACAATAGTTACGTAGTATACATGCTTTCTTGAAACAATTCTTAGGAACAATTTCAGCACTGAACGATATCGGTGTCAAAAGCATGCGAGAATATTGTCACCATGCGCCAAGTCACCATTCTGTATTCGAGCCGTTTGTGTAGGATTGAAAACATTTGGATTCACTAAAACATTATTGCGATACATTTCAAAAATACCAACTGAAATGCAATGTTTGTAACTGAAATTCACCTGATTAAGACACACTTAATTCAGTTAAAATATCTTCGAGTGTTTTTGTCAATATCTCGAGTCTAGTTTCTCATTGAATACATACCATGTCGTCACTACATTAAGACGTTACTTTCATCTGTATAACAATGCGGAATCACACTTATCAAGTGCATATATACTGCGATATAGTACGCGAAAGAATTAAGCAATAAGTTCGCAGTTTTGTCAATAAATTTTCCTGAAATGGAAGATAAGGCTCTTAACCCATGTCAAGACAAAGAACGGTAATTCGATAAAAATAATAATCACTCACTAACTAACAATTATAATTACTAAAATGTAAATCCTTGTTTTGGTTGTTCTTGAGGTGGTTGACCAGCTCGTTTGTGGAACCATACTAATAACCATAACTAAAAATGTACGTGTATATATAAAAAACTTACAAATGCAACGAATGAAGTTACACAAGGTTAGTTTGATTAATGTTTCTGTAAAACTATTTTACAATGTAGAATTAAAAAAGAGCTTTATTTCGCCATTTAACGTTCACAAAGCCCACAAATACAATAATATTTTAGTTGATAATGAACAAATAAAATACATATTAAATAGCTCAACCACTTACATCAAAACGCTATTATTGCATTAATTCAAACCATCATGTCATTCAATTTCAAATGTATAACTGTGACAACACAATTGAACATATTTTGAAAACTTAAGACTATAATTATAAAATAATAAATTAAGTAATATTGAATCCGAGACCTGGCATATAAATAATTTCATTGAATTCATAAACAACTATTTGCAATTCTCAACTTGCAATTCAGAAAATACTCAAGAAGAAAATGTTCTTAATGTTCAAAAGTTATTTCGTTGCAAAATCATTTATTTTTCGATTGTACATATATATAAAAGGATCTATATTTTATTTTAATGTAACAACGTACTAAAAAAAGAAACGGCTTTTGTCTCTCCTATATACTGCATGGAACACTTCGCTTAACATGTAATGAAGATTAGAACATATTGGTTTTCCGTTCCCTGTGGTGAGTAGATTTAAGTCCGGGCAAGGCAATCAGAAAACTCTGTAGTCCGGCTTTGCATCTAACTTTTAAAAAGCTGTAAACAATTTCTCAAAATTCATGATGAATGTCCCCTTTATTAAAACTAAGCTCAAGCACATAGACAAGAAAATCAATATTTAAGTCCAAACAAAACACATTAATATTCTTATGTCCCCCCGTCTATACTTTGGGATATATTGTTTTTGCCCTGTCTGTTGTTTTTTTGGTTTGTTTGTTTGCATCAAACTTTAGCATTTGCCATTACTTTTGCAATATTGAAGATAACAACTTGATATTTGGCATGCATGTATATCTCATAGAGCTGCACAATTTGAGTGGTGAAAGATCAAGGTCAAATATATGGGAGACATAGTGTTTCACAAACACATCTTGTTGAACAAGTAATACATGCACATAGCAATTACTTGGTTCTAGTATCCTAGCGCACAGAGCAAGCAACCGTTAGAAATTAGTTTCTATCAATGGATGCGATAAATAGTGTAAACGTACCAAGATATGTTAAATGTCGTGTTAACATTGCGCGAACATTATGTTTATTAAAACAATACACTTAGTATATAGTTTTTTAGTATAGTTTACGCAATTAAAAGCTGTAAACTTTTAAAACATTACCAATTATTGCACGCCGAATCAGCAATATTTAATACATACTTTATCCCTGTTATGTCTAACTTCAGTTGACTTGAATCAAGACTCCTCTATTTCTTTCATCCATGACCTCCGCATTCAATTGAGCTCAAGTAAGCTCAAGTGAGCTCGATGGCCGCAAGTACTAACTTATGGTTTGCAGTAACTGGACAGTTGCAAAGCGTCGTATATCCAACGTGGTTACATGTTGAATGTAAATAAAGAGCTTTTAAATGGTGAAAGCAAACATAAATTTAACCAAAGAATAACCATAACTTTATTTTGTATTTGTTTGGCAATTATTTAAAAATGATAAAATCAATTTCGTAGATAAATTTATCAGTCATTTCTTCGTTTCCAACGTAATGTGGAGTGTACCTTTTTGTTGTAAAACCAAACAAGAACAGAACATTTGAATTAAATGCGGTTATACGCAATACGAACCATACACAAATTGTCTTCTACTTGAAATAAGTACTAACCAACAATTCCAAAATTTGACGAAATGATCAATTTCAAGCAAAAATTGCAAATTAAAAATGTGGTTATTCAAACGGAATCCTAAGCCATCAATTTTGCATTTCTGGTGAGTACCGTTTTGTCAAATCCAAAACAATGAAAATACAGATATTGTAATCGTACCTGAACCAACTGTGCGTTATCAGCTAAAATGCTAAACGGCAATACATCGTACCAGACGTATTATAAAAACATTATTTGTTTGTGTATATATTTAAACAGGATAAAAACATCAAATATTTTATCTTTGTTTAAGAAGAGTAAATAACAAAATACATGTTTTCGGTTATGGTATGTGGTATTTTCACAAGTTGTATAAGATCATATTTAAGAACAAGTGTATTCTTTTTTCAACTTAAATTATCAACTTAAATCAATATGGTTTCAAGATATGAGACACTTTTTATATGATATTCGTATGATACATGTTAGACTTAATCAAGTTGGTCGGAAAGTATGGATGATTTGATTACGAAAATGGTATTTGACCGATATCAAAATTCTTGTTTTGTTATAAATCATTCAGCTTAACCTATTAAGCTTCGACACAAATACAACTTATGTTAGCACAATTTATTTTAAGTTTATGATAATATTTGGTAAGTGCGAATATATTATGACAGACAGACAGACAGACAGACAGACATCATACAACAGTGCATCGTCTTCAACTCAAATATACACATTAATTTTTGTCACGTGAATTATGAAAAGTTTAAAATAGCCATTGGCACATAAGACACAACCGAAACAAATGTGAACAATCACACAAATAAAAAAAAAATCAATAAAAACAAATAACAAAAACTTGAAACGACAGATATTAAAAATAATAAAACATTATAATAAGGTTGCACAGCGTTCATCAGAAAGTATACTAGATAACAGAGTAATCGCATGCTGATTTTAACGGATATTTTTATTCAAATGGCATGTCCATTTAGATTTGTGACTTAGGCGTATATGCTATTATGTTTAAGATAAACCATCCTTTTATGCAGTATACAACAAATACTCAAGAATAATTGTTGAATATATAAATACGCATACATTCACACACAATCAGTCGAGCGAACTTCGGAAATGCTTAATTATAATTATGACATCTTCACATAAAACATAACAAAGAATACCACAATAATTAAACAAAATCCTCAAAATTGTTAAAATGATTAACATTATGTTGTCGAATATAGCCCTCATGCATAACATAAAACTCAAAACAAAACAAATTGTGCGTTAAAAACACGTGTTTCAATCGCAGTCTACTCAATTTGTTTTCATATACTTAAATAATAAAATTGCGATTTGTTTCTCTATTATGCATTAAAAGAGTTGTGTCATAAACGTTTATCTTAAAATAGGTGTTGTTTATTTGATAGTGATACAACAAAATGGAATTATTCAAGGTTTCTGTTATTTTTTAACAATGTATAAATCATTTGCACGGTTTCGTTTTATTATTATTACGGAAAACGTCTTGAGAACTACACATATAGACATTTACTAATTGAGCGGTACATGTTTTAATAACAACGGGTAAACATTTAAACATTACTCTCAAAAATAAAACCCATGTCTGCCTCGAAAATAGGCAAATATCTATAAAGAAACAGTCATTATCTATATGATTCGTAGTTATTACCTATCGAGCCATCAGTGTCAATAAACTTCAGCGTGCGTCTGTACATTCAATCTTTAGAACAAGATCCACACCAAATAACACAATCATACATTGCTTTTCAAACACTTTCTTTTAACATATATACATGTACATACATATTTTTTGTATGTGTCTTCTATTGGAACTTGTAATTGCAGTCTAACTTATATTTATATTTATATAAATATTTATAGATATTGTCCAATATATGCCTTTTTATATATCAATACCCTCTGTGAAGGACGTCACATCTAAGAATAGATCTACAAACCTGTATAATCAAACATACCAAAATTTAAAGCTATTTTAGTCTGAATAATTAAACTTTCGGGAAAAATATATATTTCACTCTTTGAACAAATTGTAAGTTATACAAAATGCAAAAATGAGCTGGCAATACGCATTATTTAATCGTTATTTCACTGTTCGCGGCTTCACAGCGATGGTAAGATTGTCGGCTGGGACAGGCATTGGGGCGAACCTTATTTTCGGTCTGTCGTTCCTCAGTTGCCATTCACACTGCTGCACTAGTTCTATTATGAAAATTTTCAGTACAAGCTGGGCAAACGTTTTTCCTATGCATCCGCGCGCTCCATAACTGAACGGCAGAAATTGAAACCGTGCTTTGTTATGGCCGTGGGACGAGGACGCATCGATGTCCGCCCAACGGTCAGGGTCAAAATCAGCCGCGTTTTCGAAGACAGGCGACGTGATGTGCGTGTCACGGATGCCATACATGACAACCCAGCCTTTCGGTATCAGGAACCCCTGCAGTAATACAAATCGGACGTGCATTTACAAACCTTTATTGAATGGAACTACTATTTGATGCAACCATGTGTTTGTTATTACCGCTCGCTATAAATTTATACACCCTTTGTGTCATTTTGTTCTAAATAATTTTTACTAGTTAATATAAAGATAAAACATATGTTGATCAGAAATGTTTGTTAAACCGATATATTTAGACTTGTGGCAAGAGATTGTGGCTTTTTGACAAAAATGGATATTTTACATATGCGCCCAGTGTACCTCATGGCCATCATACTCACACAGATAAAGAGGTACGATGTCCTCTATAAAGAAACGCAGGGTTTCATAATCCCATGAGCTGACATGATAGCTCCGCGAAGTCTGGTTTAGAGCTACTCTGGCCGAATGTAGCATAAAACCCATTTGTGCATGTCTCGTTTCAATTTAACTTAATATGTTTAAAATAATGATATTGTAAAATTGTGTTATTAATGTCTAGGCAGAGTAGGTGCTTTATAAACATGTTTTATTACGAGACGTTTTCATACTCGAAACGCTGTCCTGCTTTGACTACTCGTTATAAAAACTGTTTTAAATGATGCTATTCATGAAACCCACTGGACCATTGACATCACTCCTGTCTTGTCCCAGAAGTAACGACATGTGCATTTTCAATAGTATGAAGCATATATAGGTTCCACTAACCCCCAGCTCGAATGATTTCAGCACTTTCCGGTAGCCGGCCCCTGCAGGCGGCAACAGACGGAGCACCTCGTTGACGACGTTGTTCAAATACTTGAGTTCATTAATCTTCTGAAATGACAGGCTGTCGGTGGCACAATCGTACCCGTCAACGACCATATCGTTCTGTTCATAACACAACTTATGCCTGATTTCGTCCAGTAATTTCTTCACAACGTCTTTTCGTTGCCCTAGAAACATGACGGAGTTCGTAGTCGCACTCGCCAGCGTCTCGTGGCCTGCAAAGAGCAAATCGACCACAACTTCGATCAAACTCTCTTCACGGTCTTCGCCAAGGGCTTCGCTTGATTTAAAGATGGCCGTCATCACTGGAGTAGAAGGCCCCTTTTGTACATCAGCTATTACCTCACGAATAATGGCATGCAGCTGTTTTTTCGCCTTCAATGCCTGTCAGAAAATAATATAATTGTATGCATAAAAAATATTCCACATTATAAAACAAAACGAAAGGGTGTTCTGAAATATATGTACTAGTAATGGTCAGCATTTTGATGAGGACAATAAAAGCCGACACTGACGTAACCATTTTTTCTTAAGTGACTAATACCTTCAAGAGTTTACTGGTTAATGAAAAATCTTCTTTGCATGTCCCCGAAAGGAAGTATAGGGGAATCAGGGGTGGCGAAATGTCCCAATTGCCCGAATCGTTCATTTACTTGTCTGGGCAACTGATTTTTTTCAATTAAGTTGTCCGTGGACAAGCAGTTGGGTCGAAGAATACAAAAAAAATACATTGTATTAAAGCCGTTATTAAGTTTTACAAAACTGGATGTTGACACGCGATTACATTGTCAGTGCTATTTGCGGAGCAATCAAGCTACATGTAAAATACGGGCACACTCCTGCGCAGTGATCTCACTTATTCTATAAAAGACCGGGAGCATGCCGCATTTTCAACATTCGGCACAACTATTAGAAAGTGTACAGGCTGGTTGCCTGGTTGCTTTATTATTACAATCAGACGGAAATAAAAGTATCTAACTAAGATAATCAAAACACGGTCTACATGTACATTGTTATTTCAGACGACTTAAACGTTACAGATGGAACTGATGAGGTTCACATATTGGACTAGTTTAATGTGTTAAGATTACGATCAGAGCTCCAGATAATACTATTATATTTAGATATTTCACTCATGACTTTTTTAGGTGGTAAGTAAAATACAAAATCAAAGACTTTTGCGGGAGAATTCAAAATACTCCAGGAAAAGTCTTTGTGTATTTTATAAAAAAAATTAAACATGAACATCCAGAAAACATGTATTAATAATAAAAATTATCTACTCTTTTTTACATAAACATGAATTTTGAAATGGCTGATAAAATAAACCAGGGCACTGTTGGTCCAACTGATAATTGAACAAAATGCGTATGCCAATTTTTTTTTGATGATTTTTTTCACTCAACAAAAGAATAATTTGTGTAATGCATGTTAAAATAACACTAGCTTTGCAAGATTAAAAGTCTTTATATTGTTTATAATATACTGCTATAATGAATGTACCATGGAAATAAAACTATAACTAAAACAAGCAAATTATACTCATGTTGATATAGTCCACATTATTTTACATTAATCAATAAATGCGTTTACAATTTATATAAACATAAACGGATAGTGTAGTTCAGCAACGGACAAGTTAAATTTCCTAATGATTGTCTGTGAACAAGTATAGTTTATTTTAGATATCGCCACCCATGGAAATCGCATCGTAAGTCCCTTCGTCTATCGGCCTTCCCCCCGTCAGTCGTTTCCGATTATAATGATTATAACTCATCAGGTATTGAAGGGTTCAAATAAAACTTCATATATTAGAATTGCATGTTTTAAACCAGAATTTATAGAAGAGGTAATTGGTTGGTTTTCTGGTGGCAAGTTTGCATTTTTTATCATGATGAAGAGCCACCTACCTGCCGAAACCCAAATCCAGGAAAGTTCACCGGTATAGAAAATATACTTCTGGTAAAGTCCTCAAAAATCTCGTGCATTTCTCCAATCTTATGCTCATTTGGCTTAATGCCAATCAGTGCGCACGCCGAAATCCGAAACGCCATCTGCTTGCATTCTGGGTAGGTGACAATATCTCTTCTGCTTTTCCAATCAGTCAGAACGGAAGTGACACAATCCTGGATAAATGGAATCATCTCTTCAAGCGTCTCCCTACTGAAAAAGTAATTTAAAATGTCAAAGAGAGAGAGAGAGAGAGAGAGAAAGAGAGAGAGAGAGAGAGAGAGAGAGAGAGAGAGAGAGAGAGTGAGGGGGAGGGAGGGAGAGAGGGAGGGAGGGAGAGAAAGGGAGAGAGAGAAAGAGATAGAGAGAGAGAGTGAGTGAGCTTTTAAATGATCAGGCTTTTAAATCATAAAAATATGCATAGAATGGATATTATAGAGCATGGTTAATTTTTAGTATTACTTTTTCCTCTCAAATATCATAACTACGACAAAAACTTGCGAATCTAAAACACTTTTTTTATTTTGTAAATATACCAAAACAAGACCTTCAATTACTACTTTCGATTGAACTGGGGCGTTTTCCAGTTCTTATTCGATCAACAACTTTTAAATAGCCGTTTATAAATAAATCCACAAATGTAAATAAATATCAAGAGAATGTGCAAATTGAACATGTATTTTATATACATGTATTTCCATTTCTAAAATGTATTCATACTGAATAGTTATACAGTTATCAGACTATAAACTGGTGTGTTAATAAATCACATTAATAAAATGCATTAAAATGTGACTAACCAAAGTTCAGTTGTTGTTATTTTCGTTTTTATCAGCGGTTTCATTTAAGACCAATGTGGCATGTAAGTCACCATGTTATGTTGACAGAACAGAACAGAACAGAACAGAATAGTTTATTTTTGACTTAAGCATGTGAAGCTCATCGTCATTAACATACATATAAATAACAGCATGCGTTGAAGTACACACAAAAACACACATCATTTTAAAGAATAAATAATCAAAATAAACACGAAATAAACATAGTTCGTGAACATATTTCGTGAGAATGGTACATGGATGGGTTTAATACACAGTGGTCACACAATGTTATGCATATAGGTTTACAAATATAGGTATAATTACATATTTCTGACCTTATTTTTTTGTAAAAATGTATTTCTATTTAACACTACATATATATGACATTTTCTCTTATTTTAAAGCATGTTAAACAATACATGGCTAGCTTTCTTAATACAGTTTTGTTTGAGCTATTAAGTAGTTTAATAAACTTGAACATATTTGGCTGGATTCTATAATAGTTCGGAATTAATGCATTCCTAACATCATTATAATAAGGACATTTAAGAACAAAGTGAAATTCATCCTCGATTTCATTAAGGTTACATAATATACATTTGCGTTGATCTCTGTCAATATTCTGGTGTCTGCCCGTTTCTATGGATAATTTATGAGAGGACAAACGTAATTTTGCAATAATGTTCCTATGTTTGTTGTTGTCAACAATATCAAGATACGATGATCTTTCAAAAACCGGTTTGAGTTCCTTATATAGGATCATTGAGCTACACGACGTCACACTGACATCCCAGTTGGTAATATACTGGTCTCGTAATCTGTTTTTGAATAACGGGATAAAGTGATCATTGTTAACAGATTCGGGGAATAGCCATACATAGGTGAAACCGGTTTGGTTAAGAATGTCCCGTATTTTCGATGACCAATTGTTAGCATTATTTTTACGTTCAATTTCTAATCTTTGTAAAACTACAACTTGTTTAAGAATACAATTTCCCTGTTTCACAGTATGTAATTTCAAAAAATATTTAACCATCCTGACATATCTGTCGATATGCAAGGGAAATCGACCAACTTCGGCATATAGCGATAGTGAATTTGTTGACATTTTTACGTTCAATAGTCTTTTACAAAAATATTGAATTTCACCCGGCTATTTGCTGTAGGTAAAGCTATTATTTAAATGAAGAGTATATTCTGCTTTTCGTAATCATCCGTTTACGTAAATTTGTTATGAAACCCCTTGTTGTGAATGTTGATTTTACACGTCTTTGTTGTTTAAAACATATTTCTTATCGAACAGTTCAAAGAGTTGCGATTAGAGATGTGACCGAATATCCGAATATTCGAATATTCGAAAATCGGCCAAATAATCGAATCCACAATTCATAATCGAATATTCTATTTTATGCAAAGATACTTCCAACACAGTACATGTACAAAGTCGCAGTTTTGGTCTCCATTATAAGTCATTGCTTTGATATCATCTTCCATCAATGAACAAGATGATAATGGCAGATTGGATGGTATAAGGAGAGGGACCAATCGTCGATTTACTATCAATTTCGAGTTATGCAATGTGTACAAACTATTTTCTGAAAATCAGTCGAAAATGAAAGTAAATTTATGTAAAACATTAACGTTATTGATAAACATTAAATAATTGTGTTTTGACAGATTTTTAAAACTCAGCGTCAGCTGTATAAACAGTGGTTCATATTAACTTAAGTAACTTTATTAACGCAGTTATTTGCATGGTTATGTTACCGCAAGATAATTGTATTTGTATAAACGATGGTTACTTCGTTCTTAGAGAACCATTGCTATTTGTTAACTTACCACAGTAAAATTACCAACAATGCAACCCTAAAAATGACGTCGTATTCGCGCAATTTGTCAGACGAACAGTATGGCCTCTGACTCTGTCACAAAAGAAATAAGCGAAACACGGACTAAACCAATTAGTAACCGAGTGGTGGATTTGTTTAAGAATTTTAAATTAATGAAAGAAAATCTTCATAAACTCAAAGCAAACCAAAGCGGTCACGCGTTACCTAATAAGTAATGGACACAATGCTCGTTGTAGTCAGAAACTTGGTACAAGACATTATTTAAAGCCCCATTAACACTCAAAATCAATGAATATTTCGTAAAATATTTCATAAAATAAAGTTAACCTATACAAAAGAATTGTTCCTTACAGCAATAGAGCAATAGCCAAAATGTGAACGCTAGATGTGGATTGGTAACGTAGATTTAACAAGATGCATTGTTACAAGACCACATCTAGCGTTGAAATTATGGCTATTATATTCGGAACACAGATGTTGTATGGGTTAACTTTATTTTACGAAATAATTAACTAAATATTCGTTAATTTTGAGTGTTAACGGGGCTTTTAAAGGATCTGTCTGGTTATGAACGCATTGAATCGCAAAACTCATTAATTTATCGGGATGATATAACTATTGTGGTTAGTCTACATTAGCGACACGGTAATTCCCATGGACCGAAGTAGGATGCAACGAAGCAAAACAACAAAAAGAACACATACTTTTTTAAATATGTTGTCACAAGATTTATTATCGAATCCCGGTTTAATACATTTGCACGCTTTTGAACATAATTTCACAAAATGATGATCGAATTCAAGCTGTATAAAGTTTAAAGCAATACAAGTGTGCGTTTTGCAACAATGCGTTTTGCAAGATAGAATCTATATTTGAAATATGACATGAGTAAATAGACATCAAAATATTTTTTTGGAACAAAATCGTTTGCATTGAGTATCAAATTAATTGAAGTTTGTATTTAAATAGCTAATAGTTATTTTATGTTCATGCCATTAAGCATAAATATTGGAGACTTAATATGATAACTTCATGCGTTTCAAGTGACCGAATTAATATACGTAAGATCATTAAAATTATGTTTCAATTAAGCTTTATTTTATTTAATTCTTACATAGTTGATAAGTCTACTTCTTGCTTTGTTCACTTAACTTACTGTCTCTTATACATATTGAAGACTACGGAAAACAGAATATTGTTTAAGCTTTGAAAATGCTGATTTTTTCTCGCGATTAGTTAACCTTAAATCTTAAATGCAGTATAACAGAGCTGTCTACGCCTAACATACCGGTAATGTTGCACTCGAGAAGTAGAAGTTGGTTGTCAACAGGGGGCAATAAAGGGATAAACGATGGTAACTTTTAGCCAGACAGAGCTTGAATAGCGAATGTTAATGTGAATTTATAGAACGTTTTAACAAATATCTGGACAAATTGTCTCATATCGAAACGCCGGAACAATCACCAAACTGGCGGAACTGTCCCGTCGAAATCTGTCATGTATGTTTTAATTCCGTTATCCATATATCAAATCAATGATTATCTAATCAGAATTTAGTTTCTCAAATCTAAACACATTAAATCGTTCTTAAATGGTTCTTTATTCCAGAAAAATAGCGAAACCAAAAGCATAAATATTATCGATAAAAAGTAATCTAAATCAATTAAAAGTATTACAATAAATTAGAATTAGGAGAATGTTAATTCCTGAAGTATCTTAATTTTAATGAAACTAAACAGTATTTATTTAAAAAAGAGTATATAAATAAAGGTGCTTAAAAAACTCTATCCTGTTTTTCAGAGCCGCACATAAAATACGATTTTTAGTGGCATTTGTGGCAATCAGGAACAGAAATTTGCTCCGGACGGTCATAATTTCGAACATTTTAATATAAGGTTAAACATTCGAATATTCAAATTTATTCGAATACTGGCAAACGAATATTCGAATATCGTTTCCAGTATTCGTTTTCATCCCAAGTTGCGATATAGGTAACCTATTCTAGCTGGAATTATTATTTCGTGACGGGTCGTGATAAACAGACATAACACTTAAGTTATTAGTATGTTAATCAGTTAGTGTGCTTTGCAAGACCAACCCGTAATCAAAATCCGAGCCTAAGAGTAAACAGACTAAATAACATCATTGCATTGACATAAATTGATAATTTATTTAAAAAATGATGTAGAACTTATTATTTCTATTTTGAATCAGCTTACGTAAATGAGCTTTTAGTTGCGCCAGACATTAACTACTGAAGTAAAACAAAATCCGGTACAAGAATATTGTTTGGTTTGATAATGGACAGTGTATGGGCTCAATACATGATAAGGCGATTGGTCAATTATGCAAATATGATTAAATATCATATGCGTTTATAAAAGGCCTCTGTTTAAATAAGCGTCGTCTACGAACACATAATACAGACAAATTTAATATTGAGTCTAACCTTAACGCGTGCATGACGTTTCTTCTTTTTATTTTGTGGACGTAACCGGAAGTCTGCGAGATGGCTCCCTCGCCGATCAACAGCCGGACACTTTGCGGCCAGTATGCCGTCACGATTGTGTTTTCTCCCATCAGAATTTTCTTCACGTTGTCTGCACCGACGACCCGGATGATTGGATTGAGAAATAAGTGACTCTTGTATATGCTGCCATAGCGACGCATTTTCTCGTTGCAAAAGCCTTCTTCCTGTACAATTTAAACGGCAAATATATAATTTGGTTACGGGGTCTCTGATTTAGAAATAGGCCGTGGGGTTCCCACTTTAAACACATGTATATCCATACCCTTTTTTACCCGATATAAACACGAAATAAGGTATATAGGGGGACCTTATATATTATTATATATAAATACGTCATTTATTTAACGTGTTATACAAGGAAATATAAAGCGAAATTAATTGCGAGATATATAAAATTTCAATTTCAGACGTGATTGTGGTTTTAGATTTAAGACCTTATTGTGACATTTGATTGCATTACCTCCCCTACACCCCCTCATAGTAATTAAAGGTGCCTAGAACGCGGGGTTGTATACAGACCCCGTTTTTTATACTGACCTCGTAAGTATACTCTGAAAACTACCGAGACCGCGTAACTGGCACTATGTATTAGTTTAAATAAATAAATTAATACATAAATAAATAAATAAATAAATTAAAAAAAAAAATATATATATATATATATATATATATAATAACAGGTTATTGTCCAATCGTTTTGAAATATATCAGGCGAGGCTTAGAATAATATAACGGCGAGGTTTGCCTAGCCGTTATTTTATTCGTGCCTAGCCTGATATATTACAAGACGATGGGACAGTAACATGTTTTTCTGTTTATCATACCACATTTTCCTACAAATCTGCAAAACAATCCATTTTTTAATATGTAAAATGTACGGATCCCCGCTGATTGTGCTGATCCGGCTTTTACACGTTGACATACAAGTAGCAACGGCGTTCGAAAAGACGACACGAATAATCGCTTATTTTAAACATCGTATAAAGAAAAACAGTTGTTTGCACTACGAATGGGAAGAGTACTCCCGCTTTAATTATAAACGTCTTGAATTGGATATCAGGAATAGACTGCAGCGACATATTGAATCGAAGAACACACTTCACCGAATAGATTGGAGACGCCATTTTGAAGATGTGTATTGAAATTGACATTTTGATGATGGTGTCAATATTGACATAAGCGTGTTAAATCGTTTGTTTAAATAGTTGAGGATTAGCATACACATATCATTTGGCTTGACTTTCTGTGCAACACTTGCGAGTGCAATGACTATATCGATATTTAAGATGTATTGTCCCATTGATGACGTCATTTAACTTCTGGAGTGCGGGCTGTATGTGATTTTTTTTTAAATAAACGTTTTTGCGATTTATGACAAATTGTTTGTTTTGTTCAATCTGATTCATGTTGATACAAATAGTTGACTATTAAAATCCCACGTAACTCCAAACTTTGACTGATATAAGAACTTCCTGTTGATCATGATATCAAAATATATCAGGCAACGTTATATCAGGCTGATATCAATGCGGTGGTATAAAAAATATATATATGAAACCGTGTAACGAAAATAACAAGTATAATGATAGATATTCTTTTCGTGCACTTAAGTCATGTTTAAACATAAATCCCTATTTCTAAGATGAATTGTTTACAAAACGTGTTTCTCACAATAATCTCCTAATAAAGATCTCATAAACAGTAAACGTAATACGAAAAATCGCGAATACCAACAGGAACAAAACGACGACGCCAATTAAATATCTATCAATGTTAATCTGCTTACATCGTTCAAAAAGTCCATGGTCTCTCCGATGAAGGGGAAACCCATGTCTCCAGGGGGAAGGTCAAGGTCGGGCAGCTCCTCACGTGCTACCCTAACGACGATGTACCATCGCCATAGCAATCGTATGATGCTGAGCATTGAGTTCATGCATGTAGAAACGGCATGTGATAACGTCATTAATACCATCATGGATACGGCCATTACGCCTGTACGCTTGGAAGTGCAAAGTTCTGTATTCATGTTTCTGTAAGAGAAGGCGACATATAACGTCAACATATATGCCGAATTAATATGATTTCAACAACCATACCGATGTTGCATAATTGGCGCAGCAATTTTGAAGAACTGCAAAATGCGTCTGGGGAAAAAGTCTTAACTCTTTCACTGCTGGAACGGAATTTTGAAGGCCTTTGCAAACAGTTTGGATCCAAATGAGACGCAATAGAACGTGGCGTCTCTTCAGGATCCAAACTATTTGCTATTCTGATAGTATTCTTTGTAAAAAAACGAAGAAAATGCTAATTTTAGAAATTCAGCAGACGACATTTTAACAGACGACAAATTTCCCAGCATGCAAAGGATTATTCGGCTCGCGTACCTCAAGCAAGCACAGCCTGTGTAATCGCGTAGTCGGGTAAGAAGATTCGCTGTCCGCTATAACGTCACGCAAGGTTTCCTGGTCTCAATAGCCATTAACATTCCAAACACTTTTCCAAATCAATCTGCAATATAAGTATATGTATACAGAAATATAATTATTTTACAAAGATATTTTATAGATTTCTGTCACAAAACAATTTTTGTATTAAACATTGGAACATAACTTGAGTGTAGTAACAAAATAAAGTAGACACAAAATTAACAATTTCTGGGTCAAGATTGTCTGTTGTTTCTTTTCTTCGCTTTACGCGAATACGCATCCGAAAGCGGCTACCCCAACTGATAATCCATTTCTCGGAAAGTTGCTTAGTAATCATTACGTATGTAATTGCTATCTTTTAAATTGCCAGGTACAGTTAAACTTGTAAAAACAAAATGAAATCCGAGACGCGAGATATCACGCGACTAGCCGCTATCGCGTTTCTTAATTTGCCATTGTGATTGTCTCACAGGCATTTACAATATACAGGTAAAGGAAAAAGTTAAGATAAAAGATAAAAAGTTTAACCGAATATTTTTTTACGAACAAGTTTTATGGGTTTCCCTGCTTGTACCGGTGCTATCGCGCTGTAATGTTACACTAAGGACTGCACTATTCAGAAACAGACAAAACAGTTCTGGGTTCAGCTTGGATGAAATACAGGCGCGTTACAAGTGCGTATAATCACACGGGTGCTGGTTGACATGTCTCATTTATTTAGTGCCATGTTAAGCTGTTAATTAAAAACGAAATGCAATAATTTAGCGTCATTGTCCCCTCTTTAGAATGTTTTAGCATTAAACAGGGCATGGGTCAGAGTAAGGTGAAGATTGATGTCACGTCCTTTAAAAATAATATAAATTTAGTTCGAAATAATTGACTATAGGACGATAACTACGTAAATATTGTACTTATAGTAATATACCATGTACTCTGCTTTTCTGTTTTACATTTTCAACAAATCGTGAGGTTTTCTTCTAAATAAACTTTATTGTAAATGGGGTTATGGTCCGCAATAGAAAGTTCAATAGCTCTGTTTAAAGATTTTTTTTTTCGGTAATCCGGGCATACTGAATGTACGTTAAGTATCGGTCGACTACTAAGGGCCGACACTCTCCGAATAGAATGGGTTCTCGTGTAGAAGAGACTTCCTTAGAACGAACTATCCCGTTAAAGCCGAAAATATCGTAAAGCCAGCTAGTAAACTAATCATTATTATAGTGCTCTGCTCGTCCTCTTAACGGCTGTATCAATGTAAATGTGTGGTAATATTGCATTATATACAGACAGCGAGCAGTGATGTTTGGCTGATCGCAGCTCCTGTGTAAATTGCCTTTTATTATAGGAAATAGTGATAGTACATAGTGAAATTCGGTATTAGGCAGTAGGTAATTGTGTCAATAATACATGGAATAAACTACTGAGTTCATAAAGTGGACGTAAATGGTGATTTTTAGTGAAATTGTGGAATCTTCTGTGTCGTCAAATTGGATTTTTTAGTGCATTTGTAGTGCATTGAGAAGACCCCTGGTCATATTGAAGCTATTGAACCTATTCAACAAACAAAATAACTAATCGGATTAACATCTTTACCTGTAGACAGTGAACCGTTTAATAAAAGCAATACTGACTGTGTAACCTTCTACACTGATTGGATATTAAATTACTACAATCTGCAATACAGTGACAATATAACAATATCCATTAACTATGAGTAGTAACGGTAAATTTGAGCAAACAAAACTTAATTTCAAAGGAAAAAAGCCCGAGACAAAACCAGCTAACAAAAAACAACGCGCTGACTCAAGCAATAGTACCAATACAAGCATGGACGACCTGTCCAATATAAATACGCTGCTCGAGAACATGACTGAGGGGTTAGCGGAATTGAGGGAAAATTTCAAAAGTATGCTAAAGCGGGAAGAGATAGAAGATCTTATAAAGAAAACAGTTTCCACCATCATGAACAAAATCGAAGTTACAATGATTAAAACAATCGAAACCGAAGTCACAAATAGGACCAACACATTAAATGAAAACTTAACAGGTTTGGAATTCGAAAATGAACAATTGAAGCAAAAGGTGTCCGATCTTGAGAAAAATATCACCAAGTCAATTACTGAGCAACAAATACAAATTGAGAAACATTATGAAACAAGCAGAGAAGCCCTAAAACTTGCAAACTACAACGAACAATACTCAAGAAAGAACAATGTTAAAATCATGAACATCAAGGAAACATCCGATGAATCTGAAACCAAACTCATTCAAACAGTCTCAAACATATTGAAAACAACAGCCGACGTTGACCTGAAACACGAGGACATAATGGCCATACATCGCATACCATCTAAGATGGGGACAACCAGGCCAGTACTCATTAAACTTAAAAACAACAATGCGAAGTCAGCCATCATGAAGAAACGCACTCCAATGAAATCAAAAGGGTACAAACTTGTAGACGATGTGACGAAACGAAACCAAGGACTAATAAGCAGGTTATTTCTTCATCCCGATATCAAAAACGCCTGGTTTTTTAATGGTGCAGTATTCGGGCAAACCGCCTCGGAACAAAGAATCAAGTTTGATATATTTGACAATATAAATGACACAATCAGTGACTTCCGAAACAGGAGTAGGAAGTTTTAGACGGCAATCGGTGTTTTTGGAATGATGGCATTATGTTCTCATAAGAGTATCCTACAAACGTTGGAAATTTAACTTGTCTACCTTTTAATCGGTATGTAATTTTGTTCTTATCCAACTGTCTACTATACTGTCTTTTACAATAGAATTAAATATTGTTTCGCTCCTTACGTAAAATAAACTTATTTACCGTTCTTTTATATAGTAGAACTAACTTGAATTGTTGTATGCAATTTGTAACATATTTTCTTTACAAACCCAATATAGAAAATACAAACATTGTTTTTGTTCCTAATTAAAAACAATACTTCATTATATATCTCGTAACCATCTATGACCGTTCGATAAAATTTGCATTGTATCTTCTTTTCTCTAAAAATCATACTAATGTAGACAATAAATGTACAGACACTCAGTCTTTTACGTAAGAGCTTGTATTTAATGTGTCGCATATTATATTGCATGTTCGTCAAAAAGTCATTTGTTGTTAAAACTATTGCCGACTCTAACCTTTAATCTTGACTTATATATCTAATTGAAATGTAAATCATGCAAATTGACGAGAAATTCATGGCACACGGCGATTGTTTTTGCACAACCTTCTGATTTATCAAAACATTATATTCTTTAGGTGTTAATCCCAACTGTTATAAACTAAATGACTTGCTAATCTTGCACTCATATACAGTATACTTCCTAATTTTCCCCGTGGTTCCCGTGAATAGCTTGTCAGTTGAGATACTGTTAAATTATGGCTGTTTTACACGATTTTTACTTAACAAGCTCGTAGTTTCAATAATTATAAAATACAAAAACGTCTAGATCATTACAATACATACTATATTATTAATTATTTCCTAGCTAGACAACATCATATATCGGTTGTTAAAAAATACATTATCAAATCGTGATATTTGATTATCTCCAATCATGTTGTATCCGTGTATGTTTTCTCAACGAATTACAAAATGGAACACCTCATCAATTACCACAATTTACAATAACGGTAAAAATATTGAGCGGGAAATCAATAGTCTGCGCTGTTCAATTAGTTTTACTTGTTTTTCAACTTCAATGCTAGAGCGCCTTTCCGATATCTTTGGACTTCTTCTCTATTTATCTATTGTCTAATTTATCTGAATAATTTTTCTAAATAATTATTGAAATTATATAGCCTATATGGTATTCATACCAAACGCTTTATTGACAACAAATTACAATAATTATTAGAATAAGAATAGATAATTTCTACACGAAAGCGTTTTTTTTCTTATCTCCGAAAAACAGAGTCGAGATCGGTGCGAAGTATACTAATTTTCCTTAATTGAGGTAAAAATACATGCCCACCTGAATATTATAGCCTGTTCCAACTAGTTGAAAGCAAATATCACCTATTAATAGTATGTGATACGTGTATACATGTTGTTGTTTGATATATAGATTAGTAATGATTTGAGGTAAAACTACATGCCCACCTGAATATTATAGCCTGTTCCAACTAGTTGAAAGCAAATATCACCTATTAATAGTATGCGGTACGTGTATACATGTTGTTGTTTGATGTATAGATTAGTAATGATTTCATACATGCCTTTTTGTCGCTAGTCTTTTGGCATACATAAGCATTCGTTCTATCTGTGTTACTTTTTTACTTCTGATGTTAACAAAAAGCTGACTTTGACTAAAAAGCTATTTTTAGGATTAATGTTTACCATAAAAGCGTGAAATTATTGATCTATAAAATAATGGTAGTGATATTTTACGTTTTGTTAAAACTAAGCACTTTTGAAACAAATCATTTTATGCTCACAGCATATGATATATACACAGTGTACAATAATATTGTAGTGAACTAATACTTGTAAAACAGTATCTGAAATACCATAAAATGTAATTGTATTGCTTAATTGTTTAACGTGTCTGTTGTTTACAACACTTACGTTGATATTATTTTATTTTTTTTGACCAACACTTGTTAAACATACTCCTGTATATCACCAACTGTATTTGTATTGTTTTCATGCTTAAACTTTTACGTTTACAAAACTAACAGTGGTAAGGTTTTCATAAATACTTGTTTATCAGAACCCGGCTTATCATCAAAGGTACTTGTTATATGTATTTTTAACTACTCTGTAATGAATATAGCATAAATATGTATATTCAATTTATGTATAATTCCTTATATATGCTATATAGCTCAAGCATAGAATAAACATATTACATCTTTATGTATACAAAATTAACATTGATATTGTGCTTATCAATATTTGTTAATGGAACCAAGCTTACCACCAAATGTACTTGTATTGTATTTTTTAACTCTTCTGCAATGGATATAGTACACATACGTATATACAATTTATGTATACCACAGTATAACCATATTACGTTTTATATGTATGCAACATTGACATTGATATTATGTTTATCAATATTTGGAAATCGGAACCCTGCTTACCACCCAATATACTTGTATTGTGTGTGTTTTTTTTAAACTTTATATGTATACAATATTGACATTGATATTGTGTTCATCAATGTTTGGTAATCGGAACCCGGCTTACCACCTAATATACTTGTATCGTGTGTGTTTTTTTTTTAACTCTTCTGTAATGGATATAGTACAAATACGTATAAACAATTTATGTTTAAATCCTTAATTATGCTCTTTTGTTAAAACTTATAATAAACATATTACAGTGTGACATTTAATATGAATATGCATAAACCTCAAACATATTTATTTTTTTATTTATATATATATATTTTTTCTAAATCTTACATACCGGACAGTAACGTCTTATACTTAGTAACTTAATTACTTAAACTTAAAAAAATACATACTCAAGTGAAATTCTTATTATTACTCATACCCACCTTTTTAAACTTCCGTTTTGAGAACATTAGATACCGATAATTTATGTCTTATATTTAGGGCAATTTACCTTGCATAAGCACATTTGCTTGTTTTTGTGTGTTCATATGTTTTATTTTATTCTTTTTTTTCTATGTCTCTACTAGGGACAAGTCTTTTATTGAGTTTTATTCTTACTTTTGTGATTATCTCTTTTTACTTTTTCTCTTTTTACTTCTTCAAGTCTATGGAATATTCATCTTTTTGTATTCCTAATTTTTGTTTTCTATTTTTGTTTGTATGTATGGACATCTTATGTCCTATAATAGAAACAAACTGGACATGTTTTAAGATAGAAACTAACTGGACAAGCACATACAATTACCATTTACACACCCTCCACCTACTTAAATGATTAAATTATGTACTTTAAATGTTAAAGGATTAAACAATAAAGACAAACGAATAAAAATCTTCAAATGGTTAGACGAAAAAAAATATAGTATATGCCTTTTACAAGAATGTCATTGGACACCTACTTTAGCACAAACCTTAAAAGATGAATGGGACGGAGAAATCTATCTCAGTGGAGAACATACTAATAAACAAGGCATTGCCTTTCTGATAAAAAATAATATAGGGGTCACAGTCGATAACTTTAAGGAAATAATAATTGGTAGACAAGCAAGTATAGATATCAAAATACACGAAACACAAATAACACTAATCAACGTCTACGGCCCTAACATAGACGATTCCACATTTTACGAAACATTACAATCCTTTATAATTAATAACCAAGATAAAAATATTATAATCGGTGGTGATTTCAATACTGTCCTGAACCCATTATTGGATAAAAAGAATGGAAACCTTTATACTCATACTAAAAATAGAAACATTTTAAATACCATAATTGTAACCTACAATATGATAGATATCTGGCGTACAGTATACCCAAACGAAAGCAAATTCACCTGGCACTCAAACACAAAGCCAACAATATTTTGTAGATTAGACTATTTTTTAATATCTGAATCTCTTTGCAACATTATTGACACATGTAACATAAAACCAGGATTTATGACTGACCACTCTCTAGTTGAACTTAAACTCCACAATATACAACCTGAAAGAGGCCCAGGATACTTTAAAATCAACAACAGCATTTTATTAGATACACAATATCAAACACAAATAAAACAGGAAATATTAAATACAGTTCAAAATAATAAAGATGCAAACCCAAACACCTTATGGGAAGTAATTAAAGGAAATATACGTAACACAACAATTAGATACACATCATTTAAACAAAAAGAAACACACAAACTTGAAACTGACACCATCAAAACCATTGAAACACTTGAAAAACAATTGCATCAAACAAACACAAATGATACCACCGACATTGAAAATGAAATAACATTAAAAAAACAAATATTAGATGGAATCTATCATACACATCTCAATGGAATAATACTAAGAGCGCGTGCACAGCATGTTGAACACAATGAGAAAAATACATAATATTTCGCAAACATTGAAAAACGTAGAAGTGAACAAAAAACTGTACACAAATTAGTAGTCAATGGCAAAGATATAACAAACAGAACTCAAATACTAGAAGAACAACGTTTATTTTTCGAAACCCTCTATAAAAGAAAAAAATGTTGAAAATAACACCCTTTTTAAAAATACACATCACGCTTTAAACCAGGAGGAAAAACAACTGTGCGACGGATTGCTTAATGAATATGAATGTGGATTAGCCCTAAAAGAAATGCAAAATAACAAAAGCCCAGGATCTGATGGCATCACAATCGAATTTTATAAAATATTCTGGAATGATATAAAAACACATCTAATTAATTCACTTAACTATTCATTTAACAACGAAAACTTAACTACGCTACAAAAACAAGGTATTATATCACTTATTCCAAAACCTGGAAAAAACTTAGAATCATTATCAAACTGGCGCCCGATAAGTTTACTTAACAATGATTATAAAATTGCAACTAAAAGTATAGCAAACAGAATAAAAAAAATATTACCATCAATCATTTCAAAATCTCAATCTGGTTTCATAAAAGGACGTTACATTGGTGAAAACGTTCGTCTTATCCAAGAATGCATAAACTATTTCAACAATTCAAATAATCCTGGTCTAATATTCTTTGCAGACTTTGAAAAGGCATTCGATTCGCTTGATCATTCATTTATGTTCTCTTGCTTAGAAAATATTAACTTTGGTGAAAGTCTCATTCAATGGGTCAAACTATTCTATACCGATATTAACAGTATAATCATTAACAATGGCTTCTTTTCAAACAGTTTTAACATCGAACGAGGGGTTCGACAAGGATGTCCACTCTCATCATCCCTATTTATTATTTGCATCGAGCATCTATCACATCACATCCAATCAAATAAACACATAAAAGGCATATCACTAGAACCTGACGAAGAAATCAAACAATCCCTATTTGCTGACGATGCAACTTATTTTTTAAATGACAATTACGATTCTTTCCATAACCTTATAGAGTCGCTAACCCTTTACGGAATGACATCGGGTCTTAAACTAAACAAAAGTAAATGTACTGTGCTACGAGTAGGTAAATTAAAACAAAGTAATGTTCAATATAATAAAGAAATGAAATTTAATTGGACATCCGATGAAGCCACAACGTTAGGAATTACTTTCACAAATAATGAAAAGGATACAGTTCTAAAAACATACTACCTAAGTTACAGAATTTTAAAAACTGCTTAAAATCATGGCATCATCGTAAACTTACACTTATTGGAAAAAACACAGTATTGAAAACGTTTGCACTTCCTACGTTAATATATGTATTTACAGTTCTCCCAAATCCACCAATTGATGTTATTAACGATATAAAATCAGCAATATTTAATTTCATATGGGACGGTAAGCCTGATAAAATAAAAAGAACTCAGCTAATTCAATCTGTAGAAAATGGAGGTATCCAATTAACGAACATTGACTCATTCTTGAATGCAATCAAATGCAGCTGGGTTAAAAGATACCTAGATAGTACCAATACGAGTAAATGGAAATTATTCTACCAGAAAATCCTAAAAAAATATAGTGACTCCTTACTCTTTGAATGTAACATCAGCAATACTATCTTACATGAAATTGCAAACGAAAACATATTTCTGTCTGATGTTCTATCAGCGTGGAGTGATGTCACTCATAATTTAGAAACCCAAACCAGCAGTAAAACAATAATATGGAATAATAAAGACATAACGTCAAACAATAAGACGTTTTTCTATAAAGACTGGTTTGAACGAAGCATTAAATATGTCGACCAACTATATGACTACAGAATTAAGGATTTCTACTCTTTTGATAATATATGCTACATATACGGAATACCTTCAAATAATTTTCTGAAGTACTACACACTAATCAAAAGCATACCCATACATATTAAATCTGAAATCAATACAAATAATACACCATGTACTCAAACAACATTTGTAGAAAACATACTTGGGAGAAAAAACAAAACAAATAAAATATTTTACACACTACAAATTAAAAACCCTACAGAAAACCCCAAAATCAAAAATAAATGGCAAGTCCTTTTTGGAGAAAATGAACTAAATTGGAAACACATATTTACCATGCCATATAAAGCAACAATTGAAAGCACACTGAGAAATTTTCAATATAAATACATCCATAGAATTATAGCTACAAATAAATATCTCTATAAATGCAAATTATCTAACTCAAATCTGTGTGACTTCTGCAGTGAAAACATTGAAACTATAGAACATCTTTTTTGGGAGTGCAAACACATCCAGCCTATTTGGAATCAATTAATATCTTTTCTTGAACAACATCAACTAAACATTAAACTATCTTTCTTAGATGTAAGTTTCGGAATTAACTCATTGAAATCAATAGACTGTAATAATATTGTGAATTTTATGGTTATATTGATGAAATATTTTATCTTAAACATGAAGTACAAAAAACAAGTACCAAATTTTAATTGTTTTGTCCATAGTCTTAAACTAAAAATCCAGATTGAGAAAGAAATAGCCCTCAGTAATGACACATTACAAATCTTTGAACAAAAATGGAATCGGATTAAATTCTCATAATGTTTTGTCCACTAATATACATTTCACTCTAATGTTAATTTATCCCTCTAAAATAGTTTTGTTTATTTTTTTTTCTCAATCGGACAAGATCATTGTGAATATACAACAAAACACACAAGTCCAGTATGCTTTCTTCAGACTTTATACAACTCATCATTGTTCATAACTATTTCTCTGTTGTTCTTTTCTTTTCTCTCTAAAAAATATATATATATATAGTAGCATATCTTGTATAACATGTCTGAACTTTATTGCTTTGTACAATCACTGTGTTGTATGCTCATATACATGTTTACATTGTATGTATGATATTGAATAAAAAAAATTAAAAAATATTGCATTATTGTTGATCGGATAGTCTATACAAAAGTGTGTAGTTATCCGTACAATACGATTGTTACTTAACACCAAAAAAATAAATGTCGAGGCAATATGGCCAATCATGGTTTGCGCTTTCTCGTACACATAGATAAGACATGTCATCCTAATGTCGTGTGATTTATTAACGATCTTGGCCAATGCGCATTCAGTTATGTTGTCATCTGTTAACAGGATTGCACAAATCACACTACCTACAGAATGGTATAACAGCTCGAGTTTTGCTGCGATACCCTTTATTTGTATGTTATTGCACGTGACATTACTGCTCTGAACCGTCTCAAAGCCTACTATGAGTTCGTGGCTTCTAATTGGCTGAACTATTTTGGAATGTGAAGTGCTTTTACTGTAAAGTTGTTTGTGCCAGGACTGTAATGGATGGCTGAAAAACAATGACCTTGTCTTCGTTAAATCAATATGCATTAATTTTTGGAATAAAATATTTCATA
Organism: Dreissena polymorpha; assembly: GCF_020536995.1. Lineage (NCBI taxonomy): Eukaryota > Metazoa > Mollusca > Bivalvia > Myida > Dreissenidae > Dreissena > Dreissena polymorpha. Next base: position 83,638,414 of record NC_068360.1, read on the forward strand.
TATTCACAGTCTGTTTTTTTTTTTCGTGCACGTTTTTCACAAGTTTAATAAGACTGGTAAATAAATATATTCATGCTTAAATAGCATGGCCTGGTTAATATCGGCGAGCTATAAAATTAGCAAAAGTCATTTCAAACATACTATATCAGAATGTTTAATGTTTAATAAGCCTCACACACAAAAGATGGTTCGTTCAACGTTATGGTTTCGTGCATCTCTACAGTGTGCACATTACGTAATAGTAATAACGTTTGCTCATGGACAGGACAGATAAAGACTGTTTGTTTATAAATTTAAAATAGAATATCACTGTATAAGCTGCTTTGATAACCGTCATTGGAAACATAGTTTATGCTGAAATTAACTTTTTCGTAGTTTTTTAGATAATCTTCACTGTTCTCATATCGTTCAGGAACAGAACAGAACAGAATATTAATTTTGACTTAAGCATAACAACCTTATCGTCACATACAAGTGCATGATTCTTTTACAGACATGCGTGCTGAATATAAATAATTACAATGTTCAAATTACATTCATCAATTAATAACTCACTTATCACTGGAGAGTGAGAATGTTCTAAATTACAAGTTATACGGGCAAAAGCCCGCGAAGCGGGCGTTGACCGTTTATTTGTATCACTTTTATGAAATACAAAGAGACATTACCTTATAGGCTATCAAGTCAAATAATTCCTGCCGTCACCTATTTTCGCGATGGAAAATCAAAGACCGCTGGAGCACATAGACACTTCGACAAACGTTATATGACACGCAGATGCATTTCTCATGAAATAATACGACATGGCAGTAATTATTAAGTAGCGAATCGTACTCTATGTTATTGTATTATATGTTTTTGACCGCCAAATGCAATTTTTTGTTTTTCTTCCGGTTTGCCTGTTTACCGGCCTTAAGCCGTAACGGGCAACAAGTCATATTCCACAGACTGCTATTCTAAATTTCGCGTTCACTTTTTCCAAACATAATGTTCAGAAATATAACCCGTCTAAAATGTATTGCCTAAATCCCGACGCATTTAATCGAATAAGATTAGTCTCGAATTTATTTTATTCGTTCAATTCTGCACCTTATTTTATTATTATCCTCATAAATTAATAAAAAATATATATTTAAAAAGCCTTTTATTTAAATAATTAACCCCAGCGTTGTTTTGAGGTCTTAGATTTAAAGGGAGGTCACCACTGCCAAAATAACAATAACGAAATCCAGCATCCGGTGTGTATTCCCTAATTCCGGTCGCGAGCGGTGCATTTTTGGTATTCGTCTGCAGCAAATATTGAGGGAAGAACTGTCCTGTTGAGAACTCCTGGTCTTGGTATATTTTATTAAATAAAAAAGGTATATTTATGAATTATACGGGCAAAAGCCCGCGAAGCGGGCGTTGACCGTTTATTTGTATCAATTTTCTGAAATACAGAGAGACATAACCTTATAGGCTATCAAGTCAAATAATTCCTGCCGTCATCTATTTTCGCGATGGAAAATCAAAGACCGCTGGAGCAACATAGGCACTTCGACAAACGCTACATGACACATAGAAGCATTCCTCAAGAAATAATACGACAAGAAATTTATTATTTTGTAGGTAATGGTACTCTATCTCCTTGCATTATATGATTTTCTACGATCAAAATACGTCTGTTTGCCTCCCTGTGTGAAACTTCCTGTTTCCCATAATGCATTGCAAATTGAAAATTGCTCTAGATGTTGTTAACAAAATCTTAAAAAAGATAACCCGTCTAAATTATTTGCGTACTTCCGGTTTACAATATCGAATACGATTAGTTTCGAATTAACTTCTTCAATGAACCCAATATTCTATAGTTAATATTATCCCTTTACATTTATAAACAATTGTTTAAAAGTTTAATTTGTTCACAACATGAACGGCCGCGTTTCTTTCGTCGACAACTATGCATGTCTGTGTGACGTCACTGCTTTCGTCAATACGTCATTAAGAAGTGAAAATTGAAACTGACATACTCTGGTGGATGTTTACATTGTTGAAATTTAATAAATTAATGGAATGCACTCGAATGGTAAGTAATTATTCAATGAAAATATTGCGTTCGGTTACATAAAACATCAATCTATAATTATATTGCTAAAGATTACCTTTGATAACATGGGAACTGTTTTCGGCATATACAAAATTTCGCCGATTTAAAATTTAAGGTCAAACTAATGGAACATGAAAGTTATCATTTTATTTAGTTTTGGAGTTATTTTTTTAGTATAGTCTACGTGATTATTCTAAAAACCCTTTCTTTTGTGATGTATTAAGTTACGTTGTGATTGTAAATAATATTGCATCTCCGACTCATACTCGATCATTTTCGTACCAAACTGTTTCAAACTGTAAAAAATCAAACGGTGCTTAAATACACATTGGAAATAGACTAATTCATATGTACATTTTATGGATTCTCTTTGATTTTCTTTAAGAAGCTGCTCTGCCAAATGCTGGACTTCACACATTCCATGCAGCATTCTGCTGAGCAAAACTGACTGCGTGCTTTGTACTCAACAACAGAAGCAATTCTGGACCTATAAAGATTGACCGGGACTGAAACATTAGCAATTGTGACTCTGTAATATTCAACGTTAGTGGACTGTAAAGAAACTGCAATTATTGTGAAGAGACTTTGTATGTCTGTAAGCAAAAAGAATATACAGCATAACATATATCAGGTGTGAAAACAATGTGAAAGAATAGTGAAATTAACAATTTGCAATCAGGCATGTCAAATGAACTGTTGATATTAAAAATGATAGTTCCCAGGCAGCTCTAGACGTTTTTTTCTGTATTTCTATTACTAGTATTAATTCATAAAATGTATGCCACAATAAAAAAGCACACTCTGTTTAGAGACCATTGTATTGTCTCATTGTGTGATGATGACTTTGAGTAATACATTGTACATTAAACAATATCTACTAAGTTGTTTTTAAGTATCAGATTTCTTGTTTATTATATAAATGAATGTTAATTTTTGCTTAAATATAAATGTGCATAATGCAGTGTCAGTAGCACACTTTGCAATATTTTTATTACAAAAGAGTGTGTTGTACACAAAAACTTATACCTATAATTAATAATCCTTGCATAAAAATTCATTTGACACACCTGAGACCATGTTGTGTATTACCATTATTATTTTGCACATTATGCTGACATTTTGAAAAAATTGCAAATAAGCGAAAAGCAGAAGTTTAGTCTTGTCAACTGTCTTTGATTATTTTTTTGAAGACCATATAAGAAGCGAAAGTGTAGGATACGGTATTCATTTTTTTTTATGACTGCTTGTTATTATTTCTTCATAGAAGGCGTACTGGATGAGTGGAGTATTTTTTTTGGTTCTACATCTTTGATGAAGTCAACTCATTGACATTTAGTGCCATGACTGAGCGTGTTTTTTAACTAACAAACGCGTGGTAGGAACTTACCGAATATATGCAAACTCATAACAGTCTGTCTAATACTACATGTGTTGAGTGCACAGAAACAAGGGCGAGAAGATAAGGGTATAAATGAACATACTGAATGTGTTATTTTGTTTATGAGCTTGAACATTCAAAAACTTGACTTTAATCAATAGGGATGTACATGCAGTTTAATAATCGGGTTGTTATTTTATAATTATATTCATGTGGAAACTGCCTCATTCACATGCAATACCCAGCTGCTGTCTATATGTTTAATGCCACATTTCATAATGACTGAATATCTTTACTTTCAAAACATGAAAATGATTTAAATGCAATGAAAATAAACGAAATAATGATATTAAATTCAGGTGAAAAATATTTGATTATATTTTATTTAAATATGGTTTGGTAAATTATTTACTGGTAAAACAATTCTTGTTGATAACAGTAAATTCGTGATAATAAGTATGTTGTTGTTTATTTTTTTGTCTCACACATAAAGTGACAGGTACACTCATATATTTAGCGTTAAGCTTATGATGTGGGTCTTCATCATAAATCTAATTTTTTGCTACTCGTATTTTCTCCTTAGCACCAACCTAGTAATGTTCAATCTGTGTATGCCATAAGCGATAGTTTTTACCAATTGTTAATTCCTGAGGATTCAGAAAAATACAATAAGTTTACCACATTTTATGACATAAGCTCTAACAAAGCGGAAGATATGCAAAGAGTATTGTGTCCAAAGCCAAAGGTGATATTTCTGGTCTGTGTAATTTTGCGCAGAGAATGAGGTCTATGCACTTCTTTCAAGGTAGATGCAAACACTCCTGCAAGCATTGTTGCATTTATATGTTTATTAACATTAATTAAGTACAAAAAGTTTTTCATTTACATATGCAGGGGATACATTTACGATGTCGATGATTTAGACATGGGACTAAATAATGAGGTACGGCACTTTTCTTTTTTATGCTCAAGTTAAATAAAATCGTTTTAGAAATAATCTCGCCCTAAAACATAAATGGCATCCCTGCATATGGAAAACATCAATAAAACACAGTTTCGCGAGATTTTTTTGATTTTTTGTTTAAAATTCTAACATTGTTTTTAAAAGTAAACTAAAATCTAAAATTGAAATACATGTTTAAGAGTTTAAAAACAGAACAAGGGGTTACTATACATAAAGCATAGCTTCATAAACTTGTTTAAGATTAAAACAAATTATATTTTTTGCTTTGCTAAATAACATATTGTTTTGTAAAGAAATTGAATGTTTTGTTGCATGATAATGTGCAAACATATATTACCCGTGTTATCTTTAACAAACATCAAATACGCTTTTGCCCGTAAATTAGGTAGCACCTATTATCATATTATTCATCCCCTTTATGATCTAAAACTTTAAATGTTTACTTTTTAATCAGTAAAAGATATTGTTAGTCAGCGTCTTTGAAAGTGACCGCAATGTAAAGTTCAGGCGCGAACTATTTTTCGTCTGTAAGCTAGGTCTTGGCGTCTGATCAGTATTAACATTATTGTTTTTATAATTTAACAATAATCCTTTGAGAGTATTTGGATGTTTCGCCGAGATACAGCCTAGTCATTTGTTGCATTATATTATAAATGTACATATGGAAATTTAGACCATAAAATTACATAAGAATACCATAGAGGGATGCGTCTCCAAAATATTTGCCACGCGACATATATTTTCGCGATGCTATTTATGACCTTTAACAAATCAAAAACACTTTGACATATGCTAAATCACATGTTAATACATACCTCAGGAAAAATTATATCAATGACATCATAATTGTGTAGCGAATTGCACTAAATATTATCGCATTATTTGTTTGTCTTCGCAAACGTTCCAGAATTAGGTCATTACTCAATTGACTCCCCTGAATCCTCTCCTTCAGTGGGTACAAGCCGAAGACTGGTTCACTACATATAGTGACAGTCTTTACCAAACACAATTTAGGGGAACATAACCCGTCTTTAATAAATTGCCTAATCTCAGATTTCTGTCGAATTTATTTGCTTTGATCTTTTCGATATCTAATTGTTATTATTATCCTGACAAATCACAAACGCTTGTTAAAAAAATATTGTTTTAAACATTATAGTGGGCATCTCTATTCTTCCAGTATTCTCGCGGTATTTCAATAACGACACCCTACTGTTTATTTGTTAGAATTTGTGACGCATTTTCCATTCGCTCTCAGAAAGAAGTTTTACGTGTGATCATTCAGCAATATTCTGGTAAGTTGTCGTTGTTTTCCACCAGAAACACATTTATTCACAAAATTTGAAGATATTCCGATCTAACTTTTTAGTCTTTTAGCTTTAATTTTCAACGTATTAACACCTCGTCTGCTCGCACTTTACCGATATCCCGTCAGGTTACATATCACTATAATTAGTTTAGGCCTAAAACCACAAAATCCGATACCGTTGGAGTTTCGTACCACAATCTTGCGTACAAAATCTTCCAGATTCGAAATCAACAAAAAACAAAACATTTACAAATTGTCTGCATTATTGATAAATTTTTAGATATTTGTTGGTTTTCCGTTTTTAGAAGCTGTTCTACCAAGGCAAGACCTGGGCATCATACAAGCCATTCTATCCAGCAAAACTGACAGTTTTGGTTTTCAGAAATCAACAAAGGAGGGATTCCTGCACTATCGAAATTTCCAAGTTATACACACAGTTAATATCTGTGGTGATCTTTATTGCTTCTGTTAGTTTACTTGGATGAAACATGTGTGAACTTTTATAGAACTTTGATAAGTCTATATATGTCTATCTATAAACAAAAATCAGCTATGGTATAATAAGATCAGATGTGCAAACAATGTCAAAGGGTTGTTAAATTGACAATTTGAAGGCAATTATGCTGAAAAAATATGAAAGTTCCCATGCAAATATTCTCTGTATATCGACAAGTGTCTGCCGATAATTGTCAAACTAGTAATACAAAACTTACCACAAGTATGTAAAAGCTCTAAGTACCTGTTGTGATCATTTTTAGCAACATAGTGTAATTCTAAATGGTAGCAAATAGCTTGTTTAGTAAATGCATAATGCAATTAATATGATTTCCGTTATATTGTGTAATTAATAAATTGGTTGTTACTTGTTAATCCATGATAAACGTTTTATGGCTAATACAAAACCAGCAATGTTAATTTTTATAATTTCATATACGTAAATATTCTTGAAATGTAGGTTGATGACAGTGTTTTAGTTTAACTTATTTTGTAACTATTATTTTGTGTGCAAATAAATGATGTGAGGTGTTTTGTATCTCCACACAATACCACATACATTTTATATATGTACTGTGTTATGTGTTATTTGAATTTTTAAATAAAAAAATATGGATGATATAACATGATGCATAATAATATTTGCATTCAAATTGTAACTATTGAGCTAAGTGTATGCAGTTTAGACAGTGATTCTAGAATTGCTACAAAATGGCTAGTTTTTAAATGGCGACAAAATTTAAACTATTCAACAATAGTTTGCGAAAGAAAATTAGAAACCTGCAAGATACCTGTATTTATTAAATATTTTAATTGCGAAAAAGTATGTTGTTATGCTGTTACACATAATTATAAATTGATAATAAATAAGAAGACAATTGAAGTGGTGAAGTGGTGTTAACGTTTCCCAACAGTAGAAATTATTCTTCTGATGATGTCAGTGATATACAGACGAAAGCTCCAGGTATGGCTTTCAATACGTAGTGCTTGTTATTTGACAGTCTAAAACGTATTGGATTAAAAAAAATCCTGTCAAATTTGTCAATCAAAATTGATTTGACACATCACATGATTTTGATTATGTTAAATCAGTGTACTGTATGCTTAATGCAGCTGCTTAAGCAAGCTGTCAAGTTGAATTGAGACATTTGATGATACAAACTGTTTCCTGGGTAGGACCAGTACTTAGTGTCTATATGACGAACCATGACGTCGAAAGTCTACAAGAACTACTAGGTAGAACGAGAAATGTACTTCGACGTACAATTTTCACCGACCCTTGAGTGTTAGCCAATCAGCAGACACCTTACGTCTGTTGCTTTTAGAGATATTTGACATTTAACATAATATTATTATTATTTATACCGAATTATGCGACTATCGACCGCTTACTCATAGATATTGTGCGTATTTATTAAACATTATTATTATTATAATTTATACCAAATTATGCGACTATCGACCGCTAACTCATAGATATTGTGCGTGTTTATTGACCTGGCGTGGCGGAATTAACCTCTGACTTATGCAAGTTATGGTTATCACAAAATACGACCAACGGGGAGGTTATAATACATTATTTATCCCGTTAATGATTGGTTACTGTTTGGTTACCGTTGGGAATTTCCTGCACAGTATTGCGCTTGACGGTCGTAATACTCCGCCCCGCATGATCAATAAATACTCACAATACGCTGAATAATTTTAATTTTAAAAAAGGTAACAATTTAATCTTCTTCAAATTTGTATATAATCTATTTCAATGCATTAAATACTTGAAACTTCTATGTGCTTTTTTGCCATTCTGATATTTTTATTCATTTTGTCCTCAATTAAAAAAAAGATTTTAAACATTTATTATGAATAAATCTGAAGGAAAAGCGGCTCAAGAGACAAGTGTTTTGATTGGTTGTTCAGAAAATGTGTACGTAGAAGTACAAACATGTATGTCGAAGTACAAATTGTACTTTGACGTACACATATATACTTTGAAGTGTATTTTATATTTATGTCGACGTACAATTATTGTACTTCGACGTACATTTCTCTTTTTAACTTGTAGGTCTCCTAGACTTTCAACCCAAATGGTACGCCAAAGTATGTCTTTAGGGTTATCTAAAGAATGCTCCCACTTAAGGGATCAATACATAGACCTCACAGTGACTAAGCCATTTAGCAGACACCCCATCCATTATACTACAGACACCGAACCAGCTATAAATTCCTGTGGCTAGAAAACAAAAAAAATAAGATGCTAGATCTTTAAGCTTGAAACATGTAACTCGTTTTAAGATTGATTTTATTTGGATGCATTACTTAATTATTGCAACAATTATAATATTTTGAACACACTCATGTCCATATATTTATTAAAAATACATGGTTATCAAAAAAACTTAAAAAGCTTTTGCCCGTAAATTAGGAAGCACCTATAATCATATTAATGTGACATGGAATACATATATAGGTCCAATACATTTGATACATCCATGGTTAACAAACAACATGTAACAAGCATAGTATACTCAATTATTAGTTAAAATAATCGTTCTTCTTTACATTTAATGTGATAATAAACAAATTGTTATCTCTTTTTTGAAACATGTTATACAATAGATTGCTAATTTTCTAAGTGTCGATTTCTTACTACTATTTAGGAGTTTAATAAATTTGAACATAATAGAACGCTTGTAATATAATTTTGGAATATATTTAATTCTTTTCTAGGTATTGCGGACATATTAGTATGAAATGGTACGCATCTTCGATATCGTTACAGTTACACATGGAGCCTATTCTTCCGTCCCTGTCAATATAATGATGTCTGCCTGTTTTAATTAACAATTTAAGGGATGATAGACGTATTTTGGCAATAATCCGTCTATGTTTTTTTTTTTGTTTTCAATTATATCTAAATGCGGCGACTTTTCGAATGTAGGTTTTAATTCCTTATACATATTTAACGATTTTGAAGAATCTATGTAAGTCCTCCATTCAGCTACATATTGATCTCGCAATCTTATATTTAATAAAGGATGAATTTGTAGATATTAATAAATTCAGGGAATAACCCTTCATCTCCAAATCCTGAGTGGTTAAGTATATCGCGAACTTTTGATGACCAATTCACTGTATTATTTTTTTTAGCAATATCTGTTCTTTGCATATTTAAAACAGTGTGTAGTATACAGTTACTTTGCTTTGTTTGAGAAATGGAGTCTAGCAGAAGCCTTAATATGTTATTTTGAACAAAGGGCAATGACTCCTAAAAATATGCTGACCAACTGAATCAATTCCCCTATTTTCAAGACGATTGGTTGTGGGTGGCTTATGTACGAGATAAAATAATGTTTATCAGCCCTTTTCAGTAATATTTGAATAATTTTGTTTAACTTGTATATTACTGTCTTTTCAAATGATGCAGGTTAGTGGGCTATAATAAGGAATTCAAAAAGAGCGGAGGAATTAAATACAATGCCCATTCATGGACCTCATGAGTTTAAATGTAGAATATGCCAGAAAAGAACCTGCAACAGAGCCGGACTTAAACAGCAATTAAAAACACACGAACCAAACAAAACATGTACAGCTGATGTTTGTAGTTTTTATTTTTATTTGATTAGGTCTACTTAGAAACGTCTGATATATGATTGCTATAAGTGCTACGTAATTACACGTTTCGTTCCGTACATGTCATGATGCTTGTTTCTCACGTTCTTGTTTACTTGTGTTACGTAATTTCTTCCCGATATGTCTCGGCATACATTTTAAAGTGTATTTAGCACTTGCATACATGATTCAAACTTCCGTTGGGACGGAATGTATACGATATACATATGACATATTAACATAAGTTAAGATTAGAAGGCAATGTTAAGAACAAACGAAATTAATTTTCTAAGTGAACCAATGCTTTTTTCCTCAATACAACAGTCTAAAATAATTAAATTCACATAAGTATAAAAGAGAAAACAAAATTACATATTGATCACTACTACTGAAATCAAATCATGTAATGCATTATCACAAAAATATATGTTATCAGAGATAAAACGGCGTCGGGAAGATGGAATAATCGTGATTGTAGTTATACATTTATATACACGCGCGACAATACTGTGAATTATAAGAGAACATGGTATGTGTACGTCCTTTGTCTCGAAAGTCATGTAAGTAGACAACATATTTGTTGATTGTTTCCTTCGATAGCTTTTTTTTATCCCGACGTCTACGCTCTTGAAAAAAACGAGGGAAGCACAAAGACGGTAGAGCCGAAACGGCGTTTTTCATTTAAAAGAAATATACATATAAACATTTAAAAGAAATATACATATAAAATTGCTTACCAAGTAAAACATCCGCTACTCAATCACACAAAAAAACTAAATAACCTCACTTGAACACTCTAAGCTCAATGCTGCAATGCCCCCCCCCCCAGTTACGTTCTTAATCAAATCACAAAGAGATATGACATAACCTTACAACATTTGCCTAAACATGTCACTGTCCGCAATTTGGATCTCGGCCAAGGTCTGATAAAGTGATTATACAGCAGCTAAGTTATACAAGATAGGTCGTCCTGCATTCGAGGTGCATTATGAAAAAAAGGAGTGAATTAAAGCTAACTCGACGGAACGACTTACTAACTAGTGGGAACGGGTAAGCTCTGCCGTGGGAACGACTTACTAACTAGTGGGAACGGGTAAGCTCTGTCGTGGGAACGACTTACTAACTAGTGGGAACGGGTAAGCTCTGTCGTGGGAACGACTTACTAACTAGTGGGAACGGGTAAGCTCTGTCGTGGGAACGACTTACTAACTAGTGGGAACGGGTAAGCTCTGTCGTGGGAACGACTTACTCAATCGAGGGAACGAAATAGAAAAAAGAGGAGAGCACAGCTCAATACAAGAGGAGTGCAATTAAAAAGATCGATGCAGAGATTGTTAAATGCACTCTTCCTGTATTTACTGTGCTGCTCATTTTTGCATTGCACTCCTCATGTATTTGGTTGTGCACTCCTCATTTTTCTATCTCGTTCCCTCGACTAAGTAATTCGTTCCCACGACATAGCTTACTCATTATTACGAGTTAGTGAGTCATTCCTTCGAGTTAGTATATCATGGGAACGATAACGGAAAAAAGAGGATTGCAATTAATAAAGAAGGGTTATTTAAATTAAGAGGAGTGAATGCCACCTCTATGCCACCGTAAATCTGAATTACAACTGAGATTACTGGTCCAACACATACTTTTATGAAAAATATACAGTTCAGTTACCTTTGGTTGCGTTGAGAGTATAAAGATAAACTAGAGGCGTATCAATATTTATTTTGACCGAAAACGTATAGCGCAAATTATCATTCGCCAAGCGTGTGGATAAACGTTATAGTTTATTTACTATAAACATCGTATAATGGCGAATCTATAAATTGCGGGGTTGACTTTAAAGTCAATATTCAACTTAAATGTCATGTTCATTTAAAATACCGATAATCCGATTTGCACTTGTTCTGTTCTCTTTTAACTATGCAGCATATGAAAATCGCAAAACTTACCATGATACAAAAACAATTGATACTACCTGGGGTTAATTTATATCTTAAAGACGTTTTAATTAAGAATGCATTATTCATGAAGTATTTACAAGCATTATGTTTTTTTAAGATATTCGGCGTATCATGACTTTAAAATAAAGGTAGGAGTTATTAATAAAGTTATTAAATTAAAAACAAAGGTTAATGTATTATTGTATCATTTTTTCACCTAAAAGTCACATATCCACCGCATGTTTGTCATGAAGTGCTAGTATATAAAACCACATAATAGTGTTGGTAAATAAACATTTAATTACGTGCGATCACATCATATATGTCCCAACTTGGCTTATTATGACTTGATTTCTTCGTCATCGAAACATTTGATATTTGATTAAGACGCATTTACTTTTAACACATTCAAATAACAATGTTAAATCCGAGTCATGCGATATTGGTCGTATGGCATATGCGACCAGCGGAACTCAATCCAAGCCTGCGCACTTGCGCAGTCTAGTCGGGGCCTGTCTGTTCCGCTGTAAAAAAAAGCACGCAATGTTTGGTGTTATCTCCTAAGTATCATCTTCAGATTGCATATCCGGACAAGACTGCGCGAACTGGAACTACGCTGGCAACATATTTAATACATTTTTTTTTGCATGACGTCGGTCTTTAAAAATTCCATTGCGTCTTCTAAAAAAAAAACATCAAACCTCGATGCATTCCGATAGAAAATTGAAGTCACACTGTGTTATTTATAGTAAACTGGCAAATATCAGTAGCTTATTCTGGAGTGCAGGAAAGATTTACTCACAGACTTGCTGCGTACGTCACAAGTCTGTGGCTAGAGAATTTAACAATTTCCCTCCATACCTTATGGACACTATACTAGTTTGGTAGTTTTACCCCACGATTCAAGACTAATGGCATTAACCGATATGTTTTCATTAATTAATTTGCCTGAAATTCGTTTTATTTGATATTTTGAAAGCAATGCCGTGTTATCAACATAAGGCGAGTATTACTAGTACATTCCATCTTCCCCTGACAATTTACTGACCCAGAACTGATCCTGAAAGTCTTGTGAATGGAATGTACCAGTGCTTCCTAATTGTATCTGTGTCAAAATTAACATGCAGAGAGTAGTCCGCATTTCCCTCTACTGATTAGTTTAACATCCTATACAACAATAACGCGGTGATTTGCCAATTTTCGTGAGGATTATGCTCAAATCAGCCGATGGAATGAATGGAGTGTATTCATTCGAGTCTGCTGGCGTTATGTAAAGGTCATTTAAGATGTACAGCTTGGTTAAACAGCTGTGCCGAAAAACAGTCAACAAAAGTTATATTGTAAAAAAAGTAAATAGATCAGCTCAAACCCATGATATTCAATTTATTTAACAGCAACACTTTAAGTCAATGCGCCGCCACAGTAAGGGATAATAAATATGCCGCTGGTTGGCGAACATGTATGGGCCGGTTTGAATATATCGTATAATAAGATTTAAATCAGAATGAAATATTTACAAGTAAGTAGTAATTAAGCAACTTACATTTGTACTAAATTCCGTGTTTTGTATATTTGTCTTCCGTGCGCTTTAAGTTGATTTAACACTACCTGAAGCAGACAATCATTCACTATGGTTAATTTTGTCTTTACACTTTAAAATTGTCATAAACGATGTTCACGTGCTCTTATCAAATGAAGATTGAGCATATGCGCATCAGTGAAAAATGGTTTTCGTTTAGCCTGTTATAGCTATCTCAGTAGCTCAGTTTATGTGATGTGATAACGTGTTTACGTGTCGTGTCAGCCATGACCTGATGTTTGCCCTGTCGGTCATGCATCGTTGTCTATAACCCTCTCGTGCAGAATAGAGCGAGTACGAACTATCTATTATCATTAAGCTGCAGTAAATTCACTTAATACAAACCTTGGACGTGATCAGAATTGCGAACAGTGACACGTGTAGGCGAATGCTGTAAGGTTGTGTCATAACACTCTCTTTGTGATTTTCAAATGAGCTGATAAACATTATATTATCTCGAACATCAGCCATCCTACACACCATCTTCTTGAAAAAGGTTGATTTGACTAAGTTGGTCGGCAGGCTTTTTGTACAGCATTATTATAATTCTACAGTATGTAACGTAATTAAGACAACACTTATATTGCACCACGTAACATGCTATAGAACTATTCTATTGAAGTATACATACAAACTTTATAAACGATGGGTAGGTACTTCGTGCCAAGCTCTTTTACATACGAAAGAGTTGTTTGTCACTTTGAAGTCAGGTAAAAATGTGCTTTTAAAGAAGTCAGTTACACAAAGGGATTATACCTTTTTTATGGCCATAAATAAGAGTTGAAAAGGCGCCGGAAAAATGAAATACAATGTAATCACGATGTATGTTATATTCTACTGTACACGTGCGTCAATACTATGTTTTTATAAAAGAAAGGGATAGTTGTACATTTAGGTTCTCGAATCTCGTTCCGAAACGTGGATTATCGGATGGTCTTGACCCCAAAAGTGTTCTTCATTGTTTGCACTTCATCTTCAAAAGATAGAATATGAAGATTGGCCAAGCATTATCAGTTATTTTCTTTACTACGTTGAAGTTATTATCCAATTTTTAATACGACAAAAATCTTTTAAGTCTCTTTGTTAAATAATAAATTTCTGTATACATATAAATATGTTGCAGATTTCTTTGGAAGATTTTTGGAATGTTAAAGGCTAATGAGACCAGGAAACCTTGCATGACTTTATAGCGGACAGCGTATCTCCTCACAAGACTTCGCGATTGCACAGGCTGTGCTTGCTGGAGCTACGCTGGCGGAATAAGACATTTTCCTCATACCCATTTTTGTATAAAGACCCTCAGGGCATTTTGCAATTCTTCAAACTTGCTGCGCCACTTAGTATTATGCAACATTGTTATGGTTGTTGCGATTAAAGCTAGTTTCAATATGGCTCTGAGTAAGCTGAAATTAGCGTCAAACTATAGTTTACTTTTTCAGTCGGGAGATACTTGAAGACATGATTCCATTTATTCAGGATTGCGACACTTGCGTTTGGAATGAATGGAAGAGCAGAAAAGATAGAATCATCCATCCAGAATGCACGCAGATCGCATTTCGGATTTCGGAATGCGCACTTTTTTGCATTAAGCTAACTGAAAATAGGATTGGAACAATGCACGAGATTGCTGAGGACTACCAAAATAGTATTATCTATACCGGTGAACTTTCCTTGATTTTGGTTTAGGAAGGTAGGTGGCTCTTTATGTTGATTAAAAGTGCAAACTTTCAATCAGAAAACCAATCGATTACCACTTCACGAAATTCTCGTTTAAAAAAAAGCAATTCCTATATCTCAGCGTAAGTGTTCCTTTCAAAACAATGTTAGCTAGCTTGCCAAGTGTTGGTCGTTCCATTGTTTACAATTAAATTAACACGAAAAGTACAAAAAAAAATATGTTACAAGTGGTGTCACTAATTGCCTAAGTAAATCCCTGAATTTGTATGTTGAAACACCAATTTGATATTTACCCCCAAAGTTGGGAAAAAGATAAGGTTCATTTATGTATTAAAAATGTCCATCATACGTAATTTAATTGATAGTTTTAAAGCTTTTGATCGTTGTAAACATCATTATTTATGGGTAAGCTTATAAGTAAAGGGGTCGAAGAAAACAACCTTCTGTTAGGTGTATTTAAATCTATGTACAGACAGCTTGGCTCATGTGTAAAATTGTCAATACTCCTCACTGGATATTTTGGTTGTTACATCGGAACAAAACAATGATGCGTCAGTTTGAGCGCAATTTTGAGCCCTTTATAAATGGCCTTGTCACTCACCAGAAGCATAATTGCGGACGTGGAATCGTTATATCGAACAACGTAGATAGATGATGCAATGATGTTTGCAGACAGCATTGCAGAAGCTGCCGAGACGGACAGCAAACTGCATATAGAGAGAATTCAAATTATGGAATTTTGCGAGTTCACGGGTATGCCGCTTATTTTGTATGAATCGAAAGTTATGGTGTTTAGAAACTGTGGTCAAATTTGACGATATTATCAATGGTTCTTTAACAATACGACTATTGAAGTCGGGTCGTTTTACAGGTAACTAAGGTCCATCTTTACACCTGAATTATGGTGGGTGAAAACCAATAATACGTTTTCCATGCAAGCGAAAAAGGCAACCGACTCAATGTTTTGGTACCAAACATATGCTAGTTATATAAGTTATATTCATCACCATGAAGCTTTTGAATTTCGATTCAATCGTCAAACCTTTATTGCTATACTCGGCGTTATTATAGGGACATCAAATATGTGATTAAAAAGAAAGAGTACACATTATGTTTTGCAAGAGATTAGCATGTTTGAATAAAAACGTTACACACAGTTTTACATTAGCAGAATAAGGATGACTCCCACTAAACGTTGACTATATGTTCAAGTGTGCCAAATACTCTGACACATATGGCTACTACGAGATGCCCTAAGAACTGTTAGTTAATGTTATGGTGCTAAGACGACGTTGGTCGAGTAATGTGGGCAACGCATGTCAAACATTTACTATTTTTGTTTGGGTTAAGTCACGCATGGATGACTAATGAACTTGGAAACAGTGTTGACTTCTTAAACCTATTCAATGCCAAACAAGCAATGTCTTTTAGCGGAAAAATAATATAAAATAATCGTGCAAAAGACATACTATAAATTGTTTAAATGCTTAACTGAGCCAGGGCGCTACTGATCTACACCATTGTCATAATATTATTGTTTAAAGCACTGTTTATCGAACTTTCGTTGTTCTGTTAACCACTTTATGATAGAAATGGGTCGCTGTATCGGCATTGACATTGAATATAGACTATGTTCGTGTGTCTTCATAGGACTGTGTATAGTATTGAAAATGAGTATCACATTTTATTAGTCTGCCCTGTTTATGGTCAATATGATCTCTTATGTTTATAATAGAACAATATTTAATAGATAACTGGTAGGAATGTTCTATATTAGAACATTTATTTGTGCTTAGTAAGTTCGACACTAGGCAAGACGCAATTTCTGCATTTGGTACGAACGAGTAAACTGTAACTTAAGTCAAACGTGCATATTGTTTTTATTATATGCGATACGTTTTCTATCGTAACTATGCCACTAAATCATTTAATAACATCCACCTCATATTGGTACAACTACATTAAAGTAACGCTTTAATGTTTGACTATACGTGCATATCTATACGTATTATTCTTTTTTACTTAACACGTCTCACCATTTATGCTGTTTAATATTGTATACAATGTCACAGTCACTACTCATGAATAATGCATGTATGTTTGTATTTTTGGGCTTGCGGCCTTTCAGTACAAATAGACTAAGTGTCCTTGAAACATAGTGTCACCTTGAAAAAAGAGTTATAGTACTTTGAGTAACACGTCTTCTTACAGCTCTTTACCGATAAATGAAGTTTCATTTGAAGCCATAACAAATACTTTTAGTTATGCTTTGCAAAAGAAAATAACTAAAGTAATGTTCTGTACACAAAAAAAAACAAATAATCAAATAGCAATGACACCAACGAAAAGACAGAGATAAACATACTATAGAAAGAGTATAATTCTTGAACCCTGAACCCTGTACTTTCTATAAATGTTATCTCTTAATATATGAAGTTTTATTTTTATCCCTTCAATACTTTTTTAATCATTCTTGGTCCATGAAAACTGAACAAATGGCTATACGTATACGTAAGAGATAGCAAAGGTTCTTGTACTCAACGTGCTGACTCAAATCCGTCCATGTTTATACAAAAGTTAATTTAAATATTTTTTTATATTTACAGTATTTTGCTTCACACAAGAAACAGAAAATACAGACATTTGCAATGAACAGTAAATCCAAAATACTCATAAAATATTTTGTTCTTGTACTCCACACTCCCTAACAAATTCTTCTATTACTTAACCCATTTATGCCTAGTGGACTCTCCCATCCTTCTAAATTGGATAAATTTATTTCCAAAATTAGGGATGTCTAGTATATTAATTTCTATATTTAAAATATTTCTTACAGAAATTCCTTCACGCAAACAGCAGACCCTGATGAGACGCCGTATCATGCAGCGTCTCATCTGGGTCTACGCTGTTTGCTAAGGCCTTTTTCTAGACGCTAGGCATAAATGGGTTAAATCACTTCAAAACTAAGGAAATTATGAGACGCACAAGAAAAATAACTTAAAAGAAACGATTGCTTATATCCTGAAGAGAGAGTGCGTTTTCTTATAGTCTCTTATTTACCTTTAATCATTCTATTATGATATAAAGTTGTATTTGAACCCTTCAATACTTTATTAGTTTATTAATCTGCATTATAATCGGGAAGGACTGACGGGAGGAAGGCCGATAGACGAAGGGACCTACGATGCGATTTCTCTATGCCTCCCGTCGGGGACATACAAAGAAGATTGTTCATGAACCATTAAACACTTGAACGTATTTGTCACTTAAGAAATAATGTATACGGCAGTGTCGGCTTTTATTGTCCTCATCAAAATGCTGACCATAAATACTACAAATTTCATTACAAATTTCCGTTTTGTTTGATAATTTGGAATATATTCTGCAGTATTGTCATATTTATTTCCAGGCATAAAATTATATCATTGTCTGACAGGGTTTAAGGCGAAATACCCGTTGCCCTCCATTCTCCATGAGTTTATAGCGGATGTACGAAAGGGCCTTCTACTTCAGTGATGACGTCTACATTTTATGATTTACGTACATTAAAACAATTGAAATACGTGTTTGTAATGCACGTGTTTGTACGTGTTCTTAATGCACGTGTTTGAACGTGTCTTTCATGCACGTGTTTGTTACATGTTTGTAATGCACACTTTGTTGAAACCAAACTTCACGTGCAAAACGCTAAATCCGATGTAAAGTTGCATATGGCACATCGTGTAGGCCGATACTAGCCAAATAAAGTGCGCCCCATTGTCGCCAAATTCGCGTATTACCCAGACAAGGTGAATGTCCGAAAGGAGTCAAAGCAGCTTTAAGGTACCCCTTTTAAAATATCCGAACAATATCCAAAGGAGGTAATGGATGTTCGTCGAAGGCTGATACCAATTATGAATAAGACACGAGCCGAAGGCAAGGAGGCGTTCCTTAAAATTGACAAACTTTACATTAACAAACAAGTGTATGTGGAATAGGACGGTCGTGAGAATGTCGTTACGATTGTCACGTGGAATGTGGAAGGACTAAGTGCACTTAAATGTTCCAATAGTAACTTGACATCTTTTCTTTCCTATCATGACATTATATGTTTAACTGAAACCTGGACAAATAAAGATTCTACAATAGATTTAAAAGGCTACAGCAAACCAATTCATTTTTGTAGACGATTGCAACACCGTAGAGCGAAGCGCTCAAGTGGTGGTATTATTATTTATATTAAATATTCTATTCGTAAAGGTGTCATATTAGTTAAAAATGATATTGATTGCATTGTTTGGCTAAAATTAGATAAGCTGTTTTTAATATTGAATTTGATGTATATCTATGTGTTGTATATATTGCAACAGAAAATTCCCCTGTTCAGTCTTTGTATACCTATGATATTTTTGAAACGATTGAATGTGATATTATTTTTTATCAAACTAAAGGTAGTGTTTTTAACGGAAGATACGAATATAACATGCTGTACACATAATGGTGAAAGCGCAGTAGATTATTTATTAACTGCGCGTACAAATTTCAGTGATATTTTAGATTTTACCGTTAACAATTTCACGGAATTATTTAATCATGCGCCGCTAACATTTAATCTCCGCACGCATAACGCGGTTTTAACAAGTAATAGTAATCCGATTGTTTATTTTTAATGGAAACCAGAGAACAAATGCGATTTTGTGCGTGATGTATCGTGCGATGTACAGAATCTGGAACAAACTTTATTATCGCAAATTGATTCAAACGCTGACCCTGATATTTTAGTGGGGGAATTCTCAAAATATTTAAATTTAAAGGGGGGGGGGGCAATATTTTAAGCGCATTATAACACCTGAAAATAACCGATTTTTATATTATGATAAAAATGAACAAAAATGGTTTAATGAAGAGTGTAAAAACAAACAATCTCAGCTAACAAGAGCTTTATACGAGTACAATCTAAACAAAAATGAACGTACGCGAGAAAAGATCATTTCTATGAAGAAGGATTTCAAGAATGCATGAATTTTGGAAACTGATCAAGCGAAAACCTTCATCACAAATCTCAGACACGATACCGTAAAGCGAATTTAGTGATTATTTCAGTAAATTAGCCGACGAAAGCAGTGTAAATATAAATTCTTTTGACGCCGAAACTTTCTTAGATGAATTTGAAAATAGGCATAATACACACCTGTCGTACCCCGAACTAGATAATCCCATATCGATAGAAGAAATAATAAAGGCAACAAAACGATTGAAACACAATAAAGCGCATGCGCATGGCAATATAATATATGAATATTTTACTGAAACAATAAATGTGATTTCAAAGCCGTTAGAAATATTATTTAATTACATAATGGATAAAAAGTGTTTTCCACGCAGCTGGGCTTCCGGAGTTATTATACCAATACATTAACGTGGCGACATTAAATTTACATGGAATTTAACAGTTAACATTGACAAAACAAAGGTCATGGTATTCCCAAAAGGGGTTCAATCAGTAAAGCATTCAAATGGACTTATATGGGTCAAGAACTAGAAATTTTGAACAATTTTAATTACCTTGGAACCGTGATGTCAAGTGGCGGATCGTTCGTGCCCGCAACAAATACACTATATGGCAAAGCATTAAAAGCAATGCATTCTTTGTTCAACCTAACGAAACATATGAACGTACCCATAAATATCATGTTTAATTTCTTTGACGCATATGTATCATCCATTTTAAAATATTACTACGAAGTTTGGGGATCCATCAAAGCGGAAAATATTGAACGCGTTCACCGTAAATTTTGTAAAAGACTATTGAACGTAAAAATGTCAACAGATTTACTATCGCTATATGCCGAAGTTGGTCGGTTTCCCTTGCATATCGACAGATATGTCAGAATGGTTAAATATTTGTTGAAATTACATACTGTAAACAGTGAAATTGTATTCTTAAACAAGTTGTAGTTTTACAAAGATTAGAAATTGAACGTAAAGCTAATGCTTACAATTGGTCATCGAAAATACGGGACATTCTTAACCAAACCGGTTTCACCGATGTATGGCTATTCCCTGAATCTGTTAACAATGATCACTTTATCCCTTTAGTCAAAAACAGATTACGAGACCAGCTTATTACCAACTGTAATGTCAGTGTGACGTCGTGTAGCAAAATAATCCTATATAAGGAACTCAAACCGGTTTTTGAAAGATCATCGTATCTTGATATTGTTGACGACAACAAACATAGGAACATCATTGCAAAATAACGTTTGTCCTCTCACAAATTATCCATAGAAACGGACAGACACCAGAATATTGGCAGAGATCAACGCAAATGTATATTATGTAACCTAAATGACATCGAGGATGAATTTCACTTTGTTCTTAAATGTCCTTATTATATTGATGTTAGGAATGCATTAATTCCGAAATGTTATAGAATCCGGCCAAATATGTTCAAGTGTATTAAACTACTCAATAGCTCAAACAAAACTGTATTAAGAAAGCTAGCCATGTATTGTAAAACATGCTTTAAAATAAGAAAAATGTCATATATATGTAGTGTTTAATAGAAATACACTTTTTACAAAAAGATAAGGTCAGAAATATGTAATTATACCTATATTTGTAAACCTATATGCATAACATTGTGTGACTACTGTGTATTAAATCCATCAATGTACCATTCTCACGAAATATGTTCACGAAATATGTTTATTTCGTGTTTATTTAGATTATTTATTCTTTAAAATGATGTATGTTTTTGTGTGTTCTTCAACGCATGCTAATATTTATATGTATGATAATGACGATGAGCTTCACATGCTTAAGTCAAAAATAAACTATTCTGTTCTGTTCTGTTTGTTTTGTTTTGAGTATAAAGTTATGCATGAGGGAAATGTTCGAAAAAAATATTTTACCAATGTTTGAGTATTTTGTTTTGCATTATTAATAATGTAATTATTTTGTTAAATTATACATGCGAAGATGTCGAACTTAAAATTAAGCCTTTTTGAACAATATTCCCGACTGATTGTGTATGAATGTATGTGTGTTTATATATTCTTAAGTTATGTTTAACTAATATTCTAAACTTATAATTGTATTGTGAACCCTATTATAGGCTGGTTTATCTTTAATGAAATAATATATAAGCCTTAGTCTCAAATATAACTGTCAATTGAATCAAAATATCCGTAACAATAAGCACGCGATGACCCTGTTAATTAAAATACTTTGCTTTTATGAAACATACCGGTGAACGTTGGTCAGCCTTATTATAATGTTTGATGGGCATGTTTAAGTTTTCAAAAATATTAACGTATTTTCATTGGCATAAAATATTAATTTTCTTTTCTATGTTTGAGCTTATTTCTAATAAAGGGACGTTCATGCATTGTAAGAAATCGTTTACAGTTTTTTTTAAGTTAATTAGAAAAGCAACTTCACAAACTTCACAAACGACTTCGACTTCGCAACTTCACAAACGACTCCAATACAGAACGGTGGCTTGGCGCATGGTGGCAATATACTTGCAAGCTTTTAACTTTAAAATCGTTCAGTGCTGAAATAGTAGCTGAGATTTGTTTTAAGAAAACATGTTTACTGCATAACTATCTTAACTTCAGTTACTTACCGATTTGTACATACGACTCAATTATCTTCATTTTATAGTCCGGTTTAATACGTGATAGGATGTATTTAGTTATTGCGACAAAGTGTGCTTTCAGTTATTTCCCGCTTATAAAGCGCAGTCAAAAATACCAATGCATACGTTCATTGGCATCATACGAGAACATAGTATGAAGTTGATGTTCACAACATAAATTTGCATCAGAACAACTCTTTCAACTTAAATATATAAACATGCATGCACATGGAAAACATTAAAAATGACACTTCGCTAAAACATATAAGCATACATTGAAATATGATTTTACAATTATAAATAGAATAATAAATAAAATATATCACATGAACTAATATGTATAGAAATAATCTTCGTTTACGGCAAATGTAAAATAGTACTTAATATATTTTCAATTATTGAAAAGTGATCGATATTAAACGGTTTTATTGATAAATTTATACCGTAAACATGTTTACTGTTAACATTAATAATAACTTAAGATATGTTACATAGGTGAACGAAAACAAAACTCTTAAATCGATACGTCACGCAAAACATTAATACTGATTGGAATGATCAAGCAAATTGACATTCAAGCTTCAATGTATACCACAACCATTAATAATATTAAACTTTCGGCGTGAATGTAACCAAGTCTCCGATATCATATTCAATATTAAAAAGTTACATAGTGGTAAATCGATTTTTTCAATGAAATGCCAACTTTCAAGAACAGAAAAACAAAGATTTTTCTCAATAAAAATAACAGATATAGATGATTTATATTCGTATATTTTAACATACCAACAACATTTCAATTAAGAATAAATAGGTTTGTGTCTATTCATAAGAATTTTTAAGTCATATGTGAAAATAAAATCAAAATATTCACTAATTTCATTACAAATATCTGCTCATATTATACATGCTGTTAAAAACAGATGTTAATGACAGATTTACAGAAAAAAATATCATATTAAATAATACATGTCGATTGTGTATACACATAAATAAAACAGTCAAGTTATACATTTTAGATCGCATAATATATTCTATGAGTTTATATATATATTATATGATGCATGACTTTCAAATTTTAACCATTTAAACAAGAGTCTACTGGTAAATGGTACTTATTTTCAACAAACAATACAAATATATTACGTATCTCATCGATTAGGTTTTAATATTCATTTGATAAGTTGTATTCTATCAACTATTTCGGATACACCTGGGGATCATGGAATATAACGAATATTACCGGATGTTCAAATGGTTGACAGCGCTATCAAACAATACTGGAATGCCATTTAATATCGTTTTCTGGGCAAGGAAGCTCATTCCATTGGCTCCGGTGGTATATTCGCCAGTTAATACATTGTTAAAGACCTTGTTCGGCCACAGCGTATCTATCCGAGTACTTGAAAGACATTTTCGTACACTGTCGCTACAAGTAGACCCTTAATCTACTCACTCGCATCAGTTTAAAATAGCCTCGATTTGTAATTGTAACAAGTATGCATTCTTTAATAAAAATGGTTAATTTTCATTTACATATTCACCATCAAGAAAGTGTATATGCGTATATGGTAACACTAGCTTGGATAATTGTTACATTTTGATCAGGGTTCAATATTGTCATATATTGCGGTAAAAAGGTATGCTGATGAAAACGTGAATTCCTCGCCTGTTTCTGAATTTTAATTATCACAAAACCAGGTTTTCAATGTGAAAAATAAGATAAAGGGAGACAATTCAAAATGTGCATTGTCACTGCTTTTTCTTAGTTACCTCCCTTGTTTAAAATTCAATCTATTTTTAGTCGAGGCGACCTTGACCTTGGAGATATCGACGTAATTCTTTTGCATGACACACCGTTCAATGATTGTGAACAAATGTACATAGTAATTTTACAATCTCACACTGAATGGCATAGTTATGGCGCGGACAAGATCATTTATGGCCATTTTTTACCTTTGAACTCAAAGTGTGACCTTGACATTGCATATATCGACGTAATTATTTAGCATGACACATCGTCCAATGATAGGTGAACATATGTTCCAAATGATTTTAGAATCTCACAATGAACGACATAGTTAATGTCCGGACAAGTTTGTTCCGCCCGCCCGCCAGCTCGCCCGCCGACATTCACCAATATAATAAGCAGTTTTTTCCTTCGAAAAACCTGGTTAAAAATGTCATCAAGGTACTTGTGAGTTAATATACGTTTGATTTATTATCTTTGACGTGTGTATTCTAAATTATACAAACAATCACACTGAAAAAAAAAGTTTTCATTCAAACAGAATTGAACTACGAACTCGAGATAAAACCTGAAACAATAGAAGCATACAATGTGTGCCTCAACATCAAAATAATCACTAGGAATTCCAGGAAATATGCTGGTTCTCATCGTTGTTGGACAAAATCGCCTCTCAAGTACGACGGACTGGATCATTTTGTTCATTGCGTCATGTGACCACCTGTCGTCGTTGTTTAACGTTCACCTCTACGTATCAACTACGAACATGATGTGGATCAAGTACATAACGAACTTAATTTGCTAACTACATATGTTTTAGTCACTCAATAATAGAATCATTTGTGGCTGGGAACAGGTGTTTTGATTATTCTGATCAAAAAATACTTTTTCGGTTAAGCA
The DNA here is from genome assembly GCF_020536995.1 of Dreissena polymorpha. Classification (NCBI taxonomy): domain Eukaryota; kingdom Metazoa; phylum Mollusca; class Bivalvia; order Myida; family Dreissenidae; genus Dreissena; species Dreissena polymorpha. The sequence continues at coordinate 83,663,713 of NC_068360.1, forward strand.
TATATTTTAAAAGTGTTATGTCTTAGTAATCAAAATACGAAATGTGATTATCCAAATCCTTAAAATGAAAAAGTTATGCAATGTTTGTGTATCATGTCACAAACCCTCAATAGCGCTGTTTTGTATGAAATGACGTTTCAATTCAATTAGTATCATTACATGTTATACTGATCAGTTTGTATTGTTACTAACTTCATTGTTCGCGTATGTCGATGAACATAATTGATATCTAATTACAGAATTAATTGCAGTAGTATAAATCATTAAATACTCATGTTTGCCATGGAAACAAAGCAGCTTTTTTTCATCTTTTCATCCACAGCAAAATCAACATAATAAATTCATAACAGATGTGGAATATGGTAAACATATTCATAATATTAAAAATGTATGCACATTTAACGAAATAGGCATGTATTTAAAAATAGAACATTTTGTATTGCTTCAAACTTGACACAAAACAGAATAAATGCTCATGATACAATTTGTGTTGTGCATCTATACTGCCAAATATATTGTATATATTTTTTAAGCAATTATATTTTTTTTGTTTAACGATTGATCAAATGAATGAGGCAAGATTCGTTACGTTAACAGTTGCTATTGAAACAGTATATTGTCAATTGCATATATGTGTTATCAACAATGTATTTATAGTCAATATATTATCAAACCAAGCATAAGTGTAGATAGAAAACTAAATTCACTAATTGCACTCGAAGGGGTTCAAAAATATGCTTTTCAATTAAAACAAAATTAAAGCAATAAGCACTTCATATTTAATTTAAGATTGAAATTAACACAACAGAATGTTTGTTTACTGGTAAAAAAATAATAATATACATAAGAGGAACACATACATTTGCATATCAATATAAATACAACGGTATTAGTGATATTTTTAGAACACATACCAGGCATGCAAAACAGTGTATTTTGTATGATGTAAATACTATTTTATAAATAATATCACTATGACAGAGTTAATTATCATTAATCATAAAATAGATTTAATGTGTCTGACGATTTTTACAGAATAAACAAAAATGTATTTAATATAGATTATATTTCAATATGAGTAACTGTAACATACTATGTTTTCTTATGGATTACAAAGTGATTTAAAAAACGACACAAGATACGCATAGTTGATTTTATGTACTACACAATGATGCTTATCAATCAACATGTATTTGTGTTATTCCTTGATGAAAAATGACCTGTTAAGTCTGGAATAAAAAATATCTGTAAAAAAAGAGTCAATCACAACACACTTTGAACACAATATATTGTCTCTTTATATCATCCACACAATGTCAAAACTGACAATAAGATGTAAACTTGGTAAGCTGAAGTTGCACCAGAATTGGCAAAATTCATATTTGAAGATCTGCAATAATAAACAATTTATAAATGACTGATTCCTTATAAGCAATCTTCTACAAACACGTACACAATACATTACACAATGGAGACCACCTACTTACCCACAATTTATTGCAATTACAATCAATATAATATGCAATCTTTTTTCCATTGATATTTTTCTTTTCAAACTTGATAAGTGTGAACATAACACAAAAACAATATTAATCAATTTATATTTTCAATTAAAATATTATTGTTCCGTTCAGAATTCACTCTGAACCCTCCAGATATGCACACAGAACAGACCATAGTAAATGTTCTAAATTAAAACATTAATATAAAGTATAATGCTTTTTAATAACTTGATCATACATGTATTGAATACATGCATTTTATCAACTATGTAATTAATACAATTATATATGAAATTATTAATTATACTGTTAATTGTTGTCACCATATTATTGAAAACAAGGATTAACTAAGCTGGTTACATGCTAATCTCTTCCTTTGCATTACTACTTCATCAAGAGCATAAACTGTTGTCCGTCCTGTATCATACACTATTTTTCTTTAAATATGTAATTCTGTGTTTTTAACAAAACATTCTCATAACTTTGCATTCTTTCATTCATATTTTTTAATTACAGTATGCTAAACACATATTAGGTAAAACATGCAGGGTGTAAGTCATATGAAACCTTATAATTATGAGCACTTGTTTTGGTGTTCGCACTTTTCGGTTTTGCTCGATCTGTGTTTTGAGCATGACCGATAGGATGCAGCTTAAAAAACAATTAAAATATGTTCTATTTCATCATGAGCACAGCCATTAATATGGACATCAACAACTTAAAATTCTGACAAGAACAGAAACATTAAAATGTATACGTATAAACATAATTCAAATAGAATTAATCACCTCAATGTGTTGTCACTACGAATGGCAATGTTATTGCTTACATGACATCAAGGGATTGTTTAGAAATTTGCAAAAGAAAGTTCATTATGCATAGCGTGAAAATCGAATGGAAAGAAGAAAACATGCAAAAAACATTCTCAACGAAATATAATTACAGTCATTACAGGATAGTTCAACAACAAAAGATCAAATAAGAAGTTTGTTACATTTTGACAATTTTCGCACAGTTTCGGGTAAAACAGACAAAGAAATATCGTCTTAAATCTTCTTTTTGACAGCCAAAACGACTCATACAGACATCGTTATTGGTTCAATAAATTCATTTTACATTAAATTCCATCAATACAGACAAACTTTTATATTGGTTGAACAAATATCACTGACAATCAAAGAAAAACCTACCTTAACATAACGCAGGACTTTTATCCGAAAATTAGCAATTGCCAAGTCAGCCCTTCGGTATTCATTGTTATATAAGCTGAGATTAATTTAAACCATAGAAAAATCAATAGAAAAACGGTAAATTTTAATTCCCCGAACTTAAAAATCTTGCTGTAGGTTCTGCTTGAAAATTAAACTATGGTTTATGTCTAAAAAACGACGTCAGCGCCGGAATAGTGAAAATCGCGTTCCCAGCTAAATTTTCAATGTGAGGTCTTGCGACGTATCACTATTGTATTATGTATTTTGTTAAGTTAGTTTAAACATATTTATTTCAAGCAATACAATTTGTTATTACATAGCATTACATGTAACATTTATACAATGAACATGTTTGAATAGGATTAGAACGAAAGACAATGTCTTATATAGTTCTTCTCCCTATACTAATACAATTACATGTATTCAGGCGAACATGATCGGATTTTGATCATTAAACAATAATAACAGTTAAAGAAAGAGACAAACTCCGTGTATAGTGTTTGAATTGTAAAAATTAAATTTTAAGTTGACATATGGAGGTGAAGGAAAGTGTGGTAGGGTTCTGGGAAGAAGATAAAGGTAGTTTTAAAATATTAGATAAGGGAAAAGAAGAGAAAAGGGTTGTGAGTCGTTCTATAGCTTATTACGAATCAAATCGCTTACTATTAACTATACATTTGTGAACAGCATCAGCTTTTCTAATATTGGTAAGGTAGTCACGCGTGTTGTCTCCAAATAGAATTGTTTCAATGCAGGGGACGGAATAAACGGATATTGTGTTAAGAAGTTCGCCGCGGGCATGTGCATACTGAGTACATTCGAGAAAATAATGTGACGTCGTTTCCTGAAGTCCGCATACACATAATGGGGATGTAACAATATTACGTCTAAAAAGATGGTCATTTAAGGTTTTGTTAAGTTATACATTTACATGTTACTTCAATGTTATGTATTTCTCAATTTCAAATACATTGTCACAATTGTTTTAAATATTTATGTTCAAAATGTATTTTAGAGAAAATAAGTATGGTTTGGCATACACAGATCAACTTATATTAGACTTGCATTACTACGAGAAAGTTATTACAGTGCTTATTATGGCAAAAGCAGAGCATCTATAAATAGCGATATTTTTACAAAACCTTTCGTGTATTACGTGCTAAGTATTCTGTTAATTCAATGTCCTTTGAGATATAGGTTAAAAGCTACCGTAACAAAACACTTTCAAAAATGTGTCTCGTTAATGGATCATTGATTGATCTGTCTTGGTACTTATCTAAAACAAAATGTTTTGACATTTCCAGTAAAACCGATCGATTGATTATGCTACTCTGTTGATGTCATATTATCATTATTAAATTAATGTTTATAAGGTTGACATTTTTGTCATTGAATAAGACGCCATTCTTATCAAAAAAGGTTTATGCTTTGGTAAAAAACCATTAAACCAATTTAAAGAACATCGTGTTGTTTGCACGACAGTGTCGACAAACTGGCTTCAGAAAGAAAGATTCTTCAGTACCGTCATGGCAGCGGGTCACGTGATAGCCAATATGGCGGTCAATTTATCGATTTTGGGATTGTCTATTATGTAAGCAAATTGCTTAAACATAAAGGCAACAAATATCATCAGTAACGTAAACATGCTTAAAATATACGCCTACGTAGAGTAAACCAAACCTCGTGGGAAATCGAATGTACTTAATTCAATTAACGTTGATCTAAGACTTGTATAAAATAATACATATTATTAATCCATATTAAGCAATCGCAAATGTTACTTATATATTAATGCCTAACGTAGCATCAGTAAAAAAAAACTATTATGTTTTCCCTATTCCTAAAGGGGAAATCGATATAAAGAAATGCCGCCGGAACAAGATATACGTTTACAAAATATTATAACAACGAGCGTATGGTCAAATATATATGCATGGGTTTCTGTGGATAACTTGTTTCCCAATGATTTTTCGCTGGTTTATTATAACACAAAATCGATTGTGCACGCTTTTTCAGAACCTTTCTCTTTCAAATTAATCCAGTGTTGTAAATTATTTATTTTATGTTTGGTATTAATATAAATATTACACTTTATGAACAATTTGGCTTTAGTTTAGTTGAACTCTTGCTCATCAAAAGTCTTGTCCTTTGATGAATAAGCGTTCACTCATATTGGAAAAAACAGCATCCCTTCTTTTCCGCAACGTTGATTTAGCTGACCAGTTACAATTACGGAATCAGATCATGTGAATTGCAATACTTGTCACAAAAGCTTGTCTCAGTAGAGGTATTGGAAGTGGATTGCTTTATTCCCCAGCCACAGGTTATAGAAGCGCTGTTGTTCATTTTGCTCTCTTATGAAGTCAGCAATCATTGTTTGACGTGACGTCTCAAAAACTGAACAGATTTGTTTAATCGGCATATAAACGTGAAAGTTGGAACAAAGAAGAATTGTAAGTAGATATTATTTTCATTTATATAAATGTTTATACTTATAGCACTGCTTCATGATATCTGATAGCATGCTGTTATTTATTTTAATATTAAATATATATTTATTTGTAATTTAAAAACATTTTTATTTTCTACATATTTACAAATCTTGTGAAACTTATTTAACATTAGCAAAAAGACGGTCAATAAATTCAATCTATATATACACAATATACGGTTTATACGTCTGCTTAACTTCATTCGTTTTTTGTTCTAATATTCGTTTGGATTTCATCCGATAATTATATGCAGCGGGGACATTGACTAAAAATATAATTGTTTACATTTCCATGTTTTAAGTAAACTTACAAACACAGTTTACTGAATAACAATACCTGTTGGACATAAAAAGTGAACATAATTATTTTGAGAAGCATCATTGTTTATAATGAAGAGCTTTTATTAATTCAAATTAATTATACATACAATATTTGTTTTGCCTTTACAGCCAAACGGTCAAAAGATTATATATATTTGGTGCAATCGTTACGATGAAGTTAACTACGCGAAGATTGTGCATGCGCGTAATTCCTATCTAGTACGGTCTCGTACTAGATTGGTTATTGGTTTATAAAAAAATAAGAAATTATAATTTGGTAGATGTGTTGCTATTTTTCAAATTAATAGGATAAAAAAAACAAAAGAGCAAATTTCATAGACCTTATATTGCCTACAATGATTATTTACAAATGATTGCACGTCGAAACTTCTTCCAAACCTGCCAATGATTTCTAACTTACGGATAAATACCTACTAAAACAGATGTTGTTTTCTTTGATTAGTAAGCGATTGTGCTTTTATACAAGCATTCGGTCAGTGTGTGTATTACTTTTAGTGACTTTTTATGTGTGTGTGTGTGTGTGTGCGTGCGTGCGTGTGTGCGTGCGTGCGTGCGTGCGTGCGTGCATGCGTGCGTGCATGCGTGCGTGTGTGTGTGTGTTATTTTTATATGTTTCTTGAAACTCGTGATGCTTTGCTATGCCGCACTGTTTGTCTATTGTCCTTTACCTTAAATAATGGACTACGTGAAACACTATGGTGCAAATCGTTTAATGTGTTAATGGGTTTAAAGCACCAAACATGAATACAACCATTCCAATACGAACGAGGTGTATTATCTATTGTTTAAGATACCTAGTTCCAAATTGATTTTGCTGGTATAAACTTATAGATATGAACACTTTCTACTTCTTTCTGGCAATATATTGTTGTGTTGGATTTGCAATAGTACTCATTAAACAATTTACCAAAGGGTAGTACTATGGCTATTTACACTCACGAAAACATATATTATTGTTACGGATTTTGTAAACAAGTGGGTTATGTTGAAGCCTACATCGTAGGTTCGAGAATTCTCTTTATCAGCTAGACAGCTAAAGTTCGTCATTTGAGAAAACGCCTTAACAATCATATTTATCAGGCAGCTTAATGCTCAGTACAATAATGGCATCAGTATTAATTTCAACACCCAGTGTTATTTTTAAGACATTTCGTGTTAAAGATGCACTAGTTTGTTTTACTACAACACATTTTATAACAATACCGCAAACAAAATCATATACAAATACATTTGCAACGCATATAAAGCCATGCGTTGTCTGTATATTTATAGACATACAAAGCGATGGGCATAGTAAAGTGGAACATTTCCCACTTTAACAATACCAGAAAGACGGATTTAAACATAATACCCACAATTCAAATCTAATGCAAAATGCGTTGGTACATGCTTTTATTTGTTTTAAGTTGTCGAACTTTTCTACAAAAAGCATATGCATATCTGAAGGGTGGAAATATTTGTTTTGTTGATAAATAAGAGTAACAGTCAGTTTTATGTCTTAGTGAAAGATTACATAGCATATCATAACAAGGAAACAAAGCTTCGTCTCATACGACATTTACATTTTACAAACCTATTGCAAACTGAAAAGAATGCTTTATTTCTAAACATGAGGATCTCCTTTACATCATAGAATCAGGCTGCAAGTATAAGACAGTAGAATGAAATTTAGTACTGGAAAAAAGAATAAAGAAGTTTTTATGAAGAAATAAATTAAAACAGACATTGTCCAGTATCAATACATAATCATTTAACGTATGTATAAATTGTAATAAGCAAAGAGTATGCATATTCAGGGGAAAAACACGCTACACTTGTTGTTTTTTTCACTTTAAACGAATATACTTTGGTTATTTTAAGGATTCATTTTAAATAAAATTTGATTCTGCATTAAATATCAAGCGAAGAAAGATGTACTCTTGACGGTGAACCTATTTTGTATTTTATGTTACAAATAATGAAATTATGTACAAAACGTCTATACATATTTATAGACTGCATTCGCATTTCCCATTTCATAGAAGCTACAAACCATGATTTCTTTTTACAAAATAAATCTTTGAAAATAGCTCAAGTTTTATTTTATTTCCAGATATTCAGACCATTCGCCAAGACATGGAAGCAAAAAATATAACCGTCTCCGAAATAGCAAACGTGTCTAATCAAGCGATGACAAGCTTTGCCCCAATAATATCAAAAGAAATATTCGACGCCTACAATATTTTCCTCTACACCATAATCGCACTCGGCGTTCCTGGCAATCTTCTTGTCCTGATTGTGTTCATGAAACATCGCCCTTCAAAAACAACGGACTGGTTCATTGTGTTTATAACGACGTTTGATTTCTTGTCATCTCTATTTAACGTACCCGTCTACGTTACCTTTACTAACACAATGTGGCAGCGTTACGGAACAGACATCATTTGCAAACTGCACATGTATTTAAGCCAGTCGATTGTTCTTTCATCGTCGTTTCTTATTTGTGGCCTTGCGCTTGATAGATACATAAAGGTGTGCCGACCGAACGCAACCTTTTTAACAAAGGTACGTGCTCGTAATGGATGTATTGCGATTACAGTCGCCACAAGTTTACTGTCTATTCCGTGCTTATTCCTATATGCGAATTTAAACGGACGATGTATAAATGTCGCTATGAACTCTTACCTGTTTTCATACTATCTTATGGTGTTTCTGGTATTTTGCACGGCGACAGTAACTGTAGTTGTTGCGTATACTCAAGTGTCAAACGCCATAAGAAAGAGCGAGTTAAATATGAAAAGGCATCAATCCGAAAACTTCAATGAAATACATCCCGAATATGAACCCCAAAACTGGTATCGTAATTTGTGTCTATGGGTGTGCCTTAGCATACCTCATGGTAACAAAGTTGCTCCGTCAATGAAAGATTTCAGCGAATCGAACAACATGACTCCAAGCAGAGTTACTCTCGCAAATAAGACCATGAAAAACAATGAAACACAACACACTTTAACAATTAATGTACGGTCAAAGAGTTCGGCAAGAACCTCAATGGGAAATCATGAAGGCTCAGGCCCGATCACGCCATCTAGAGCCACCATCTCGACGGTTTCCTTTGCACCGATCACCAATTCAAGAGAAGCAAAGAACTCCTCAATCAAGAGGGGTCCATCTAGACCAAAGGTAATAAAGAATGCTAGCATTCGGACGACGCGAATCGCATTTCTGGTGTGCGCCGTGTTCATTATATCTTGGCTCCCGCCGTGGATATGCTTTTTCTTGGCAACGAATCCAACATTTCTGGCGAATCCGACGGTCGTGCGATTTATGCTTTTCGGAAAAATGACCTACCTACTCAACACTGTTGTCAATCCTTTCGTCTACACCTGGTTTAACAGAATGTTTAGACAGCAACTAAATGGACTTTTCAGGTGTTGTAAAATATGAACGCTTATGTACCAAAACGAACTGTAGATATATAAACTAAACATTAAAGCGAATACATAATACTCGTCGATTTGTCGGCAAAACTTTTGGTACGTATTTATATTCTAAGAAGAGTGGGTCGTGAAAAAAGGTTATGTATGCCTGTAAATATTGAGCAACTGAATTCATTTCTGTGTTGATTCATATGCCACAATCACGGTTTCTATAAATAAAAGATATACGTCCTTACAACTAAATCTTCATTTAGTATGATTGTGATTTTTTGCAAAATTATCGAATATAACACTAAATTTATTGTGTTTTAATGTATTATTACAATGTTATGTATGAACCCATCAATTATCTGTACATAAAATACTCTGTATGGTGAAAATAAACATTAATCTTCGTGATACTGTTTAATCCGATTCAATCCCTAAGCACCAATCACTAACCTTCGTATATTAGTAACAACCATTAACTATCAAACATTTGTATAGTTTATTATTAAAAATCAAATAGTACACATCAAACGAAAACTTTATGCTCTGATCGTATCATTGATAATTGGAAATCAGTCTCAAGGCGTCAACATGTGAGCTAATATAATACACTCCCATCAAATTAAATGTGCAGTTCAGAACCATCAGTGTATGGTATGTTGAGCTTTATATCCAAACATTATGTGTTTGAATTGCAAATAAGTTGTGATGAATCGTTCGTTTATATTATATACTATATGCAAAGCTATCAGGATGCGATTATTGTTTATAACTACTAATGAGTGAGCGGCAAATATTGGGCGAACTCTCAAAAATATTTCTTAGAAGTGTTCCATTTAACATGGTGCTGCCATATGCGATCGGCCAAAGTAGTAACAAAACAATATAAATTGTTTAGTGCAATACATTGCCTTATTAATAGTAGTACAACGAATGGCATGAAAATAGGCATTTTTGAAAATGGCTATTTTATTTCACCATTTTTGTATTTCAATAAATAGCTTGTTTTACGCAAACTCGATCAGCACATGTCTTCGGTGATTATGTGAACATACATTTCCTAAGTATTGTTCATAAATGCAAGCATCGGGATTAATACGTTTTCGGAATGTATTCATTAATATCGAGTTTACTGTTATACATATGCCGAACGCTTAATACGTGTGCTATTAATGCCCTGGTCATTATAACCGTTATATTCAGTATACATACTATTGCATCAGTTCAAACGAACGTCCGTGACTTTGCTGAACGGAAAAATATATGGTTTGCTTAGTGTAATTAATAATGTTGACTCAGAGAAACATTTTGTTAAATATTACGCACTTTTTTCTATCACATGCCAAACCCTGTTTCCCATGTAATATAACCATAACGAATAGTTTTATCTTACACATGCGTAATATTCTTTTTAAGCGTTTTCATCGGCTTAGTTTTCGTTCGATTGACCAATCGAATTATGTTATTTTGCTGAAATGACGTTGCAACGTCAAATGACGTCACGAAATGTAAACAACATGCAGGATTTTTCGTTATGTTTGCGTAAATATTGATTTAATTTGCTCATTTAAAATCATGTGATAAAAAAGATCTGACACTCGTTGTCATTTTATACCATATTTTGTTAAACTCGCCAAAGGCTCGCTTACTTACAAAATTCCTGAACTAGTTTAATAAAATACGGTATGATATGACAACTCGTGCCAGATCCTATATCTATAAAATAGTTTCAAAATGTTTTAGTACAGATATAACGTTTTTCAAATAATAAAAAACAATTCAAGATAAACCATTACGAAAGGTAATTTTTGTACGTAATTAAGATTTGTCATTAATGTTTTGGTCAGTGAATTGTTGTTTTAGTTTAACACAAACTACACAAAAAGGTATATTGTCCGTCCTTTTAAGGTCAATATAATAAAATATTGGCCATTTTAACCGATTTGAAGAGAATCGTAATCACAATGAGCGCATATTTTTTCAAAAAAAAGTTAAGTGTATTTAAGAAAATGCATTGCATTATAAGTTTTCGAAAGCAACATTACATGAGAATATATTCGAGTCTGCTACTCAATTATCGCATGAAAGGTAAAATACAGCATAAGCATGTTTTGTTATAAACAGGATGACATTAAGAAAAGAAGTGGAAACTTAATAACGTTTTAATTAACGATTGATGTGACGTCATTATATTGATCTGACTTTTCCTTAGATGAACTAATTTGACCGATCGCCAGTAATTATTACGCGTGATATGGTTACATTGGCGAGTACATTCAGCAGTAATGATTTGGATTGCTTTATGGTGTGGATTTTCAAACCTGGCACAACGATTGCAGATTTTTAAAGTTTCAGAAAGATGCGCATTTTACAAAGGTCTAGGTAGACGTGAAATGTATGAAAATTAAGCAATTGTTTCGACTTATAAACGTTAATATCATAATATGCAAGCAAATGATTCTATATACATTTCGTTGATCTAGCAACATGATCCTGAGAAGAAAGAACTTAAACGATAGTAAAATAAAAACATGACCCAATACTATATATAATTTTTCTTTTTTGATAGCGTGTTTGTTTAATCGAGCGCCCACTCAAAAAGGGCCTGTAATTGTTAAAGCCATTTTATTATAATCTTGCTTGAAACTTCAAACCGATAAACAGTGTACTTAGTTTAAAACTGTGCGACCTGAAGAATGTGGGGTCTTCTTTATGTTAAAATAATCAATGTTACGCAGATGAACAGTATGTTTTGCTTAATGTACATATGAATGCAAAGGCCAGCGTACGTAAACGAAATCCGCACATTCACTGAATATATACGTTTCGTAAATTAGTACGCGTATCACTGAAAAATATGAATAACGTCTTTGGTTCCAGCTAACAAGAGGAAAAAAACAGATTGAAAACTTTGATAACTGTGAATAAAACCTGATTGCTGTTTTGTGGCGCCTATTGTAGCTACATTAGGGTTGCTTGTTAAACGGAACATTTATGATCGGAAACTCTAAATGCACAAATTCTCTCATTGACTTATTAACGAAAATAATGATAGCGAGTTTGCATATTAGAGATAATCATAACGAGTTTATATATCACATATTACTTTAAAACAAGTATTCATGTAAAGGAGTTTTGTGTTATGCAATTTAAATTGTATGTTCAACCATTCTGAATATATTATCTTTGAATAAATTGATGTTTGAAGGCGGAAGTCATGGGGCGAACTGCCTACAAAGAGTAAAATTATTCGTTTTTTGGTTATAATTGTATTATATTGATATTTAATTTTATCTACATTTTAATATTGTGATACAATCGAGACCAGTCTGTGGTTAAGAATGCCTCCAAGCTTATAGTAAACCCCGATAGCTGTTTAAATGCAATAACATGAGTTTTAAACATAGTGTATCCAATCACAAAAAAATAGTCCCAGATAAAAAACAGTATATAGTGAAACCGTTACTCAATAGGAACGTAAGGGACTGATGAAAATATACATAAAATAAAATTGTAACTGTTCCACGACATGAAATTAGACACGGTGCTGTTGGCTTTATTATATTTTACGAGTTTATATTCCAGACATTCTGATAATGTTACGAGATAGAGCAAGGTAATTGGTTTTAGATTCATTTAAATTATGATTTACTAGTGTTGGTGAACACAAATGAAATATTTTTTCATAATGCTAGTCCAAAAGTGTGTATCACCACTTTATATTCATTTATACAGCGTTTTGCGTAAATTATCAAATACCGTATAGGGAAGTAAATGGCCTATCATTATTAAAAACAATACAAAAACGTCCGAAAGCATAATTATGTGATACGCTATAAATATCAATCTGTAAATGAAATATATATACGTGTTTACAAAAATACTGCTTTATAATAAACATATATTTATGACCAGCTGATTTTACATCGCAACAAAATAAATTTTAAAATAAACAAGGCGGATGGCTGTTTATAATTGTACAATACCACGGGGTATGTGATATTGATTGTCTGTGGCTGTAAAATAAGCTTATTGAGTTATTAAGTGCAACCAATCCCCTTTTTGTTATATGTAGATGGCCCTACCTTGAACGGTAAAATGAGACGATGTATTAGATATGTCGTTGATCGCTCCCATTGTACCTATTGACACGTTTGTGTAAAAAGATTATACAGATAGCACTTTTCTCAATAGTAGTATGTAGAGGTTTGACTTGACATTAACAACGCCAAATATTTAATCAAACAATGTAATAAAGAACACAAACGGGACAAATACCATCTCTCTCTCTCTCTCTCTCTCTCTCTCTCTCCTCTCTCTCTCTCTCTCTCTCTCTCTCTCTCTCTCTCTCTCTCTCTCTCTCTCTCTCTCTCTCTCTCTCTCTCTCTCTCTCTCTCTCTCTCTCTCTCTCTCTCTCTCTCTCTCTCTCTCCTCTCTCTCTCTCTCTCTCTCTCTCTCTCTCTCTCTCACTCTCGGATATAAATATTGATAAATATTGATATATAAAACTTAAAACTTGAAACTTGCTAATTTGATGAAACGCCTATTTATATTATTATATTCAATGGCGTTGTACAAAACATATATATGTACATAAAATTTATAAAAAAATAAGAGGTATTGCTAATATTATGCAGCATTAATTAAAGGATTAATGATCTTACAATGTGTGATATAAATAAGAATGCTGTAAGGAACTTAAGCAATAAAACAATACCGGCTACACTATTAAAAACACAGTAAAAGTAAAAATTATGTAATAAATTGATATAACTAGAGTTAAGACAATAATTATAATGATAATATGAGCAAATATTTGGCAACATAAAGACACTGTTATCATTAACTAAAAGGATACGAAAAAGGATATTTCTGCACTCTGGCTGTCGGATCCCACAGCTACCGGTTACCTGTCATACTTAAGGACACTTCTTTTGGGTTTTAACCTTATTTGAACTATCGTTACTACAAGTCACAAATAGACTGACCAAGTGTGACTACAAGACACAACTTGAAGGTTCAAATTACAGTGTGACTATAAGACACAACTAGAAGGCCTAAGCATGACTAAAAGACAGCTGGTTGATGTAATTCAATCATTGAGCAAAGAAGCCCTAATGATTCCTGGTTACCAGTCACTTGTACAATAAATATCATTTTCGAGCAAAGAAGCCCGCACAATTCTTTAATTGCTTGGTCCTATGAGTCCTAGTGACAAAAAAGCCCTTACAACTGAGTTTCGATTATTTTTTTAAATCACAGGTATTCAAATTAAAATAGGTTGTAAAAGTCTCTGAAGAGAACTGTTTTCAAATTCCTTTTGAAAACGTTTATTGATGCGGAAGTCCGGATGCTTGATGGAAGGTCCAACAACTCCGAAACTCCTGTCAATGAAAGTTTTTCTCTTTGTGCGTTTCACATAATAACATCCGTCATACGAGACGGTAGATCGTAGGTTACGTGCTGGTACTTTTTGTTTTAAAAGTTCTGTAAGGTATTTTGGCGCGTTACCAACAGAACAATTATACATGAAGTTCAGTAATTTGAATGTTATCCTAGCCTTTACTGGTAGCCAGTGTAGTTTATACAAGGCATCTTTTGAACTGTCATATTTCTGTCGGCCGAGTACCAATTTGGCACACATGTTTTGGATACGTTGCATTTTATTTATTTCACATTGAGCTGTTCCATACAAGATGAGATTACAATAATCTAGATGGGATATTCCCAAAGACAAAACGAGTATTTCTGTTGCTTCTTTTGTTAAGTATTTCCTTATGTTTTTGATTTTAAGGTAGTTGTACATGGCTGTACGGTACTTAATTTTGATGTGTTCTTTAAAATTAAGTGTTTCGTCTAGATATGCACCCAAATACCGTATGCATTTTTCTGCTTTAACAGTGTCACCAGCAATATCTATTTCTTTAGATTGACATTTATTTAATTGTGGTCTACTATCGAACATTATGAATTCCGTTTTTGATGCGTTCATTTTCAGTTAATTCTCGTTCATCCAGTTGTTAATAAAGAGTGCACAACTTTCAAGTTCTTTGAATGGCAGTCCCTTCAACAGAAAAAGATGTAGGTTTGAATCGCTTGTTTGCGGTGTGGTCGTCTGCAAAACCGTAGACTGTGATGGAGGGAGGAACGAAATCAAACAGTGTTCCAGCGTACGTCAGGTAGAGCCATGGACCAAGACAACTACCCTGGGGGACATTACACTCCAAAGAACGTGCCGCCGAAAAAGCTGAATTAACACTTATGCGACAGCTTCTTGGAAGAAGATACGAGTCTATCCAGTTTAGTGCCGTACCACATGCACCGTATTGTTTTTGCAACACGTCTGGTAGAATGTCATGATCGACTGTATCGAAGGCAGCACTCAAAACAATGGCGATAAGTGCTGTAACCTCCTTATTATGCCATATCTTCGAGTATATCATTGACTAGTCTAAGTAAAGCAGATTCACAAGAATGGAATTGTCTGTAGGCTGACTGCTTTTTTGGAAGGAGATTGTTTTCATTTACGTGTATATTGAGTCTAAACAGAGCAGCCTTTTCAATCACTTTCGATAGAAATGATAAGTTGCTCACTGGTCTATAGTTGGCATAACTCGGGTCTAGTCCAATTTTCTTAAGAAGTGGTCCTACTATTACCTGTTTAAATTTTGAAGGAAAAACTCATTGACTCAGAGAGAGATTAGCCAATTTTGTCACGAACGGTAGTCACTCGTTTAAAAATGATTTTGGTACTCTTGTTGGCAATGCATCTAGTTCGCATGATTTTGTTTGAAGATGATTGATGATCTTTTTCACTTCATCTTGGGTTAGCTCCTCGGACATACCGAAACATAACACTTCCTTGTGATCGGGTGTGAATTTTTCGAAACTTGCAAGGGCATCTCGAATTTTGTTAATTTTATCCAGGAAGTGATTGGCAAAATTTTCAGCTATCGCAGTGTCGCTTTCACCTTCCGTCATAGGGCTATCAGTATTTTGTCCTGTTAATTCTGATACAAACGTGTAGAGTTTTTTAGAATCTCCGTGAAAATCAATTACTTTTTGACTATGCGATCGTTGCTTCTCTGCATTCAACTCGAAAGTGTATTTATTTCTGGCATTTTGAAAAGTTCATATTGGTCCGGTTGTTTGTATTTTCTCCACATGCGTTCCAGTTTGCGTGTTTTACGTTTTAGTTCAAGAATGTTTTCATTAAACCATGGTTTTGATGCACGATATATTTTGTTTTTCTCAATGTATGGAGCGTGTTTATCAAGAATTCTACAGAGTTCATCTTCAAATTGCTCTACACAAGTGTCTACTTTGTCTGCTGTAATTGACATTTCATTGAGGTTGTTAGTAAATGCTGAGTGGTCTATGTTTTTAAAATTTCGAAATTTTATTAATTGACTCTTGATATTTTCTTTTTGTACTTTGGTAACGACATTAACTACACAATAGTCCGAAAAGAAAGGGCCTGGTTCACACGAATTGATTTCAATACCAATTGTAGCCTCAGATATTACTAGGTCGAATGTATTTCCCTCTGTGTGTGTGCTGAAATTAACATGTTGTTCCAAACCCATTGCTACAAGAGAATTCTTAAATTCAGTCACAATACTGTTAGTTTTTTTGACATGCAAATTGACGTCTCCAAGAATCATAAGATTTGAATAGTTGGGAACAATGTCCTCCATGAATTCGAAAAATTCTATCTAAAATTGATGTTCAGTCCCTAATGATTGTGGTCTGTAAACGCCAATTACATTAATTGTAATGTTTTTGAGAATCAGTTGCCATATACCATGTTCAAATGTCCGGGCATTACTATTTGACAATTTTCGTACAGTAACCCCAGTCCGACAAGTTAAAGCCACTCCGCCGCCTGTTCTATTTCAACGATTTACAGTATTCATTGTATAACCATTTTGATTTAAGTCTGATGTATCTATTTGGTGTTGCTATTCATGTGAGAAGCAGGTTTCTGTGAATACGGAAAAGTCGATTTTTTCTTCTCTTAGATATTGACCAATCAACACATTTTTGTTTCTGACAACAGAATGACAGTTCAATGTAAGGCAAGATATTTTTTCGTTTAGACCATTTAGTGTATTACATTTCTTGGGGTATGAGAGGTTGTTTAAGTTTGCATCTAAAATGTTTTGTGTGCTGTGTCTTTTCAAAGATGTTACAGTTGGAATTTGTGATGATAAACTTTGTAGATTATTTAAATTTACTCCACTATTTGTGTCCCATACACGTAACTCTTGATCTCTACCGCCTCGGGTACCTCTATATTTCAAAAGATTGTATTGCTTTAAAATGGTAAACGTTCCTTTGTTTGGTATTGTATGATTTCTCGACACTGCAGATAAATCTAATAAGTGGTCCCTATTATATCTAATCAGACACATTGTGATTGCAAGTATGTTAATCCGTTTAGAAAGTGATCACCACAGGTAAAATAATAATCCGTTGAGAAAGTGTTCACCACAGGAAAAATATTAATCCGTTGATAAAATATTCCAAAAATATAAACACAGAGCATATAGTTTCTACTAATATTCTACTTTTAGCATATCTTTGTTTAACGATAAATTAAGTTCTGCATCCGTCAAACATTAATGAATATCACTGACAAAAATCACATTTTTCCTGTCACTGGTATTCTCAAAATAATCCGAAATATGAGAGCACACATTTTGGCAGCCTACACGTTTGCGCCCACAGTTTATTGATATTGTTATAATTAAGACGTAGCAAAATAAATATTGGCAAAATGATATACGGCACTTACTCACAAGCCACTCGCAATCAATCAAATTCAAGAAAAACAGTTTGAAGAATGCCTGTAACCATCACTTACACTGAACACAATTTGATGGCGGTTCCTGTGTTTAAGAAATAAGTGATTAATGGAGGATAAAACACTAAAATTCACGGACGTTTGACTTGTAAGACGTCATATAAACTCGTTTTTCTACTAAAGAAAATATTTAAGGCGCAAGAACATGTTCTTGATAATGATACCGAGTAAATATCGTACATCAACTCCATAATGTAAAAGCGTTTTCTCTTAGACCACTTAATTTACACTTTAAGTCCGATGCATTTTCAAACTCTTTGTCTATGTTATCCGTAACGAATAAAGGATGTATCGATTTCGATGTTTAAATACGTATCTTTGTTCTGTATTGCAATGTTTACCTGTATCTATATTACTACATGTTGCGCTTTAATCCAGATACAAAAAGAGGTCCAGCATACCTTTAAACCAATTTAAATTGTGTGGTTCCAATTCGATTGATTTAATAAATGCTTCGGTAGTTATTCACTTGATAAAAAAAGAAAGTTATTAAGAAATACAATAAGACGTTTTCTTTCTGAAGAACTTGTGTTGTTTCATTTGTCATATAAACTTAAATGTTATCTTAATTATCAACTATTTGGCATGTTGTTTATTTTATTTTAAATTGATTGTGAAACGTCGTTGTTGGATAAGGTTCTTATAAGGTTCAAGACATGTGTTTACATGAGCATTCCACCGTATCACGATACTCATTAAGGAGTTGATTTCTTAGTCCGCTAAGTGTAACACATAACTCATTTAGCTAATTGCAAAATTATGTCGCTCAACATTGATAAAAGATAATTCTGTATTCTGCGTATAATAGTGGTTCAACATCCTATACACCCATTCCGATGAAAAACTGCGCACGATAAACATCTTATTGGTTATAGTCAACACATTAGATCTAGTTAGCACAAAAGTAGGCAAAAGATAGAAACGTTTTTACTTGAAAATCGTTATAACTACATGTAATCTCAAACACATGTGAAGCGTTTTTGAAAAAAAAATAATTTATTTTTCAGTTCCCGGAGGACAAAATGTGAAAAATATTAAACAGTTTGGAAATACTAAGTACGGTAATACAAAGTATATTATTTTTATGAAAAATATGTGTGTTTGGTTAATACGTTTATATTTCATTGAAATAACTCAAGACATTAACAGCTATATGCAGTTGTCTGAAATCAAAGCTAATTTGCATTAGTATATGATGAAACACAATTTTCACAGAAGAATAAGGAATTATAGGTTTGAATTAAGCTGTCATAAATGACTGTGCGCCAAACACAATCCATTTGGCTACGCTAAAAACGTGTCAGTGCACTGTAGTTTCGGTGAAATGTTTTCCATTATATAAATCATAAGAAATGTATTTGCATTTGTGTACGCGTGATCGTTATAACAAACTGGCAAAATATCAACTCATTATCTGAACGCCGTAAAGAGAAATACACTAGAATAAGATAATTTTATTGTTGATAACCCCTTCAAATATTGTATGGTGGTTTAAGAATCAAAACACAGCGTAACATTTACTAAAGATTGTAAGCAGACGTTCATTCTTTGTAACTACGTAAGACTTCAACTGCACACAATGGTCATGTGTTGTCAATAGTTTGTTAACGTATTGTTTTGTATGTGCTGTTATATCTAAACAATAGCGAGACATCTATAAAACGGGTTCCCTATTATATTAAAGTATTTGATTTTTCTCCAAATGTTGAATACATAGATAAATTCCTCCGCGAATTAATAAAACAACGCATGTACGTACAGGCGGAGGATTGTGTTGCTGAATGCCTACCACTTCACTGATGGAGACGAACAATTCACGCGATAAAATAGCAGTATGTACAATTGTATGTGTTTATGTAAGAGAGAATGTACTCATGAAAAAATAAGTTCCAATATTTGGGGATTTTGTAAACCTAAGTAAGACGCTATAAGCTAAATGAATTGACAGTATACATTATATAAACTGGTGATGTCCTATTGATATGTGTAAGGATTTCCTTCCGGTTATTGAAATGTTATTGATTGTAAAATTATTCAGTTTAGTGTAAAATAACTGAAGTGACTATTGTTTACAATTACAAACATTACTTAACAAATATCGAACAAAACCCCGATTTATGGTAAAGTACAATCTATGTCAATAATAACAAATGCAAAAAATGTAAATATGAACCGTTATTTATATACAAAGTAAACATAAAAACACAAAATGTATCTGCTTGTGTTAAGCTGATTAATTTGACAGTAAGCGTGTTACATTCTTAAATTCCGTTACACAGCGTGCGATTTGAACGTTTCCCTGATGTTGCGATTGCGATCGCAGTTATTATTCATTCACTGTTTGTAAACACATATTGACTTCAAGAAATCGTTTGTGTTAAGAATATATGTTCACGATGATTCGTGTATTTAATAAATGTATATTGTTGAAGTCAGAATCTTTGTATCGATAGTTCATTTTAAACTAAACCATGTTTATTTAAACAAACGAGTAAAGCAATCATCTGTTGGAAGTACAAAACTGTTTAAATGACATATAGGCGTTTGCTTGCAGCTGATGCAAATAAAAGTGTCACCAGAGCAGAGCACTGTGCAAATAAAAATCATTGTATGTCTGATTGGAATTCGTTGAACTACTCATTTTGATCATGAATTTATTATGTGTACGACTGGTTGTAATTCATTTTAATTATTTGGTACGAACTATTTCGATTTTTAACTAAAATTTTGCTAAGTGATTGGTAATAAATAGATTTTGTCACAATTACAAACTTTCCAATATTATAAAATGTCCTTTTTTCATATTTTCAAAATATTTTCATTTTTAACAATTTGATCGTTTTAATTTATATTAAATATCGTTTTACAGACCAACATGGAAATGTATTCCAAACAATTCAAAACCGTGTTGCATTTAGAATATATGCTACTACGTATTTTACGGATATCACCGGAATGGGCTTATAGGTTTACCATCCATGCGTCATTTATGTCTGTCCGTCCTGCAGTCAGTCCGCCCGTCCGTCCGAAAACAAAGTGCTGCGATTTCTCAATTAGAAACATGCGCTCTTTTGTGACGGCGAAAAATAGAATCTCTTGCAAAAGTGGTCGTTAAGTCTATCATGCCGTGTCAACAGTCGCGGGCTAGACACCTCTTCTGGTCTGGACATTTCATGGAAGATATTTTATGGCTGTTTAGTTATGAATATGCTTTTGATGATGTTAATCAATTATTCTAGACTGACTCGGTTTCTTGTTGGGTCCCCCTCTTCCTCTATGCCATTCTGTGCGCGTCATACATGTCGTGTATTCTGCAGTTTGAGGGAGTTAAATGGGATACATTTGGAAGCACTTGTTGTAGTTATGCAGTGATGCGATGCTGCTACATGTGCTGACAAAGTATTTGTTATGAAGCCTATCTAGGAGTATTGTTCCAATTTGCTGCTGATGTTTTCAGCATGGATCAAGTCTTCTATTTCAGCTCTGTTGTTTGCGCAGTCACGATCAATTGGTATTGCCTTGATGTAGATATGTTCCTGCATGTGTTTTATATGGACCAGACCGTCAATGCATTTTAGTTGCTTGTCTGATTCTGATGCATGCGCGTTAAATGTCGTACTAGATCAGCCCGTGTAGTCCACATAGGCTTATCAAGGACGACACATTCCGCTATAATGAAATTGTTTGTTTCAAGAAAGTCACTTTATAGCAAAAATCTAGTTAAGGCGGAAAGTGCCGTCCCTGATTAGCCTGATTAGAACTGCACAGGTTAATCTTGGACGACAATTTACGCACATACATTAAACACCATTTTCGTCCATGATTTTGTCCGTAAAAAATAGAAAGGTATATATTTGGATCCTGAACTATCTCATAAACTACTGACCATTGTTGGACATAACATGGAATACTTTATAAGGGTCATGTAGGATTTGTGAAAACCTTTTGGTTCCTTACCCGACGTCAAAGGTCAGGTCATTTTAACTAAACATAGAACTTATAATTAATCATAATAATATTATTACTCAACGATGACATAATATGATCATTTAAACCCGTTTACCGGAGTGTAAGTAAGGTGAAGAAAAGGAATACACAAATTATGGCCAACGAGTTTGGACAGACGAATGAGCATTATAAAGGGAACAAACCTCGTACAACGGACGTAGAAATAAACAACTTATTGAACTTAACAAAACAAAATATTTCTAACAACGTTTTATAACTTCACAATGATGCTGGTAATTTGTTTTCTTGCTGAATGTCTTTTGCAAGATGTTCAGCACTTTTAAAGTTTCATTAAATGGACTTCAATTAACGACACTTATGAGGGAATCCGTATTTCACGATTTACCAGGCCTTTCGATCTTCCGTTATCATGCGGAAACTGGAATTGCTTTCTGATATATATATCCGGTTGTTTGAAGTAATTTCCTTTTTAATTTGTTTTATTTTCACTGCTTGGCATTTACTGACATTTGGTTAAAGTAAATCGGTTTTTGAATTAATTTTAATGACGCAATTCACTCGAGAAAATATTATGAAAATATGTTCAAAGATTGCTTTGATTGAATGGTGGGGAATCAACAGCAAATGACATTGCGGATTTGTGGACAAATCACAATCCTGCATCAGTAAGTCTCACAGAGAGAATTATAATTTTACAAATCAATTGTGTTTGTCATGCATACCCACGGGACCCTCGCCCCTTTAAGACCCCACCCAAACACCACCAGGTCTCTTAATGATTGGCTAACGTTATTACACTTGTTTGATAAAACGCTCAATATGATCTTAGAAAAACTAAAATTTCAAAACAATCATCATTCATTATATCTATATCAAAACGATTGTTGAAACATTGTACAATACCGAACTCATCAAAAGGGTTTCAATTTTAAGAACAAACTCATAAGGAGTATGAGGCATCTTTATCGAATACGAATTAAGAAAGTAGTTTGACAGGCAAAACATAATGAAAAGCTATTTACCAACTTACTGTCATTAAAATACACTAAAACTGATCGTAAGGTTATTAGGTATACACCGGTTATTTTATTTTAGAGATGTTTATGTAAGGGATGCATTATTACATCAATGAATCACATAATATTCAAACAATATTTTATACATCAATAATATCAAACATGAATTGTTTTGGCAATACAAGAAAATCATTTGTTTATGACTTAACATTACAAAATGAGGTTTTTCAAATTATTATCAAGTTTTGAGTGCCCATTCGATGGTTCTATTTACCACATTAGACACACTCAAAGTTTTAGAACGAATAAGCTTAGAAGGAACAATATATGTGGCTTGAATATGTATTAAAAAACAACGCTTATATTTCAATGGATCAATAAAAATGCCACAGGTAAGGCAATACGATAGCTGTCAGCACAACAGTGTCATGATGGCACTTAGGGTCGCACAAGTATTGTCAAGTCCAACTTATGCGACATTGTGTCAATGCATATAAGAAAAGTGACATAAAAAGAATCCAATTTAAGCGTATTTATTTAATTTATTTAGCTACTTGGGTTTTCCTTTATAATTAAAATATTATATTCGTTGATTAAGGAATCATCACTTTACATTCATGACCCGCCAGTTCTCGAATTTTAGTTACACTTTAACTTTGAACAGCTTCACTCCTGATTGCTATCCTTTGTGCCGAGAGCTTCAAGTCTAGACAGGGAGGAATATGGCAACCCGCGATTTAATTAACTAATTAGGAAAACCTTCTGATAAGGTGATGGAAGTGACATAACAACTGAAATAAAAAATGAGCCGCGCTATCGGAACACGGGCCTTAAGGCATGTGCATAAAGTATTGTTCCAGATAAGCCTGTGAAGTCCGCATACGCTTATCAGGGATGACACTGTCCGCTTATACGTTTTTTTTTTAAAGAAGTCTCATCCTACCTAGGGATAATGCAGTTATCATGTTATGGCGCAAATTGTCGTTCATGATAAGATTGTGCATACACTAGTATAATTTAATCTTGCTCTATTATCAGTCGTTTGAAGTGCAGAGCACTACTTTTATGGTATGTTGGGAGTTATTTTCCAGCACGATTAGCTTGCAACAAAATGAAAATTATCGTTTATAAAGTATGAGCTTATATTGAAAATCATTTTTGTAAAGTAACCGTTACATTTCGGCTGTTTAAATCAATATAGATTAAGCGGTAAATATGGAATGAAGCCCAAATCTTTTATTTGATAACTCTTTAAAATACACTCGTTTTTTGCAAGCGATCGATCGAAGTTATAACAAATATATCTGCATTGTATAGCGCTTAAATTACCACAATAATGATAGAAAAGCATATTGAACATTCGAAGGTTTTTTCACATTAATTATTTTATGTTACCCATGATTTGTTTCATTTTTCAACACATTCTTGTACTAAACGTATTACGCAAACTCGATTTAATGCGTTTAGTAATTATGCGAAAATCTCTTCCGCGCTGTTAATCAATCCACGCATTAGATTTATTGAGTATTTGCTAAAATTTAAGTCAGTAAAAATGAGTGTGTTATACAAATTGGCAGCTTATTAAATGTACCAATAAGGCCCTAGTCATTATCACGGTATTCAGCATTAACACATAAATTCAAAAGAAGTTCCTGACGTTTGTTGCACTGTGAAATATAGCGATTTGCATTTAATAATGGGTATGCTCGACAACACCTTGGAAGGATTAAGCAAATGGTGGTTTCGAATAGTGTCACATTCGCACAGTCTGACCAGGAGCAACACTGACCGCTTTTATGTCACTCAATGTTTCACGGTGATCTAAACGGACACTTAGAAGAAAGAAATATGCGCAAAAAAAGATATAGGATTTAAATATAAATGCATAGGATAGTTTGTCTTATGTGTCTTTTCACACTTTTTCACCTATTGCATCATTATAACGTTTCTGAGAAAAAATGCATTTTACTAGGGGAGAGTGCTATATAAACCCCGATGCGTATGAAACATAAAATTATTGCTATTGATTCGACATGTAACGTCAATATCAGCCAATGAAAGCATACATGACATTATGTTTTACCAATTCGTCGGACTAACAAAGTTAAGCTATGAAGGAATCAATTAAAACGATTAATGAACTTTGTTGTTCAAAAGCTATAGTAAAGAACTGTTCATGTTATTTGGCAGCGATGTTGGTAGTTCATACTCCCACTCCCAAAACAAACTACATCGTTATCGGTGTTTAAGCCATTCTACATATAGACCTCAAATCGATGTGCAGTGCATAAAGTTTAAACTCAGCCACCTCAAGAATATGGCGTCTTCCCTTTATTAAACTATCTATTTTATATAGATGGTCCGCAGTTTTTGATTCAGTGGTCATATGAGTGTAAATGTAGACTGTTTCGTGTTGTTTTTTGTTTCCTGCATGAACGTACTTTAAAAAAGACACATTTATGTTTGGAAATTCTAATGGCACTAACACTATCATTTACTTAAACAAGAAAATAATAATGACGATAATACACGAAAGAGCTAATTGTGACGAGTCTATATATAACAAAGTAATCCCTAACGATAATAAATGTTAAAGCGTCTTGTGTTTGGCAATGTCATTGACAGCTCGAAAATTTGGTGTTTTTATGTCATTACCTCTTTGAGTAGTTGTATGTTTGTATGTAATATTCTTTAGATCAAACTTATTTAATGTGTTAAATGATTCTTATTTACATATTTTTATATGATGATATTTGATGGTTTTTACGTTTATGAATAGTGTAATACAATCGAGGCCAAAAACGCGATAAAGAATGCCTTTAAATTAATTTTAAACGCGAACTATTGTTTAAATGCATCATATAAATTAAAGGGGAAAATAACATACCTCCATGGCAAACTTTGCTGGAGCCATAACAACATTTCGGAAAAGTTACTATATTTCGTTTAATTTATTTGCGACTTTTTAAATATATACTTTATTCATAATTTTTCTAAATACCATCATCGCAAATGATATTTCATCAAATGCCCAAGTATAAATCAGTAAAACAACTCTATTAAAAATAAAAACGGTTTTGGTAGAAATTAATCAATGTGCCTTTCCAATAATTTAAAGTCATGCAACACGAAGTAAAGCTGTTGAAACGAAATGCAATTATCAAAATATGAAAAAAACAGAGAGATGTTCAAAAACATTTTTCAAATTTAGATACTACCAATGAGAAGATAGCAACTAAAAGCGATATAAATCTATGGGTATGCAGCCAATCAAATTGAAGTAACAATCTTTAATAACACTGCGCTGTGCCTGGTGACGGCCATAAAGTGATGCTTGCGGTACCAATATTAAAGTAATTAGTGATAAATGGATAAACGGAAGCTTTAATTTCGCGAAGTCATTCACATTTGCTTATCTTAGGAACAAAATATTTATGGTGGAATTTATGTAATATATCGCTCCTTTGGTGCAAAAAGGTAGCATGTGCCTTTTAATTTCAATTGCACATGGTACCTTTTTGCACCAAGGAGGCGATGTGATGGTGCAGTGAAAATATCTTACATTACATGTTCAAGAAATATGTTCTTAATCACTTCATTAACAATTTTAATCCGATATTCCAACTTATTGACTCGATTACTGTATATGTTTCCTTGATAACTTACCGAAACATGCAGAAACGGTTCCGTTGTTTTTTGATATTTTCTTATTAGGTCATATATTGTTTTTGAAACAAAATGTGCTATTGTCATTACATGAGCGTCGGCGTCGGCGTCTGTTTTGCGTTTAGGCCCACTTGTCTCATAAAGTATCAAAGCATTCACGCTTGGTACACTTACTACCTAACATGAGGGAACTGGGCAGGCAAAGTTATGTAACTTTGACTGGCATTTTGATAGAAGTATGGTCCTTTTATATTTAGAAAATTGAACCTTTCGTTAAGTTGTGTTGTTTTGGCCCGATTTACTCCTAAAGTAGCATAGCTATTGCTTTCAGACTTGGAACACTCGCTAACTATCATAAGGGGACTGAACATGACAAGTTGCATAACTCTGGTTGGAATGATGACCAAAGCCAGAATCCACCCCCCCCCCCCAAAAAAAAAGAGGAACATGTCTCCCCTTTTTTCTTATTTTTGGAAGAAATGACCACATCCTCACACTTTACCCCCCTCTCAACCCTCCTCCGCCCCCGACCCCCCCCCCCCCCAAACATTTTTTCCTTTTTTTTCCTTTTTTGAACGATAATGTAACAAAGGACCACACATCCACACTTAACACCCCACACCGCCCCACCCGTCCCTCCTTTGTGATTAAAGTATTGAGATAGGTCCCTTCACCATTTAGTCATTTTTTTCTTTACAATAATGTTTGCCTGTTTCTATGTGTTAACTTGCTGTGCTTAAATCGGGGCCCATAAAGAGGTCCAACATACAGGTGGAATAATTTTGCTTTTATTTTAATTTTGTTAATGGATCTTGTCTTCAATAAAGGACAATGATAAAAACACATGTACATCTACGATGTTTCTCCTTGACGACCCTGTATAGTTGTATTGTTCGTTTAAACGTAAATGTTGTCTTTATAATTAACTTTTTTCCATGTATAATTTCGTTATGAAAGTTTATAAATAGTCGTAGTGTTTTGCAATTTAACTTCATTTTCACGAAAAGGTGAGGAAAAGATGTCTGAATTCAAGAAATGTGTTAAAAACCAGCATTGTGCATTACACTCTTCTAATTAAGGGGTTCATTTCTCAGTCTTCTAATTTTACTGCGTTGTATCCTTTTTGGCTAATTGTGTATTATTTTATATTACTGATTTCTTATTCTAACGAGTATCATGTGTGTGGTGCAAAAGGTGATTGATTTTTATTGAAAAGTGCGCATGGTTAACATATACGTGGAGACAGTCTTATCATAATAAGGCAAAAAATACATACGTGTTTACCTCAGCATCTTACGGAATATATGTCATCGCCAAAACATGTTTAGCGTTCCTTAATAGCGTTATTATTATTATATTGTTCAATTTGTAGAGAACATACAATGACAGGCATAATCAAGTTCAGAAGTAGATTTTTCCGTTAAAATGAATCGTGTTTATAAAAGATGTATGTATTGGTTAATATGTTTTTCGTTTTTGTGCATTTACTCAAGTAACTTATACAATGGCACTCAAATGAAGGCAAATTGTCTCCCAAATACTTCAATATATGTATAAACTGATTCGTGTAGTATATGATGAAAAAGATATCAACGCTGGAATAAAATTGTATTGGTTTTTATAAAAGCTTTACGAAAATAATCAACGGCAAATACGATTCTACAAATATGATACAATAAACATATGAAATGTATTTTTAGGTATGACATGTAATCGTCTTCATGCATTATCATATAATAAGCTTACATCCAATTGGGTGTTATCGTTTGCGTTCAAGTCAAAAAATTGTAAACACCAAAAAATATAATCATGATCAAAAAGTGTGTGTCTACAATTAACATATTTTTGGTCGGGAATGAGATAATTGGTGTGTAACGACGATATGGAAAATCGTTATATTTTTTACGGGTTTTATTTTAAATCGCAGATTTAATTTGATTGTACTATGGTATTAAAAATATTAAGCAATATTTAGAAAAGTGATTGCATTATTTAATTACAATTTGGTTCATTTTAAAGAATATGAGCATACACTACATGCATAAAGCATACGTTATTGTATATTGAGAATACAAGAAAGTGAATAATTTTCTTATACTAATGAAATCCTTGTAGGTTACTTAACTTTTACTTCGGCTTACTTACTTTTTCTACTTTAGGTCAAACATTCTTCGGACGATACTTTACAGGTATATTTAATCTACACTGCTTGATAAAACAGATAATTTCGCGAATAAACAAAAGCAATACATGATCAATTGTGGTCGTGGTACGTGTGGCAAAAGGTTTAGTAATTGAATTAGATTCTTTAAATTTCGTTAGTGATCCATAATAATAATCAGCCTGAGTTTTACTTCTGCTAAATAAACACTATATTTATATTAATATAAATCCACGAGGTGAGTTAGTATTTGTGTGGGTACTTATTTTTAAGCATTTTATTGCATTAATTATTTAATAAATATATTTGAAATATAAGATCGGTAAAGTTCGCAAAGAACGGAGGACTTTGGATTTTTTAATTATAATTAAACAAGCAGAGGAACGTTCAGACATATTTTTCTATAACTTTAAAGAATTGTTATAGTTCCATTAGTTTTGCGTATTTTGAAAGAGCAGTCTGTGCATGGTTTTGTCACGTTTCCATCGTCAATGGTTATTTAACCAATAAACGAGACCCTAGCACCAGAACTCAATAGATAACAACATTTAGTAATAACGATGACGTATGCTTCAGGGCTCGTTTGCGGCCTCAGATAGACAAACCATGAAATCATTCCAGACACTGTATTACAATGTTATTAAAATAAAGAAGTGAACATGTCATTCTATTAATCGATGCGAAAAACTTCAGTCACTAGTACGTGTACGAAAAAGTACATCATTCAATAAATAATAACAATTTGATTGAGCTACACACGTAAATAACAATTATTAGGCTTTAGCAGTTTGTTATTTTCATAAAACTCTTCTATTACGCTATAAATGTGCACAATTAAACACAATCACTAGATGGATTCTTTCAACGGACATATTGACCATGCATACAATTCTCCTGTTCATATTAGCATCATAAATGTACATCTGGCTCCTATATAAAGCACACGCTAAAACAAACGTCATTTCATAGATTGAAAAACTCTTATCTTAAAGAAATCTTAAAGAAAAAATACATTTTAATACACTGATGTGTAAATCGAAGAAAACGAAAATAAAAAATATTCCAATCACACATATCGAATTAGATCAAACATTAACATTACGCTTTCAAACCACGATCATGTTTCAAATAAATCGTTTAGTTATAATGTTTTTACAAAATCCTCATGTTACACATTTTCCATGTTAATCGTTTCAAAGCGCTATTAATGCTACACACATTTAACTGTAAAGTGTACAATTAAAAAACACGATAATTGGCAAAAAACATGGTAAAAATAAATGACATAAGTTAAAGAATTCAACTGTCGGGCTTGAAAAAAATAAGCACAAAGGGTATTTTAATGTTCATTATTGTCATGTTTGCAATATATGCACAAAATGATGAGCATGATTGTGTGAAATGTAATCCACGTATGTGTTTTAATACAAATATTGGTATGTCAAATTATTTATCGGATATGTAACGTGTCTTTAGATCAGCAACAACAGCTCAGCAGGACTTAAAAGTGTTGTTGTCAGAACATGTGAAAAACCAGTCTTGTTAATGTTTAATTAGAGAATTCAATGGAAATAGCAATGAATGTAGTATACCACCTGTGTATAGTGCAGTGATAAGTTACAATATACTATAAACCCTACCTTATATTAAATCATGCTCAATGTTACACAAACATGAGAACAATCAGTCACGCGTCCATACGTGGTGCATTACCGTGTAAATGTACACTGTACACATCATTGTTTTTGCCAAGAACACATGCTCATAAAATAAAGTAAATTATATGAAGATTATATTACCATAAGCAGCATAACTGCCCTGTATGTACTAGATGCAAAAAAATGTTTCAAAAAATTATTTGAAAATAAAACAACAATTACCGGTGTGTTTACATACATTAACGCTCAATTGTGAACCACACAAAAACACGTGATCCCGCAACCTGAACACTGTTGTCGCGCTGTTTTAATGAATATCCAAAATAGTTATCTAATTATTGATTGTATGTGTTTTTAGTATATAGTCAAAATTTAGAGTATCGTTTACATACTCACTTTACGATGTTCTCGCGTTGTCTTGATTTTGAAACATATTTAATAGCGTTAAAGGATTTAAACATAACTTGATTGGAAAGAGTGGGGCTATTCAAACTTTTACACAGATTAAATTATTACATCGTGTATGAGAAAAAGGCATTTGACACACATCTTGGTACACGTAATATCCAATGCTCTATGGGTATGCACGAAAATAAAAATAACTATTTGATCGGCATGCAAAACATAATGTAAGATTATGAAAGCAAACCTCAGCATGCTTTATCCATTTGTCGAACTATGGACATTAACATAAATGGAACGCTTTTTAAACGATAATGGAAAAAATATGCAAAATTGTATGTAAGTACTTTCTTTTGGCAGCCATCTTTTCGCATATATTTTTTTTAAATTCACCTACCGACTCACAAAAAAAAAACAACCTATTACAATAGTTCAAGTCATTCAAGGAATCTCTTTCCGGACTTCAAACCGATTTACAGTCGTTAACTGCGACCAACTAGAATGTGGCGTCTTCTGTAATATTTAAGTTATCCTTGTAACAAAGATGTACCGCTATGGTCATTTGAGTGTAAATGCCAGATTACGTGATCAAAACCTTCTCATTAAAAGAATATCTACGTTTCGTAAATAAGTATAGGTATTGGTAAACGATCTCTATCTCTTTTAACAAACCGAAAAAATCTAATTACTAACAATCTGTAAAAAGGATGAACATATTGATTGTAATGAACAGTGCTTGATTGTTGCGATAATGTGGCGCTTACTTTACCTTCATTAGGGAAACTTAAAAAAGATACACTTACGATCGGAAACGATAATTGTACGAACCCATGTTATGCATGTTCGGATAATGAAAACGAGTATATACATATTTATAAATAATAATATATATATATATATATATATATATATATATATATATCTTATTTATTTATATTTATATATATATAAAACATAAATTATAATGAATATAAAATATAGTATATATATTTATATTCATTATGATTTATGTTTTCATCCTCTTTTCTGGTTGTTAGTAATTAAGATGTTAGTAAACAGTAAACAACTTCATTTACGCCTCGAACCGGATGTCCCTCTGTAAATACATTTTGGTTTGTATGTGATATACATTATCTAAAATGCCTTCAGTGTAAAAAACAATCCGTACTTTTGAATCTTTGTGTATGATGTGTTTCATTTTAACTACATTTGGAAATAGTGTGCATAAATTGAGGCTAAATATGCGTGACAAACTGCGATTAAATTATGTTTAAACCCCGATTGCTGTTCAAATGCGGTGAAATCCGTTTTGATCAGTGAATTGGCTATTCGCACCTGTCCCGAATAATGGACAGTAGATTTAATTCCTCTACGAATAACGTGTGGGACTTACTATCCTTATACAAATAAACGTTCAATAAAATTGTTACTGATCCACAATATGCATTCTGATAGACATGTAGTAAGGTTGCTGTCTATTTCTTGACGTTGGGGGGGGGGGGGGGGGGGAATTAGAGACGATGACATAGAGATCATCCGCCAGTCAGGTAATGTGTGGGCTGCTTTGAGTAGCTCATCCATGCGAAGGGATTTTTACTCTTTAACATTTTCTATCCAGATTTTTCTGACTGCCTCGGCGGCGATCTCCCTTAACGATGATTGTTTTATGTGGATTGAATTAAAAGACCACGCGTATAATACTGTTAAGTACTATAGGAAAATTATTTAGTAAAATAATTATCAGTCGAATGCTTATATGGGGGATATGAACAAGCACAAGCCGTATACCGAAAAGGTATGGTTACTATTGACAATACGTTTGAACTGCAGGGTATACACAGCATTTGTTGACTTTACGAGGCATTTAACTTTATAATTAGATATACCATATGGTATACATTGATAAAATAAAGGGTAGTTGGTATGCTGCTGATTCGCAAATAAAATGCAATAATGAAATTAGTATTGATTCGTTTATTTGCTATTTTGGAGTAAGAAAATGTTAATCTTTATCGCTATTTTTGTTTTCGATGTATTTAAATGATTTTCAGGAACATTGCATGCTTAATAAGTTTGAAGGAATTAATCTTGGCATTCTAAAAGTGAGATATATAGTTTTATGCTGATAATATTGTAATATTTGCGGAATCGGAAGCTGGGCTGCAAAGTAAATTAGATTTAGTATAGCAGTATTGTACTCAATAAACGCTATGTGTTTATGTGAACAAAACAGAAATACTTATTTTTGAAACGGCGGTCAGAATAGAGGAAAATTATTTTTTTTATTTTTAAGGACGGATTTAGAAAGAGTGAATAGTTGTACATAACTAAGTATAGTATATACCATCAGGGGTTCTTTTTCATTAACAAATTACGCATTGTCAGAAAGGCTCATAAAGACATATAAAAGCGGAATGCAAATTTATTTAAATACCCAGATGTATCAGTTTATCATGGACTTGAGCTCTCAAATAAACTTTTATCTCACTTATACACCGAAATCGGTTGATTAAAGCCCCGTTGATTAAATTTCATCTATAATCAACGGCAAGGCTATAATCAATGGCACGAAATGACGTCATCAACTGCCGAACCGGGACTACTTTTTCCCACGCACCTCGTCACCTGTATTTGCCAAGTGCATCAATAATAAAAACAATCTTAAATGTTTGTCAATCTTAATGACATAAAAACAAATACAAGTAGGAAAAACGTGTGTGTTGTCATTTATTGTCACTAAACTTCTAGTATTAGGTAAATTTAACACTATGTTGCAAATAGGTTCTGTTGTTGTTGCTCCCCTTTGACGGAGTCAGTTCGAGTTGCTTCCCTTTGACTATAGAACACAATCGTCTGCGAAATCGTAAACCCCTCAAAATGTCTGACGAATTTGACAAAGTCAATTTCTCATTAACTTGGGATGAATTAAATAATGAACATGAGCAACAAGCAACTGAAGTGGAATTAACACTAAGCCAGTTCCAGGAACAATATGGGTTTGATCCATCTATTTTGTTCACAAATGAAATTGAATTGACCATTGAGAATGAAACCAGCCCCAGTAGCAACGCACCATCCAGTAGCAATGTCTTACCCCCAACTTTTGATCTGCATGAGAATAAAGAGTTCTTAGATGTTAACCTCACTGATGTTGGTGATTTCATTGTCCAAAATGAAAATAAAAAGACTGAAGCGAAGACCTTGTCTGACATAAACAAATTTAAAAGGTTTCTTATGTCAAAATCTGAATCAAAAGAAATCCACCACATAGAACCAACTCTTCTTGATGAGTATTTGGCCACTTTCCTGTTGTCCCTTAAAAAGTCAAATGGCACAGATTTTGAACCAAGCTCCCTCCGTGGCATCATTGCTAGTGTTGACAGATACCTGAAACGACATCGCTATATGGATGTTCAGTCATAACAGGGACTGGAGCCCAATTTGCACTCACAAGGGACACCTACAATGCAAAGAAAAAAGTCTTAAGAAACAGGTAAAATTGAGATGAACGGTTATAACTAAAAGAAATTTGGCAAAATAACATATTCAACAGAAAACGTATCATTTATGACAAAATTGGGGAAAAATCCCAAGTGTAGTCTGTACGAAACTAATACCATGTCGACATAAAGTTGCAGTTAATAAATAAAAGTCGAAAAGTCACATTAAAAGTAATAAAGTAAGCCTACGAAAGATAGAATACTAAAAAAATAAATTTAAATTAAAAACTGTTATCGAAAAGTTAAATGAAACAGTATAATAAATATATATCACCAATTTAGGGTATGGGAAACCGTCCTAGGGAGGCCCATCCGCTGAGTGATACCGACATCGATCTGCTCTGGGAGAAGGGTATCCTTGGCACAGAGTCTCCGAAAGCCTTGTTAAATACAGTCTGGTTGAACAACTGCCTTCATTTTGGCTTGCGAGGAACAACGGAGCAATACAATTTGCGGTAAGAAACATTTTTACACACAAACACACAAAATATGTATCAATTTTTCTCATTAATTTATCACCCCATTCACTAAGTACATCCGCTTCAACTTAAATGCTGTATTTTATTATTGTTCATATCTGACATTAAATTAAGATTCTTGTATTTTGTTAGGTGGGGAGACGTCCGCCTCCGTGTAGACTCGAATGGTGTCGAGTATCTCGAGTTAAACGAGCGTCAAACGAAAACGCGCACAGGAGAGAACGTCGCTGACATAAGAAAAGTGTCTCCCAAGATGTTCGGCACTTCTGGACCGAGAAATCCTGTGTTAATTTACAAGCTGTATTCGAATATGCGTCCATCTGATTTTTCTTCAGTACAGCACCCTTTCTACCTGGCAACACGCACAATTGACACTGCATCCCAGTGGTTCTTGCGTCAACGATTGGGTGTCAACAAGCTGGGTCAGATGCTGAAGGCCATGGCAAAAGACGCCGGCTTTCCCGAGCACAAGTGAATAACCAACCACTCAGTTCGCAAATTCCTGGTCCAAAAACTTTGAAATGCAAACATTCCACCCACTGAAATCATGGCCATAACAGGGCACAAAAATGTCCAGTCCATAACCAATTATTCCACCATATCTGTTGAACAGCAGCAAAAGTGTTCCAACATTCTTGCTCAGTCCAGTAAATGTAACAAACAAACAGCTTCCTCTTGTTCACCTTCATGCACTGAAACTATGGTCGAAATGCAGCCTACACAACCACTGTCTACCGTTGAACAAGTTGATCTTGATTTTTGTCCCACCCAGTCACTTCACCAGCAAATGTCTTTCTCTCGTTCGAACAACTTTGCCTCACAATTCTTTGGTGCCACTTTCCACATTCAAAATTTTAATGTGAATAATTAGATTAAATCCAAGTTGTTATTGTTATTTCGTCACGAAATAACCACATATTACAACAAAGAAGCAAATGTTTTGCACCTCGTGTTCTAGTTGATACATTGTAGTTTGAACATCGAAAGTGAATTGTGTGTGGTGTTAGGCTACGTTGTATACAAATGTAGTTCCTTGTATATAACAACTAAATGTTATATTAATGTTATGAAACTTTTAGATTTGCAATTCAATATGAATAAAATTGTTATTAGTAACGCACGATTCTTTGTCACAGAACGATATTCTGATTTTTTTAAATGACAATTTGATCAGCGGTTATTTTTGGAACGCGGAGTAATACACTGATCTTGGTTACACTACAGTCATTATCAAAGTACGACAAACACTCATGAAAACTAATTTTGTTAAAATAAAAAGGTTTACTGAACAAAAACAGTGGGATAAATAGAATAATAGGTTAGTGTTGATTATAGATAAGGTTTATCATGCTCGGCACGAAATCGAAAAAGCACTCGCCAAGGCTCGTGCTTTTTGTTTTCTAAGCCTCGCATGATAAACCTGATCTATAATCAACACTAACCTATTATTCTCTATATTGAACCTATTCTAAGCTATGCTTGTGAAATATGGGGTTTATATAACTGTGCTCAGATGGAAAGAATACACATTCGATACTAAATACAAGTGTTAGGTGTAAGGTTGCAAAAACAAACTAATTTTGGGGAACTGGGACGTGAACCGTTAATAAATGAACATATTATTTGTGTTTTAAAGTACTGGTTTAATATATTACAATCTAGTGAAGTCATGATCATAAAAACAATTATGATATGTTATTATATATATTCAACATTATATATTTACCCAGTTTCTCTCCATGTGCTTACATTTATTTATCTTCTTAATATAAAATACAAAATACAAAATACATTTGTTGTTTTAAGATTTTGATCTAGTTTTTTCAAAATTCTGTAAGTTTTTTACCAATTTTGATTGTATTGTGTTGCTATATGTGTGAACACATGGGCTTATGTACAGCCTTATGCATGTTGAAATAAATTCTCAACTATATCGTTAATGAAAAACAGTTC
Source organism: Dreissena polymorpha (assembly GCF_020536995.1). Classification (NCBI taxonomy): domain Eukaryota; kingdom Metazoa; phylum Mollusca; class Bivalvia; order Myida; family Dreissenidae; genus Dreissena; species Dreissena polymorpha. The sequence goes on from NC_068360.1 coordinate 83,700,336, forward strand.
TGACACTGTTAAGTTCATAACAGACTCTAGTTCAGACACGATCATAATTCTCTTCATCGTCGTGTTTTCAAACAGAACACTAATGAAGACATAATGAACTAGCAGACAATTTTCAGGAAAAAGTTTGCCGTTTTATTTGCCGATCTATTTAAAAAGAAAAATGTGCAATGACCGTAAAAATACACAGTTAACACAACAAATGATATCGGTTTGGATCACATTCTTTGAAAAGTTCATGCTGAAATTTATTTAAACAGATTACAGGTTTCCCATACCCGTAATTTGTGACTCTACATATATGACTTAAGTGCATGACACAGTAGCTGTACCATTGTGTTTTCATATTATTATATGTGTATTTGAAGGCAGATTTAATTTTAATGTTCATGGATGCAATCATGTATGTGCAACAACCTAAATTTGAATTTTAACATGTCTTTCATAAGACTGTTGCAGATGAGAAAGATATTATTTCATTAGTCTTTCGATTTCGTTTTCTAAAACACATATTCAATACATGCTGTGTCTCTTAACATATGTGAGTATGTAAGTTTATACTCTGGTACATCGGAGCACTATATCAAAACAAAATAATTATTTGTTTACATAGTTTGTAAACCAACAAGCTGGCAATGCAAGTGCTGCTTACATCGTACTTATTAATAGTATGCAATTATTTTAGATGTTTACCATTGAGCAAGTCATCAGTTATACTAAATTGCAACAATAGCAGAGATATATATTTTCATCATGATAATCAGCTTAAAACGTGTGATTCGTTTGCATATACATTTGGGTACTAAATCTATGTATAGATAAACCGTGTCAATACTTTCTTTTTGGATGCCCTTAAATCAGTATTGAATGACATACATAGTCAAATAATTGATTGTTTGATAAGAACATTAAACCAAACACGCTTTGTTTATAGAGAATACTAGGTCGGTGCCGAATAAAGCGAAGTTTATTTTGCGAGGCTTAGAAAATCAGAACCACGAGCCTTGGCGAGTGGTCTAGATTTTCAGGCCGATAAAAATAAATTTTGCTTTATTCGGCACCGACCTTACTTTCGATTTATCCCATCAATTTTCTTAGTTGTCAATTATTTCTTTTAAAATAGAATAGGAGAATAGAACTACACGGAAAATCCCAAAGTTATTTTAAGCAAATATCGTTTTATTATTTTATTCGTGCCGAGCCTTATATATAACAAAAATATCAGACTCTAACCTGTTTCTGTTTATTATACCTCTACGTCCCCGTTTTTAAAGAAATTATGAAAAAATTACTTATTAATTGCAGCTTTAGCGGAAAAGAATATGACTATTGTCGTTTGACGTGTTAATAATGACTTCATGAGCACGTGCACTTAATATTTGTAAAAATTGTTTTGTTGTTGTTTGTGTTGCATTTTGTGTTTAAAATATATTGCATCTTGGTATCACATTGTTTGTTTTGTTGAATCCGATTCGAATTTACTAAAAATGATTACTTTATAGTTGATTCCGAGTAATATGACCATCCTCCAAACATGACTGATATAAGAGTCCGCATGTCAGCTATTTTTCAGCATAGCCGAAATAAAGGATATATAATATGTAATAAATATATGCACAGTGGTTTATTTCGACAATGCACGTCTGATGATGGGTTAAAAAATAATAGATCATGTTGCTAGTCCATTGATTTTATCTGGTCATCGCGGTTGGTGCATCAATCGACTTGTCACTGTTTGAAGAGAAGCTTCTGTTCTGTTCTGTTCTGTTCTGACAAATTGTTCAATTATTAATTACATGCCGATAATGCATGTCATAAAAGGACAAAACATTCCCTGTAAACAATCAAGCAATAACCAGATAGAAACAGACAGAATCCGCTTTGAAACCGCTTCATTCATTTGCGTAATTAATGAGGCCTAACACCATAATATCTGATATAAATTCACCGTCACTTCATATCCTCTACCATTAATGTGTTCATTAGAAGTCCTTGAGTTAGTTCATCATAATAACCATTATCAGACACTGTTCAGTGTTTTCACAACACTTATGTTTTTTCAGAATGATGTACTTGCATTAGAAATAACGATCCATATATCAGACTAGTCGCCAGCAATTGTTTTAGAAAGAGTATCGAATTAGAAATATCTTACATTTCGCGATTTATTAAGTGCGATCGTATTTCCAGAAACAAATCGCCACATTTGTTAAAAAAGCGACCATTTACTATTGAAATTAGAAGACGCATGGTAACATGCGCCAATGGGATGAAATGGTCTCATGAAGTTTCAGTGAAAACGGCATCTATTTTTTACTGATAGAGTTTTTACCAAATTGTTAATATAGTGATTTATGGAAAACTGCCACGCCTTCTGGCAGGCATACTATTCAACAGACCAGACCCTTTCCTGACATCGGCCCAAATATTTTAGGAACAATTGTTCTGAGCAACTATGATTCTGATTTGGCAAAAAGAGTGACTTATCGAGTAGAGAGTTCAACAGACTTTAATATAGGCATACACAGAAAACTGTCCCGTCCTTTGGCAGCAGTGTTTTTTCAGACCAGACTCAATTTAAAACTCGGCCGAGATTTTGGTACAATAAATGTTTTGATTGTGCTTTTAGTGAGTTTCATGAAGAATATGACACTTGTGACTTCTAGAGTGATCAAAAGTTTTCAATTATAATAGTCATATACAAATAATGCCCCGTGTTTTTTTTTAACTCGGCCGAGTTATACTTTCGACTATGTTCGTGTGTTTGTTTAATTTGCAAGACATCGGGCGGCGGGCGGATAAATAGCCGAGTGCAAATTCAAATGCGTACGCTTCAAATAATCTGTATGTGTACAACGACATTTCAATTGAACTTAAATGCGAATAGCTGCCCTACAGGAAGGTCTGCGACCTTCGAAAATGTCATCATTTAAACAGAAATCGAGTTGGTGTCTAGGTTGATAGATGTTTGAAGAATTTGAAAAATTACATTGTATTTTCAATTAATATGTGTTCAATTGTGTTTCGCATTTTTTATGACAAAAAAGCATACTAACTTATGATTAAATATATGTATCAGATGAAAACCAGCAACAATAAAATGTGCATTATATTCTACGAATATATCGACAGTTTGGAATTTAGAATTAGTTTAAACATATTTATTTCTTTTGTCAAGTACAATACATCAAAATACACAATACAATATATATCAAAAAAGGATTGAAACGAAAGAAATAATTCTTAAATGGTTTCTCTCCTTGGGATTATGTTAACATATTATTGGCAGTTTATTAGATTTACACTATAACTTAATTGATGCTAGACATAGGAAATGTGAGTGATATATATTCGTGGGTTTTGGAAAAAACAATTAGGAAAAACAAAAACGAAAACTAAGTAAGAGAAAGAATAAGCAAAACAATAAGCGAATAGGCATGTAAGGATGAAGGATTGTAAATGCGAGGACTATGATAAACAGCAACGAATAGTCGTAACCGGATTGTTAAACGATTCGCCGGGATTCTTTTATATATTGTTGAACATTAAGGACAATTTCAGAGTTTCCAGAAGTTAGAATTACGTGGCAAATAGCTTAATTCATTCATATTTAGTCAAAACTCGCGTTTAATTATGACATGTTGGTACAAAACTGACGTCAAACTTTATAGATATGCGATGTTGCCCATGAGGACATGGGATTTAATTTCACCAAGTCCTTATTGTGTCATCATAATGGTGCCGATTTGAATTCTTATACTACACATTAAGCTGCCGTTTGATAAATGTTGCATTCGATCGTTTAAACAATCGACATTATCAAATTCGCATTCGGAATACTAATCGGTCAAAGTATGCATAAACTGAACCAGCTATAGTGCACAAACATTTCTTATGGCATGTTTATTGAGTCAACCCATACTGGACAGTATGAAAATTGACGTCATATTAAACATGTTCGGAAAGATAGCCGATCAGAACTTCTACATAGATCAATATACTAGCTTATTTAAATAATATAAAGATATTAACCAAAACATGTAAAGGAAAGTAAACGGAAAATCTTGTGTTTATTTGTGTTAAATACTTATGCCGTATCGTTTATCGTATATCGTATAACATTATCAGCATTTCGGAAACCAAACCTGATTATATTTAAATAAATATATTATTTAACTACAAATGAAAAAAAAACTTTCAACAATAATGATGGATGTATGCGAGTATGTGTCCTAACTTTACACTTTGTATTTTGCTTTTTAAAAACAAACTTTATGTTTTAAATGTCTAAAAAAACATATCATATATATATATATATATATATATATATATATATATATATATATATATATATATATATATATTTATTTATTTATTTATATATTTATTTATTGTGTGTAATAATTAGGGTTTTAACTTTAAAAATTAGGTGTTAAATCATGTAATAATTTTGTTTTCATTAAACTACGCTTGACATTATGTGGTCACTATGTTAGCGTCGTAGCCATTCTGAGGCACACCGAGGCAGTTGCCGCGGCTAATATTTGCAGAGCAATGTTCAGATAACAAGGAAAATAAAGGAAAATTTATGTCAAAGAATAAAATCTATATAAGAAATTGAGGCAATTTAATGAATTTAAGGCAATATTATATTCACAAACAAATATTATCATTGAGTACAATTGATTGATGTTGAGGCAGATATTTATTACAATTTAATAACTTCAATGGATGTCGAAATGTCTCGGCAAAATGATTTGTGAAATCCGTATATTAAACAAAGCGTTGACCTGTACACTTCGATGCTAAAATCATGGTGGACATTGGAACGTACCGAGCTAGAATCTGGTGTTTTACGGCCAGGTCTGGGTCTATTTTGGACCAAGACACACTTCGGATGGTTGGCGTTTTCGGCTTTATTGGTATTCTCCTCTTTTTGGCCGGCGTCGAGTTCAATCCGGGACCGTTTCAGGTGATAAGAATCTTTGTTTACATTAGAATTTTTAAATTTTGATATCCCGCGTATTAAACTTTTTTGATATAAAGAAGTTCAAGTATTTTCCTTTTAATAGTCAGTGAGGTTGATGATAGAACTGACAGAAAATGATGACGCATTGCTAAAACAAAATATTTTACACAAGAAAATTGAAACAAATTGCCAGAAATGTTACTGATTTATGTTTAATGGGTGTACTCCTCATGATAATAAATGTCCCTGTGACGCAATCGGTAACGCGTCAGGCTCCGGATCCATTGACCACTATTATATTGTCACTGCGTTGGATCGCACCCCAGTAGGTCCGGTTTTTTTTTCAAATTAACGTCCATCAATGATGTGCTACAGATTGAAAAACCTTTTTAATTTAATGTGTTTAAACCTTTTTTTAAAGAGCCCTATGGTGCTTTCAAGCTCTAAATGGAAAAAAGTGATCGTCCATGATTTTTTTCACGGTGAACTTGTCTGAACTACAACAGCAAGTTTGCAGAAGCTGATTTGATTTAAACTCAAAAATAAAATTTATAAAAAAAACTCATAACAGACAAAATCTTACGTAAATATAATGTGTGAGTCTACTTAAGACAGGAGAGTTGAATAAGAGTTCAATAAATTTGATATTTAAAAGTTGAAGAATAATAAAACATGTGAAGACAGTGAAAATTGTTTCACAATTCATGAAACATTATTGGCTTAAATGTTTTATAGATCTGTTTTCTTCATATTATAAGTAAGATCTACATTATTTTAGTATTTCAATAATAAATATAAAGAACATTCTTTTATCCATATACGTATTATGGTTTATATAAGAGAGCTGCGTCTCATTTTTTTCTTTTTCTATCTGACTTTTCAAAGGATTGAATATGTTATGTGTACACATGTTAATTTAGACTATTATAAATAAATGCAACGGTTCATTACAATATATAAGGCAAGTAAACTTTCTTTGAGAGATGCCGGCTCTTTCTGTCAGTTTAACATTTTAATTATCGGAGACGCTGAAAATCTGTTTAAAGATACTCCAAAATCCTTTAAAAAATATTTCTTGTTTCGACTAGCTAGCATTACACATTGATGCAGTTGTCTTTTGTACAGATCCTTCAAATTAGAACATAAAAGAACAGTGCGTACCATGGCCCTCTCAAGGGTGGTGGTTGGTGTGTCTGTCTTTACTGTCTTCATGATCATCTCCAGCCTCTGCAATATACAGGATGGGGTGTGAGAACAAACAAAAAAACTTCATATAAAAAAATTCGCCTCTTAAAGCTCATACGTACAGCTATAGTGAATGTAGGAACAATCAAGGATCACAAAACGTACAAGATGCTGCAAACTGGGGTTGGGTGGAAAGACAGATCAGTATGCATGCATTTTCAAATAATTTGGTGAATCCAATTAATTTTTTAATCTCATACTGGTTATTAGTATACAAAGTGTAGAGGTGTTTCAAAAAAGTTGTACTTGCTGTTTAGCTGTTTCAAATATTATTAAAATTACATAAGAGTTTCATCCTTATTTGACTAACAGTAATAGGAGGAAACATTGGACAAGTATTTAAAACAAGACTATTGCAAAGCAATAAAAGTCCCATATCTACGCAGGATCAACCATTTTCAGCAATATTTGTAGTTTATTTGTTGCCATAGCAACCAGAATTCTTGACGAAGAACACAATGAAATAACGTGCATAATCTCCTTATTTTCATGTTTCAAGTTTCATGTTTCAAGTTTCATGAAAAACTATGAAGAACTTTTTAAGTTATCGCAGAATCCACCATTTTCAGCGATATTTCTAGTCAATCTGTTGCAATAGCAATTATAATTCTTGACGTAGGAACAACATGAACTGACGTTCATAATCCCCATATTGCCATCTGTCCATGTTTCTAGTTTCATGAAAACAAAATATGAAGAATTTTTAAAGTTATCGCGGGATCCAGAAAAGTGTGACAGACTGACAGACACACAGAGCCCAAACCATAAGTCTCTCTCCGCTTTCACCGGTAGGGGACTAAAAAGAGCATGTCACAGCATCTTAGATGATCGAACCTGCAACCTTTTGGGGTTTAAAGCCAGTCCATTACTTCGAGAACATGGATATGCAGATTCATCACATTGTTATGATTTTCAAAATTTGTTGACGATTATACAGCAGGCAATGGAAAACAGTAACAGAGGAAGTTTTAGTCTATCTGTGTAAGGTTTGATAATCAAGAGATGAAACACTTTCATAGACTATAATCTGAACTCCTACTTACAAATCTATGATCATATGGAAAGTTTGTACTTATTTTAAATGTATCAATAACAATCAAGAGCACACAGATACTTTTATTTTGTTGACACTAGATAGATAGAGTTATTGTTCCTAGTCACTGCACTTTTCCTACGTGTCATCTGTTTATATTTCAAGCTCCAAGTAAATCCCTTCAGTAGATTTAGAGTTATGCTCCGGACAAAAATTTACTTTGAAATTAAATAAGGAAGATAATTCAAAAACTAAGGTAGATAGAGTTATGGTTCCTAGTCACTGCACTTTTCTTACTTGCCATCTGTTTATATTTCAAGTTTCAAGTAAATCCCTTCAGTAGATTTAGAGTTATGCTCCGGACAAAAATTTACTTGCCATCTGTTTATATTCTAAGTTTAAAGTATATCCATTGAATAGATTTGAAGGTATGCTCTGGACAAAGTTTCAGACGGAAGGACGGACGGACGAACAGACGGACGGTTATTCGGACAGACGGACGGAGACTATAACTATATCCCCTCCGAATTTTTTATCGGCGGGGATAATAAACCCTGACACCACATACAGTAAAACGTTCATGCCTGGCTTCAGCCTCCTCGCGCCTGCGTTTCTCTTCGGTCTCTATGAACTGCGTTAATACAAGTGCGTTAAGTATTGTCCCAAATAAGCCTGTGCAGAACGCACAGGCTTATCACGGACGACACTTTCTGCTTTCATGGAATAAATTCATCCACCAATATATCCCATAATAATTCACAATTCTGCTACAACATACAGTAACACGTTCCTGTTCCTGTCGATATGTCTCCTCACGCCTGCGTTTCTCCTCTGTCTCAATTGCGCGCTGCAGTCTCTCCCCTCCTGCCTGCTTGTCACGGCTGCCAGTCTCAGTGCCTCCTCCTCCCTTCGCTGTCTCTCCTCCTCACGTCTCTCACGCTTCTCCTTCTGCCGTATGTTAAGAGTAAATAGGGGAGAAAACTCATATTGATCCTGTGAGAAGTAAACAGCTGGGAGAACTCATAATAGATCATGTAAAGAGTAAACAGGGAAGAGAACTCATAAATGGTCCTATGAAGGGTACATAGGAGATAGTTTTGATGTTATATTCTATGAAAAATAAATAGGGGAGGAGTGTAGTGGAAATAGTTCCTTACTAATGTCAATTATATATAAATTAAGTTTCACTTGAATGCATTCAATAATTTTGGCATCTGTGAAAGGTAATTATGGGAGTGGTGTCGTTATAATAGATCTCATCCCTTTACAATTCAGATAGCTGCTTTGACACGTTTGTAGTCCCTTAGAAAAAGACATTAAATTTTAAATTTTCTTACTAGATTCACATTTTTAAGATGTATTTTCCAGCCCCTCAGATACTGGTGAGCAGCAAACATTAAACCTGAAAAGACTGCGAGTTTCTCGCATGCTGTTCTAGTTTAAAGCTGGTTGCACATATTCACTTGGCTTCTAAGCAGGAAAGGGTTAATATATCATAACTACTGTCCATTATTAATAAATGAGCCTCATTGTTGTAAACTGGGTTCCATGAATAAACTGAAAGTGTTGTCCCAGATAAACATGCGCAATCTGCATATATTTCCCATAAAATAGGAAAGATTTCTATCTAATAAGACTGTGTGGTATGCTCTTAGACAATACTTTATCTTACAGGCATTACCCCCAGTTTTCTCTGAACAAGAATCTCTTTAAAAAGTTCTAATTGAATGCATTCAATATCAATAAAGATATGCTCTACACTCTAACAGCTAAGTGTATGGTTCAATTAACAAATTTGCAATTAGATCAGTTAAGCACTTAGGTCTTTTATTAAATTCATAATCTGAAGAAAATAAATAAATCCCCAAGAAAAGAACTGAATCCACTAGTAAAGAAATAAATCCCCAAGAAAAGTACTAAATCCCCAATTGAAGAACTCCATAAAAATAAAATAAACCCAATCCCCAAACATACTGCTTTTCCTCTTGTCTCTCTCTCTCAATCGCTGCCTCTCGTTCTGCCTTCTCTCTGACCACACGTCGCTTCTCCGCCAGCTTCGCCTTGTTTTCCTCCATCTTCAACTCCTTGTCCGTCTTCGGCTTACCATCTTTGAGCGATGGACTCGACTCTGCTGCTGTCGAGGGTGTGGTCTCAAACTTGACCCTTACAGGGGAGGGCTGGGCTTCGGAGGTTTCGGGCCCCAAGCCCTGGTCTGATGTGCGGTCCGAAATAGGGCTGGGGGTTTGAATTGTGTCTTCTTTTTGAACGTCCATTTCTGGTTCCTCTTCTCTGTTTTAAGACAGAAAAACAGATTATTACATGAAACAATTATATTTCCACAATTCTTAGGCACACTAATTCAGATGTGATATTTTGTGATTTTAAAGTCATTATGCTAGAAAATATTCAATCAAAATTAAAAACTCAAAATAAACTAGACGAATTAAAAGAATAAAAGTTGTGTTGGACAAAACCAAAGTTCCAAAAGTACGCCATTCATTTTTTATTAATGTCATCACATCTGCGGCAACAATTAAATTAAAACAGTGTTGTACCTGACTAACAAGAGATATCACCAGAATTGCAAACAAGAGCTGTCACCATAGGAATGCATATGCCCCCGAAAAACGCTTTTTCGAAACCTTAACGCAGATTTCGAAACCTAAACGCGGATCCTATGTTCAAGTTCAAAGTCAAAGGGATCAAAATTTGTGTACGTATGGAAAGTCCATGTCCATATACACATGCATACCAAATATGAAGGTTATATCTGAAGCGACATAGAAGTTATGAGCATTTTTCGAAACCTAAATGCAAAAGTGTGACGGAAAGACAGACAGTCAGCAAGACAGACAGACGGAAATGAGATCACTATATGCTCACCTTCGGGGGCATAACAAATAAAAAGCCTAATCATGAGTAAGATTTTTTTTTTAATTTATCGGTCGAAAATAATGTATTAAACCTCGATATCTTGACATTCATGAATAGTTATGCATTTTACTTATTCATATAAATTGGTTTAATTCAGCTTGCACTCTACCGAAAATTTGCTAGCTTCAACTTTTATCAGCGAGTGGAGTAGTATTGACATGATAAGTGATACTTGAAATGATAAGTAATGTAGCAGTTTTACTGAAAATGAGCATGTTGCATTATTGAAAAAAATGGGAACAAAGAAGGTGGCCCTATGCTTTTACCCATGTTCGCAAAGTATGTATATGTATTATTTGAAGACAAAGGATAAGACATACCTACGATTGGAACACAAATCACCAAACCAATTGTTATGCAATGCTAGTTTTATTTGAAATTATTTGAAATCAATATTTATTTTTAAAATTCTAGTTTAATATCTCACCGTTGATTGATTTAGAACAAAATAATGTTTAGAGTAATATATATTTTGAACTTCTAAGCTTACCATGATTCGTATTACGGAAATATCTATGTTTGTATGAGCATCCTATTTGGCAAAATACGTATGACACATTGACGGATACAACTCGCCAAAAACAACAAGAACACAGTTAATGCATTATGAGGTAAAACTCATGTTACGGTGTGAAGTCGCAATTGGGAGTATTGAAAGGGTCAATTACCAAGAATGATAGCGCAGTTGTTTAAAGTGATGTCAACTGCCACTGTGTGCAAAGCTCATAATCATGTTTAAGTTTGATACTCTCTTAAGTTATTTTTTGACTGTTAACTAACTTTCAGTCAAATTTTTATTTGATATTAACAAAATGACTCTCGTTTGAGCAATGTGCTTTTAAGTAAAAAAAAATCATTTACATTCCAGTAAGAATCTTATTTGTCCTTGATATTGTCTCTGAAACTAATACTTATTTGTTGATTAATTCGAAAACATGAATAATCAATGTCATTGGTGGATGCTCACGTGTATTCCTTTAGCTTTAATATATTCCATATACTGCATCATCAACTGTAAACTGATTAAAACATGCAACGTTATATAAAATGACAAAACAATTTTATCACAGATAAGTGGTCAGACTTTTGAGGTAGAAGTGTACGGGCGTGTTGAATATCTTATTGATCATATTTTGCTATTACTGCTGCTTACTCCGTTACGGTTATTTCGTTGTTTTAAAATATTGAGCTATTGTAGACTAAAAGAAGTTGAACAATACATCAACTTCCACTTTTTTAACTTCAGGCATATTATTCTATGTCTAAAACGGTAAACAGATGGCCTAACGTCATAAGTCGATCACCTGAAACCTGAACGAACTTTACTTTTTTTATGAGCTTTTGCATTCCAAAGCTCGGCAACATATCAATCGAAAATGCGCAAGATTCATGATGATTGGGCGAAACGTGTTGCCATTAGAGTGTTCGCAATCGTTTAAGCCATTTTACCTTAATACCTAAATTATGATGTAAAGTGACAATGTTGTGAACTCAACCAAGATATCATCGGCTAAATATTCTGAGCAAGTTCCTTAAATATTGAGCCAAGAATGCATCTATATTATTTCACAAGATGTTATTTAATTAAAATCCCATCTGATTCAGTTTAAAATTCGGCGAAGATATCATCGAAACGAATATTTATACAGAGTTTCATAAATCTTTAACGATGAATAAGGACTTAGAAAAATCCAATATTTTTCGTTACTTTGACATCCACACGTTAAATTTTACCCAAATTGATTAAGTTTGATACTCGGCAAATATATCATTTTTAAGAGTTTAATAAAGACTGGGAAATTAGAATGGCCTCTTGAGCGCTCACAAACTTTTTTTGTGTTTTGCCTAGTAACGTAGATTTTGATCTCCGTGACCGAGTTTTGAAATCGCTCCAGACATAATTAGGACAACATTTAGTGTTCTGACAGTGTAATACTCCATAAAACCCAGTTTCAAATTCGACTAAGATATGATTGGAGTAAATGTTCTGACCAAAAGTAGTTTAGATTGGGCAAAACATGTGAGCGCAAGGTTTCACTATAGCCATGTAAGAGTAACTAAGCAATCCAAAACAAGAAATCGGTCGTGATATCAAAGTGCAAACTGTTCTAAGTAAATATCATGAAAATGAATCTATACATGTGACATATAGATAATTAAGAATGTTTCGATATAGCCTCATCATAAGTTTTCCCCGCCCCTGGCGGCGATGCTGTTGAGCGCTCCAGAACCATTTTCGAACTCGGCGAGATATAATGGGGACAAATGTTTTGAGATTGTAGAGTTTTCACAAGTTTTTTTGTAAATGCTCGTTCCAGTTAAAATTGGGTCAAACGTTCTGACCAATTTTCAACAAGCTTCGGAAATATATGTTTCCTCTAGAGCGTTCTAAAATGCCATGATGACTGATAAAAGATGATCACGAAAGATCACACTAAGAACGTTATGCTCAGGTAAGCTACAAAACAACTAACACATAGACCAGCTGATTGCTTTTGTACGCAATATTTCGTGCTCACTGGTTGCAGTTACGTGAATATATGCACACAGTTTTAAGTCAATAAATAAATAAATAAATTTACGAAATAAACCTTAATAAAAAATTATGCTAGATCTATAAAAATGCATAACGACATAGACAACAATTGATGAACTTTTATTCAGGACACACTATTTCAGATTTTTAGTAATTGCGGAATTGTAGTTGTAGATCGAGTTTTAATTTAATGTTAATTGTTTGCTTTTGGTTTCGTGTTAGTAAGATTTTATAATTCAATACAGGGACGTGGTATTTATTTAAACCGTGTGAACTTATTAGATCTTAAGTCTGCTAGTGCTTTTTATTTCCTTCAGAACAAAGTGCCGTGGTTTTTAGACTTATGTTTTATGATCAGGGCATATACAGAAATACAATTTAGTAGGTTGGGAAAATGGTATGTTTACACAATTGAAAGATTCAATAATGTGACTGAAATAGTAAGATTTATATTGGTTTTATTGTCGTATATAATTTATAAAAACTCGATTTCGCGACATTAATTTAATGTAATGCATAATATTGCTGACGTTTGTTTTTGTTTCTTGTAACTTGATTTACCTTAAAATATACACTACCCAATTGTAGCTAGTGTTTACTTGTATCAGCGAGTATTCTAGTATAGACGTGAGTAGTAATTAAGCAGTTTAAATACAAACTGCACATAGCATTATTGCAAATAAAATGAAAACAAAGACGATGACCCTATGTTTTCATTTTATTTTTCGCATGTATATATATGTAGGAATGGTAGAAAAATTATGAGAAATACAAAATGTATTTATTATTAAAATAAAAAAATAAATGCCACAACGTCCCATTATTAAGTGGTATTTTCATTAAAACATATTTGACTAAATTAGTTATTTTGCGAAAGTCTCAGTTTTTATCTCACTGTTAAGATGCAACACAATAATAATATTTACATGTATAACTTAAACACGGTTAAATAATTGCAAATATAACTACACATATTACAACTTTTATTTTATCAACAACAAACAACATAACTAATAACAAATCTAGAAGTAATAAATAACATTACTGTCTTGTTCGTTCGAATTTATGTACGGTTACAATCCGTTGATTTCTCGAGTGAAATCGAATGTAAGTTGATACGATTTTCAGGGGATTTCCAATAACGCATAATTATTTGTTCCGACGTAGTTATAATTGTTTTAGCTGGTTACAACAACAGTTTATTAATCGCCGTTTACTATTTTACATTAAAATTGGGATTAGTTAGTTTTCTGTTCAGCTAACTCCTGTTTGTTTATTAACACTAATCATGACAATCCGTTCAAGTCTCGAATGCTATCGAAGTACGGGAATTGTGTTCACACCGGCTCATACCGACTTAATGACATCACGGTATGTCTACAAACAATGTATGTGGTGTTATGTATGGTGTACGAACTGGTCCAAGACTTTTCTAAACCGTCCCGGACAAAGCATGTTTTAGACGATATAATAGAAAAATAGCAGTTGATCGTTTGTACAGACGCATGTGATGCATCGAAATATAATGATATCAAGTTTGAATGTATTTATAAGTATGTTCTTCTTGTCGTATGTTTGGGGCGGATTATTAATTATTATAATTAACTAGCTTATTAATGCATGATGATAGCATAGGTCTAAATATAAATATCAATCTTCCAAAATACTATTTAAAAAGACGATATGTTTCATAAGAAACACAATAAACATAGCCATATGACGGTATTGTTTAGTTAAGTATGTGCTTCATTTATCACTAATTTGCAATTGAAGACTTCAAATTATGAATATAACAGCCGCTTTTATCTTCCGTATTAAGGAGAACACTCACAGCTCTCATCTATTGTTCAGGCATGTCTCTAAATGGAAACACAATGGAACACAATCTAAACAACGCCAGTCATGAATGCGTAGAGGATACAGGTTCAACCCAACCAACAAAATATATTCAACTACAGGTCTTATTAAGTTTACAATATTTAGCTTTATACTTGTATATAAACTAAATATTATTTTACCTAATTATTTGGAACATTCAAATACATATTAAATCAATATTTGATAAGTGTACGTAAACGTTGTGTAAATGAAATACTAAATCTAAAATGGCGGTTACTCTGTAATTTGAATTAAAACAAATATGTCAAATACACGCATCACTTACAAAATATTTATGGAATTTGAACTTGACCGCCTGGTCAATCTCACAGTGTGATATGGAAATGAAAATATGAAATAATCCGGAGTGGCCATATACAAAATATGACCAAGTATCGTAACGATGTACTGCATGGTGCATTTGTAAGACGAAGCAGTTGGAATCATTGGCCCGCTAAAAACATTACCGAGAATGCCAGGTGCATGACATATAAATAAAAAGTGTTAATACAGAGAAAACTATAATTTTATAGTTTTGCATTTTTATGTCCTTACCAAAATTTCTACGAACAAATGGGAAACCAACATGTAGAAAATTAACTAACACAACAAAACTGTACAGTATTCAGGCAAAGATCCATTCAGAGAAATTACAATACTTTCAATTATGAGTTCATTATAATGGATATCATAATGCAACGCGAGTATCAAAAACGGTCATGCGCTTTAATCAATTAATGTATATATCGTAGGCATGTGAACAAGGGTATAGGGCGATTTGTATATGAATGATAAATCAACCAACTTATGATCTTATTATAGGGAAGCTGCTTAAATATATAACTAAATCTCGACGATCCTGCATAGCTGTTAAAAGGCCCACATTTTCATTAATAATAATAAATTTCTCCAGTAAAATTTATTGACAATATGCGAAGACGCACTCTATAAGGACAATATATCTGAAGTTTAATTGTTATCATATGTTACAGAAAATTTAAAAAAGTATTGTCAACAGACAAATGAAGTTCTTCAAATGGAAAACATGATTAGAATGATAATGGTGATGATAATGGTGATGATGATGGTGGTGGTGGTGATGATGATGATGATGATGATGATGATGATGATGATGATGATGATGATGATGATGATGATGATGATGATGATGATGATGATGATGATGATGATGATGATGATGATGATGATGATTATCACTTCATTAACGACTGCATTTATTGCACAATTATTTTATCTCTATAAGGCCATTCTTTGTATACTACCTTGATAACAACGACTTCTCTGTAATTCTCTAATGTGTATTATTACAATAAGTTGGTCACATAAATTTGTAATTAAAACACCAAATCAAGAACTTGCAATAAATTTGTTAAATGCAAAGTTTAAATATTTAAATTGATTTCAAAATCAGTTAAATATAAGGGTAAAGAGTTTATATTAAAAAAATGTGATTCTTACGGATTTTAAACCATAGTTGTGTGGGTCCAAAATAAATTGCGCTTAACGCTCTCAATATAAGTTTCTATTGCTGGAGGCAACGTCAAGGTAATTTATTGAAGTCAAAGATAACAAATTTCATGAATTATTCATAATTAAGCCATTGCTTCATAATGCATTAAGGGAGTCTGCAATAAATGTGTATACTTGCCTCCGTTATCTTCTTTTGTGGCACAGTTGTCTAGGGTTAATGTCATGGTCAAACACTTAATTGAAATAATACATATTTTGATTAAATATGCCATATTTTCTTAGGATTGGACGATAGACCTTGGTTCTCCATTATCTGGGACTTAATCACCTACAATATCAATTTCCAAAGAGGCAATGTCAAGGCTACACGTTGAGGACAAATAGTCATAATTTAGCTATGTCTTCAATATACATGCAGGATGTCTGTTATACCTCTTGAAGATTGTTCGTTTTGACTGTGATTCTAAGGTAAGACCAAAGTCTCTAGTGTAAAGGTCAGTGTCACATTCTGAGTTCGAATTTCGAAACTATTGATTAAATATTAATAATTGTCTTAAGACCAAACCATACATTAATGGATTTGCGTGCATTTATAAAAAGAATATATTGAGGGGTATAACAATTGAAAGAATTTTGATGTTTTGTATAATGTATCTACAAGAACCCTCACTCAAACCCATGCTTTGAAGATTTTCTGTCAAAATTCTGATTACCAAGATGCCACTCAATTATGTCGTCCACGTTGTTTACGTTACATTTGCCAATAATTTAAATGATTTTTCCGCAGAATGCTTGACAAATAGTAATAGCCTTTCTTTATCTGTGATAATAAGCCAATAAAACCAACAACATTATATCATACATCAAGGGATTTGCATACATTTAAAAAATGCAAAATATTTTAAGGGGTAAATCAATTCAAAGAATGGCGATATATATTATGTCTATACAACAACACTGACACTGAGAGAGATAAAGAGAGAGAGAGAGAGAGAGAGAGAGAGAGAGAGAGAGAGAGAGAGAGAGAGAGAGAGAATTATCGCATAATCAGCCTCGTCGGTTATTTCAGTATCGTCATACTACGCATCCTCCTCGATCGATTGAAAAGTAAGACCAAAGAATTGCTGGCGGAAGAGCAGGCGGGATTGAGACCTGCAGAGCCATCATTGAGGAACACCTGCAACACTAACGTGAGCACGTCCACAACGTCATTGACTTCAAGAAATATTTCGACCGCATGTTACGTGGCCTATGTCATGTCATGAGAGGATTCAACACTGACAATAGGATGGTGCAAATCATACAAGAAGTCTACGGTTACGCCAGCAGCGCTGTTCTTCTAAATGGTATCGATGTACATCAATAATTAAGTCGTAGGTTGTCAGTTTACATACGCAAAAGAGTTTCCTGTGTAAGCTGAATAACCAGCTAATGCGTGTGCGAGTGCAAGTTACCAACATGTGTCCTACTGAACTCAGCGGTAGGCTAAATTAATGCGGCTTGGCCGATCAACAAACCGCGATCTTCGGATAAGCGGTCCATCTCTCTACTAACTAAGGTAGCCTTCCAAACTGCAATTTAGTTCAACAAGACAGCAGTTGTAGTATAATAATCTATATTTACGTTTCTTCAAAATCCGTAAAAAATTGCAAAGTATTTTGCACAGACATGAATTTGTGAGCTGTTTAAAGACCACTTTGACCTTTGAACTGTACGTTTGACCTAAACCTGTGATGTTTTATGACGGATGTTACACGCGATAAGTCTACTTAGAATAATTTAAATTTGTGCCAACGAATTAAAAAATACATCTTTTTATTGTAAAGGTATTCTTGAGAAAGGAATTTGACAGCTGTGTTGAAGCCAAATTTTAGTTGATCTTGCACCTTAGATATGGAGACGGCTGTTGCATAATTTTCGAAAGGACATCCGGACACAGAAATACAGACGGACAGTGATTGACAACAACAAAACAATCATTTATACTGAGCATTATTACTCAAATTATTAACAACAATGTCTACAAATAATTAAGAAATAGTTGCGTAGGAAAATAAATTTGATTATGTACTTGTAAAATTACATTCAACATGCACACAAGATATGAAATGTTAGAATTAAACATGACTGTTATATACTTGTTTTTTTTTCTACTAGCAACTTTAAAATTAAAATTAAACAAAAAGAACTGTAACAATTGAATTATTACATTAAAGTTGTCATTTCCACATATTCTGTGCTTATTGTCCTTTAAATCTATAATAATATATTAATAAAATATAAGCAAATAATAGTCGAACACATAGATTTTATGTGTAATGTGGAATATATGGTAATCTACAGAAATCGTCATTAAAATTTATATAATATTTTCGGAAATTGCCTTTCATACTAATTAATGTCATGTTAAACGAAC
Source organism: Dreissena polymorpha (assembly GCF_020536995.1). Taxonomy (NCBI): domain Eukaryota; kingdom Metazoa; phylum Mollusca; class Bivalvia; order Myida; family Dreissenidae; genus Dreissena; species Dreissena polymorpha. Next base: position 83,718,835 of record NC_068360.1, read on the forward strand.
GTAGTGAAGTCAGTTTTGCTAGCTTGGAATTGTGTATGACCTTATGTTATTACCATTAATATAATATTTACCAAAATCCCCTTAAATACTCAATAATGTCATATTCAACGAACGTAACGAAGTCAGTTTTGCTAGCCGTTGGATACAGTTGTGAAATATGGAATTGTGTATGAAGTTATGTAATTAAGATAATTCAATTCTTGTGCAAACAGTATATTATTCATAATAACTTTATTCATATATTATATGAATATATGATGAAGTGGTAACAAAAATATATGCATTCCTATGACTTCAAATAGATAAACATGTTTGCTATCTATCTTTATATTATGAGCCTTATAAAAAAGCGTACCTGCCACATCTTTTATCTTAATTGAAAGTAATAATTTTAAGATGAGCGCATTTACAACAGATATACGATGCACCAATAATTTATATCAAAACTATTCACATATTTACAAAGTGCACTACATAAACGTTTACAGTTACAGAATTGCAAAACAAATTTAAACTGCATATGCATAAACTTGCAATCAATAAGAATTCGGAGTATACATTCACACTATTTATAAAGCAATCTATAGCATCATTCGTAACAACGATATTTGAAACGCAATACAAGGATTAATGGTACATGAGACAATTTATACAATAAACTACATTAATTCACATTTGGGCTTTACTGTTTTATTAATCAGTGAACATTAAACATTGATGTGATGTTACCAAAGAATATGAATTTACATATTTTACATAGTACTAACTTAGGAATCGTTATCAACATCGATAGTTGTGTGATTTCTGTACAAAATTCAGATTAACAATATTTTACATTCATACAAACATGTGTACAAAAATGTACGAAAACTGTAAAGTATACATATACATAGAAAAAAAGTATAAACAATACGCGCGTCAATTGGTATAGCACCGCTGTATAAAACATTAACATTCACATTATGACCACATCGCAATAACAGTAACGTCAATCCGTAACCAGAAAAACAAAAAAGCATGTTTACCAATGTTAAGGAAAACAACATTGCCATTAGATATGTATGTCCATGGCTTTTTATTCCGTTTGTGTTAACACGAGAAAAAAACAACAATTTAAAATGCATGCACCGCAGAGTTGTCATGGGCCATTCATTCCTTAACCGTTAAATATCGCGAGCTTCTTTATCGCTACAATATTGTCGTAGCAACTTAACGATGTGCAGTTATAGAAGACGTACAACACAAACTAAATATATGTTGAGACTAACAGTGATGCCTTATCTAGGATGAAACAGCCATCCCCCATCCTGGTCAAAGGCCCTGCTTGTTTGTTTAGCTCATTTAGCGAGATCTCTGGACAAACGAACCAGTTGTTCTTGTTTCTGTGTTCAGTTCAATGCTGTTAAGTGTATACTATTCTTTCAAAATAACAAAAATCAGGATCAAAGAGCGCTTGAAGCAATTGCTTCTACAGCTTGTTGCAAAATAATATTCAAAGTTCAGAAGATTTGTATTTGTTTACAATATTTATTAATACAATTGCACGAATTTATCGAGCATCTTGATCGTAAAATGAACACGAAATTTGGAGTCGAATTCTACAAAAAGGCAACTAGTGTGTTGATTCGGCATGCTCCTCGTGGCAATGTCGTCATCAGCATCATCAGCGGTAAAAGGAGAAGTAGTAGCAGCATAACAACCAACAACATCAACAATATTAACAACGCAATGCCGTTTGTTCACATATTCAAACAGTTGCACACCAACTAATTCCAATCACTATTAAGTATTTTAGTATCGTATGTTTCGTCATTGCCATCAATATAAAACAGAAGGTTACAATGGAAAAATGTTTTGAAATAAAGATATAAACAATAAAGACATCACATTTTACTAGAGCAACAAATTAACACAGCTTATGTTTGAGAAAACACAACGATTCTTTCCGACATTTTTTTTGTAAAGCATGAATACATATGTTAACGTGCTGTTTTTAGCTGAAGGATTCCTATTTGTGTACCAAACACAATTTCAAACATAACATAATAACTGCCTTTTTCCACCAATATTTTAAATTTGTACATGTCACGTAAAAGTATATCAGGTCGCAAATCAGATGCATGTATTAAGAAACAATCTCCATGTGCGTCTCTTAATGGTTGAAATACGACATTTATCAATTCACACTCTACAGAATGATCTAACGAAGAAAGCGCGACAGCCACTCAGCTTAATATTCAACTGCCCGCAATTATATGGATGGTAATGTAGTTGACAGTGGAAAAGTGCTAAAATTACAAAAAAACTAAACAATACAAATTAAGCTCTGTTCACTTCCTGAGCGCGTAGAGAATCTCTGATGCTAATGATGCACAATCGGCTGTTTTCAAGTCCAGGATCCTAATTGTTGTACCACGAAATAGCTCAAACAGTTAAGCACTTCCATTTTTAACAATTATGTTAATATGGTACATGTTTCGTGGCAGCATTTCCGATCGCTTATCAGATGCATGTGTTTGGTGGAAATCGTCTTCACACTCTTCTGAACATGGATGCAATAAAACATCCCATAGCTCACATTTAACATAATGATCTAGTGAAGAAAGCGCGATCAACAAGCTGCACAGCAAATCAGATGAACATTCTATTTTCTGCAATGATTTGCACTGCAATGACTCAGGAAGCTGAAAAGTACATCGCTCACAATAAGTCCCTCACAAAATAAGCTTTGTTAATTTCTTTAGAGTGTACAGTATCTCAGACGCAGATGAGGCAAAATCTGCATTTCTCGGGGCAAGGAACCCCTATATTTGTATCACGCAAGAGTTCAAACAGTTCAACACTGCCAGTTTTCACAAAAATTGTCATGTTGGACATATCAAGTGACAGCATTTCAGATCGAAAATCAGATACTTGTGTTTGGGAATCATATTCACATGAGTATTCACATGGCTGCAATACAACATCATACATCTAACACTTAACAGAATGATCTAACGAAAAAAGCGCGATCAACAAGCTGCACAGCCACTCAGATGAACATTCAACTTTCAGTAATGGTATGAATTGCAATGTCTCAGGCAGCTGTAAAGTACATCGCTCGCTATAAATCCCCCACAAATAAAGCTTTGTTAATTTCTTTAGAGTGTACAGGATCTTAGACGCAGATGAGGTAAAATCTGCATTTCTCAGGGCAAGGATCCCTATATTTGTATCACGTAAGAGTTCAAACATTTCAACACTGCCACTTTTAACAAAAATTGGCATGTGGGACATATCAAGTGCCAGCATTTCAGATCGAAAATCAAATACATGTGTTTGGGAATCGTATTCACATGAGTATTCACGTGGCTGTAATACAACATTATACATCTCACACTTAACATAATGCTCTAATGAAGAAAGCGCGATCAACAAGCTGCACAGCCAATCATATGAACATTCAACTTCCTGCAATGATATGAATTGAAATGTCTCAGGCAGATTCAAACTACATCGCCCACTATAAGTCCCCCACAAAATGAGTTTTGTTAATTTTTTTAGAGTGTACAGAATCACTGATGATAATGAGGCGCAATCTGCCGTTCTCAGTTTCAGGATCCCTACATTTGTTTCACGTAAGGTTTCAAACAGTTCAGCACTACCATTTTCCACAAGTATTTTAGTGTTGGACATATCAAGTGACAGTATTTCAGATTGCAAATCAGATGAATGCGTTTGGGAATCGTGTCCGTAAGAGTAATTACATGGCTGCAATACAGCATCATACATCTCATACTTCACAGAATGATCTAATGAAGAAAGTACGATCAACAAACTGCAAAGCCAGACAGCTGAACATTCAACTTCCTGCAATGATATGCATTGCAATTTCTCAGGCAGTTGTAAAGTACATCACCCACGATAAGTCCCCCGCAAATAAGGCTTTGTTAATTTCTTACGAGTGTACACAATTACTGATGCTAATGAGGCGCAATCTGCCGTTCTCAGCGACAGGATCCCTATATTTGTATCACGTAAGGCTAACAACAGTTCAGCACTACCATTTCCAAAAAATATTTAAGTGTTGGACATATCAAGTGACAGTATTTCAGATCGCAAATCAGATGCATGTGTTTGGAAATCGTCTCCGGAAGAGTATTCACATGGCTGCATAACAACATCCAACAGCTTACACTTCACAGAATGATCTAATGAAGAAAGCGCGATCAACAAGCTGCACAGCCACACAGCTGAACAATCAACTGTCTGCAACGATATGCATTGCAATGTCTCAGGCAGCTGTAAAGAGCATCGCTCACCATAAGTCCCGCACAAAAAAAGATTTGTTAATGACTTGAGAAAGCACAGAATCACTGATGCTAATAAGGCGCATTCTGCTGTTATCAGCGTTAAAGTCCCTATATTCGTATCACGCAGTATTTCAAACAGTTCAACAATGCCTGTTTTTACAAAAAATGTCATGTGGGACATATCAAGTGACAGTATTTCCGATCGCAAATCAGATTCATGTGTTTGCGAATCGTCTCTATAGTCGTATTCACAAGGCTGCAATACAACATCCCTCATCTCACACTCTACAGAATGATCAAATGCAGAAAGTGCGATCAACAAGCTACACAGCCACACAGCTGAACATCAACTTCCTGCAATGATATGCACTGTAATGTAGCAGGCAACTGTAAAGTACATCGCCCACTATAGGTTCCCCGCAAACGAAGCTTTGTTAATTTCTTAAGAGTGTACATTATCACTGACGCCATTGAGGCGCAATTTGCCGTTCTCAGTTCAAGGATCGCTATATTTGTATCCTGCAATATTTTAAACAGTCCATCACTGCCATTTTCCACCACGATTGTCATGTGTGTAATATCAAGTGACAGCATTTCAGATCGCAAATCAGATGCATGTGTTTGGGAATTTTTTCTACATATGTATTCACATGGCTTCAATACAACATCATACATTTCACACTTAACAGAATGATTTAATGAAGAAAGCGAGATCAACAAGCTGCAGAGCCACTCAGCTGAACATTCAACTTCCTGCAATAAAATGCGTTGTAATTTAGGAGGTAGCTGCAAGGTACATCGCCCACTAGAAGTCCCCCACAAAAAAGCACTGTCAATTGCTTGAGTGTGTCCATTATCACTGATGCCAAATAGCCAGAATCTGCCGTTCTCATGCCCAGGATCCCTATATTTGTATCACGAAAGATTTCAATATCGTTGTAAACCTATACTCAAAGCTCAGTGATGTGAAGAAAATGTAATGCTTGATCAGCAGTTCTATTTAGACATATTTTCACACTCCCATTGATAAGGGCGTTATAAATGCATAATACAATTACACATTGTATTTTCTAACAGTATTAACTTTTACATTACAATACTAACTATATTTGGCAAAGAGAAATTTAATAATAACATGACTTCTCGTACCACAACTACTGAAACATGGGTATTAAAAGTTCTCATTCATATCTTTGACGAATATCATTATCATTTTATAACTATAATTTCCTTCAGTATATTGAAATGTAAGGACAGGTATGATTTAGCTGCTTTAAGAGTGGGTCTAGTTTTGTTGAATATATATTTTCTACTTTGGTGTTTGTTAACTCCGTAAATAAAATTGAATCACAATACAAGAACAATAGCATAATTAATCCCGCTCATTTACATGAGCATATATGTAATTACACATATATAGTTTTAAACAATAAGATAAAATATAAGCTAATTATTAGCAGCTATGAAAACATAAGTGTTATGGATATTATTTATTTGCTTTCAAACTGCTACTTCTACTGTTTGTTCATAGCATGCTCATCAGTCAGTTCGGCTTAGCGTGCCGCCTATTATAAACACCATAATCTTGGTTGCATTTACATTCACCGATAATTGCCATATATCGCAATACTAATCCGATATATTGCTATTCCTCTGTCGGTTCGCTTAGTAGAGCGTATTCATCCGCACATATAACACGGAAGATTGATACTTGATCAAACGGATAATAAGAGAAAGTCATATGTTGTAAATCATATGTTGTGTTTCATTTTCGACGTCATTTACAAAAAGGCTTAACATAATCGGTGATGTTAACTCCTTTTTCAACAACGTTAGGCCGCTCTCGGAAAAATGTGAATGGGTATTAAGATGTCGGACGCATGACCGTAAATAAATATACATTGACCGCTGGATGGATATCTCTTTACTTTCGATACATTCTCGGATAAGTTTGCACAACAGTCAACAATGTCAGATCATGTCAAAGTATGAAATGTTATTGAAGAATGTCACATATCATATACTTCTGCCGTCTATTTAAATAGTTTTGGATGATACTGTGTAACATACACATAGCCACAGTTGTACTGTGATTCACGTTAAACTCGAAAGGTTCATCGGCCACTTTGTAAAATTAATAAGGCCACAGTTGAACCGGTATGTTTAAAACGCTTTTTTTATACCACATTTATATAGCGCCCTTTTCATACTCAAGATGTGCGTTCAAAGGCGCTTTACAGTTTTTCTGTACAACCTTTGAATATTCTACCGAGGCAACATAGATTATGTATAAAAAAATCCAAATTATTTTTCATCCCATTATTCATATGTTGATTTACAATACTTTTTAATGTCATTAAGAGAGGCGATGAATCAGGGGCATGCTAATGCTACTCAATTTCTTACAAATCGCTTTTTATGAACTAAAGCGTTGAAGCGCATACACATAGTTTAATAATATATATCCATCAAAACAATATACTGAGCATTTCGGGGCTTAAACATCCGTATCATGTCTTCAAACAAACCAGCCCAAAGTGCAGAGGACAATCTAATACAAAAATCAAAATTATAAAATGGTGGAAACCACTTTTTATTGGCAGTATTTTAAGTACATAAAATAATGAAATAGTATTAACCAATAATTACAATAATTGGTAAGTTCTTAGCTAAACGTTGTTTCTCAAATAATCCTTTGACACACAATTTAATTCCATTTTCCAAAACAATTGCAATACACAAAAGTCGTTTTAATATTTGGTTCAAAATCGTGTTAATCTTAAATCTAAAATTCTGAAAAGGGTTTTATCAAACAAGAAAGTTTACGGTCTTAACACGTTCGCTATAATGAGTGTAATTATCATTTTGGAACATAATACACTCGACAGCTCACTTCCCTGTATATATGGTGGACAAGGGATATAACCGCATTGTGCTTCTAACAGATATAAGATGTGTTGGTTATCGTCCCTTGCCCCTTTTGGAACAATCTCAGGCTGGGAATCCACACTGATGCGGTTATGTGGGCCAGCATACAAATGGATATTAGCCTTAACCATTTTAATGAAGAGACCATACTTCGTTACACTCAGCTCTAGCTGGGAACATTGAAACTGTACTTTTATCCGTCAAGCAAACAATGCAAGGGACGTCCTGTTCAAAATCGTTATAAGGGAAAATTTTTGCTGGGCTCATTTATGTCAATCTCTGTGCCATAGATACGACCTCTAAATGCGTCCATCTGTATAGTTAGCCCACGTAGGGTCATCGGGTAGACAGATTGTGTCACTACGGCTAACAGCTTAGTTGTATTTCTTTCCGGCGATGTATCCTAGTAAAACAAATCACTCAGATGTTATCGACACAAACATTCATTTGATTTTTAAGTTACTTCGCACGTCCTTCTTTGGACATTTCCTGAATGTGATAGACATACAAACATTTCTAGGAGCATTCATATTTATGTTCAATATTTTCGACAAATCGGGTTTCTAACGTGTGACACATGCATTGCAAGACGTATGTTTTATGACAAAAGGTCTACATACATGTGCATTTGAAGTATACAAAACGTGTGTGTACACAAAGAAATGCATATTGTTTTACCGTGGTATGAACTAGAAAATTATTCCAGAACTTGACATTTTGTAAAATTATGACGTTTAATGTCCAATGTTTAATGACTACATGGTCTTTTGTTCACGGCCTGTATTACATTACGGATAGCAAAGAGCACCACAAAAACACTAGAATGACCGAGGTAAGTTTTTTGTATAAGATGGTAAATAAAACAGACATAACCAAAACGCCGTGTTATTATTTTATTATTTAAACATTTGAAGATAAGTAGTTGTTCAATACGACACGAAAGTATTATTTTTCATTTTAATATTTTATTTATTTCCTATACGAACCTTAAAAGAAAAGACGTAGAATCGCTGTATGTAAGACTTAGATTTAGATTCAAACCCAATATTTAACGTTTTTAGGAATCATTCGATTACAGTCTTTTATACAACAGACCTACTGAAATAAGTCGATAAGATCACCGTACAAAAAGTGGGGTATAACGTACTCGATAACATAGGATGCGGAAAAGGTTTAATTTAATTTGACAGAAAAGTGAATTACTGTTTTAAATGGCTTATTTCAATAGTATTTTAAATGACATATTTATTTTAGATTTGTTTTAAAACTTAAGGTTGTTATTAGTCTTTAGACATTACACTCATAAAAATATTGTTTTGTGTTTAAAAAAATGATTTGAAGATTTAAGGTGAGGCAAGGTTCTTGAAAATAGTGATCGTCTCCCTTTACTTGAAAAACATTCCTGGGTATTATGGCGGAAATATAAAAAAAATCGTCTCAATACTGTTTCTTGTATGTAAGCAGGGCCCAGTATCCTGAACATTCTCAAAGGTTGAGCTCAACTCAAAAGACGAGAATTGAGTTTTAATTCAGCTGAGTATTGAGAAAGTGGGTCACCTCAAACAATGTCAAATATCAGCTGTAAGAATATGCACACATTCCTTTTCAAACTCATGGTTGAGTCAGACTCAAAACTAAAAAAACTATTAGGAACGACGAATTGAGCATGATTGTCAAACTCGTCTAAAAATTAAGGAAAACTTAAAGATGAGTCAGAATATTGCCTTTGTGGGTATTTTCGACCAGGACGCTTGTGTGCGGTAATAAAGCTTTCATGAACTCCAAATTAAGCATGATGGTCAAACTTGTCTAAAAAATTGAGAAAAACTTAAAGTCCGAATATTTACTTTGTAAGTATTTTCTTGATACTTGGCCTAGAACGTTTGTGTGCGGTATGTTATAGGCTGGGAAGGTACTTACCGGGAGTGAACTGGGTCACGCCAGAGACGTGTACGCCTTTGCCGTGATGGTGGAAAACCGGTTGGAAAAGCTGGAGCCTCTAGGTATGGGCAGTTTGATGCTGATGCTTTAACCCTTTCCCCCAATACGAATCAAAGTTTAAATGGCTTTTGCAACAAGCATAAAACCAGAACAGCCAGCGAGTAACTAGCAGTCTGGTCAGGGTTTATGCTGTTTGCTGCTCATCAGTATATATAAGGGTTGGAAATGAAGCCTTTACAACTTGAATATAGTAAGAAAGCTATTTAATTAAATGTAACATTCTAAGGGACTACAAATGCATAAAAAACATATCAAAGTGGGAAGCTGATGCTTTAAATAGCAGGGGATGGGTGTTAGGTTTATGGTTTTATATAGCAGGGGATGGGTGTAAAGTTCATGGCCTTAAATAGGAGGGGATGGGTGTTAAGTTGATGGCTTTAAATAACAGTGGCTGGGTGTTAAGTTGATGGCTTTAAATAGCAGGGGATGGGTGTAAAGTTCATGGCTTTAAATGATGCGCATGTTTTCTTTTGAAAACAAATTGTTGCATGATATGTCTTGTTTATGTTGGTCAACTCATCAAAGAAAATGTATGTCCCATGAGTATTAATAATTTCTCAGTATTGAAATTCACAACAGCCCTCTTTCTTTGACGATGTATATTTTATGCCCCCGGTGGGGTGGCATACAGCATTTGAACTGTCCGTCCGTCCTTCAGTCCGTCCGAAAACTTAAGCATTGGCCATAACTTTTGCTAAAGGCCCTTGCTACACTTTGGGGATTGGAGTCGGGGCCCTTAGAGGGGGTAATTTCGCTTCGTTTGGCGAAGAAAGGAATTTTAGAAGATCTTTTCACCAACCATTGAACACATAAAATTGCTATATTGAAATGAAATTTACATAAATACACATTTAATCAAAGGTTCATAGCACGATACCAGCTAGCAACATAGATAAACAAGTAAAAAAAACAATTACCTGAAATAGGGGAAAAAGTATACTATTTGAAGGGGGGAATGGGGCCGAATTTAGGCCCTTAAAACGGCCAAACGGGGGCCTGCAGTACTATATTGAAGATAGCAACTTGATATTTGGCATGCATATGTATCTCATGGAGCTGCACATTTTTAGTGGTGAAATGTCAAGGTCAAGGTCATCCTTCAAGGTCAAAAGTCAAAAAATACAATTCAAGGAAAGTAATAAGCTTTAAAAGGGAGATAATTTATAAACCTGCGAAATAATATATTGAATTTTTTTTCAAGCGGCGCAAACGGGGATATTGTGTTTCTGACAAACACATCTCTTGTTAAGCTCCTGTAATGTGTCGCAGTATTCTACTTATCTTTTTACTAAAATATATTACATTTTGGTGTGGTTCTGTGGAGGACACCAGTACACTGAAATACTGAGTGGCCCTACTGTTTATTCAGTAATTTCTTCCTTCTTTATAAAGAACCGGAAAACGGCACTTTTCCAATGGAGAAAAAGCTAAAAATGTCGCAATTGTTGTCCGAAATAATCCCTATTGAAGGTGTCAAACAATTTAAATTTTCTGCAACAATAAGAGAATTTCGTTATGCAGCTCTATGGCTTGAACCTAAGTTTTAATAATATTGACAACTTTATTACACTTAGTTATCAATGTTAAAGTATTTGTTAGCAACAAATCAAATACATCAATTTCCGAATCTGAAGACTTCATTACGCGAATGGTCCCAATATTAGTATTTTGGGCACTAATTTTTCCAAATAGGGCTGGTACTTTTCCTTATTGGGCAAAAACATCGCTGTTATTTGTTTCACCAGGTGTTTTAACGAAGACATTTGAACTGCGGATCAGAGACGAGTGTCTGGAGGCCGACCCGAGGAAACGACCAAACATACATAGTCTGCTGGAAAACAGATTGTTCACATTTGAGTATGCTGTTTCCTGATTTGAACTGTGTTAGAGCCCCGGTGTTTGTTTTTGTTGAAATTCGAGACCTGTATTCGACCCGATTCCCAATTGAATAACACTTATATTCTCAATTTTAAGCTCGGCTGTTTTAAGAGAAAACCCGAGGTATTGTCATGGCCAGCTGGTCATCCGCCGTCTGCTGTCCGCCGGCGTCGTGCTAAAACCTTGACATTTTGCTCTAAAATCAAAGTGCTTCCACCTACAACTTTGAAACTTCATATGTAGATGCACCTTGATGAAATACAATTATAGAAAGAACTCAAACGTTACCCTCAATTGGGCTCGAACCACTGACCCCTGGTGTAAAAGTTTATCGCTTAGACCAGTCGGCCATTCGTGCCTTTACAATTAGCGATGTATTTGTTAAACTTTATATAAGCAATCCTGGTAGTGATACACACTATAACGACAACAACATACACTCCAAATTAGCAAATCGTTTCGCATTGCAACGCTTTATAATTCTAAGGTTTTTTAAATCGTCAAAAGATGCATGTAATGGATACTTTAGAACATGATGAATGTTCAGTATTACAGTTTCCTCACAACTATCATAACTTAAACGAATAGTTGCGAATCTGAAACATTGTTTTTATTTTGTTAATGTATCATCAAAACTCGAAAAGGCACATTTAAAGGGTTAAATGTTCTAATCAGAATTTGTTTAGTCGATAAAGAGGCAACATTTATTTAAAGTGTGGGATGTTTTGCATAAGTTTAGTATTTAACAAAATTTAAAGAAAATTAGTATAATACATGCATCAGTTTATAAAAACAATGCAAGCGATCAGGTTATCTGTTATATAAGCGTTAAGTGCATTTAGTAACGATGCTTCTTTAAATGTATGTGTTGCCTTCTTTTTAAGCAGTACGTGTTTGATCATTCCTGATGAAGATCTTTGTAATAGTAACGCCAAGGGCAGTATGTATTGTGTTCACCGTATCTTAGCTTTATCATGGTGCACTGGTAGGTACTCAAAACATTAATCCCTTTAGCACCATGTTCTGATTTTTCCAAGCCTTTTGCGTTAGCAAGCGAACATCTACATGAAGTGTGTTTGGTCGCAAAACATTCAACAAAAGGAATTAATCTTAACTTCCTGATGCTTAAGATAACATTTTTCTTACATCTTCATGTGGGTCAATGGATAGGCAGGTTTTGTTTCATGTGGTTTGCTAGTTTATTTTCAAATATCCAGATTGCGCGTTTAGTCCCTATTATGTGAAGCTTTCAAATAAATCTTCCTGTTGTGGTATTTGTTAAATCACGATAATGATACATAACTTCCCTGCATTTGTTTAGTTTATTAGTTTTGAAGAAAACAAAATACTCTGAATGTTTGTAACGTCTGATATGAATAAAAGATAAAAGACGAACTAGCATTTGAGTTGATAGTGTTAATGATACACTTCTTCAATAACAAACTCTTGGTCAAAACCGGGACTCAGTTAATGCAGACATGTAGAATCATATTCTATGAATCCATTGTTCATCATGGTGGACATTTGCGGTAATTAATTTTACAATTGAATGATGTATAACAAAGTTACAGTCCAGACAAGCTGTTTTATGGTCAGATTTGATCTTTAACATCCAAGTTTAACCTTGACATTTAAGCCATGGTGAATGGTGTTACATATCGTATAAGATGGAGAACATTTGCCGCCAGTTATTTTTTAATTGTACAACAATGACACAATTTTAGTCCGGACATGCCAAGTTCGGATGCAGGCACACACTTGACAATGTAAGTGCTGTATCTAGCTTTCAACAAGTGCCGACAGTGACCTTTTATGGGGAATTCCTGTGTGCAAAAATTAAAAAATCTTCCCAATAAATTGTTGTTCACAAAACAAATATGATTACTACAATGATAGCTCATTATGAACTTAAGTGAGATAACAACCCTTTCGCACAATAAAAACTGTCGTAACTTATGCAACAAGTAAATCAACGGTGATTTGTTTTCACATTCCGTATGGCCGTTTTATTTTTAAATGTAAATCTGTTCCAATAAAAATTCCTAATATTTTTTACAGGATAATTGTAAATAGCAGCAATAAAAGTTTATTTTTGCAAAAGTTAAATCCAATAGGACCTGTTTTACTTAAGTGACAAACTAAATGTTGGTGGGTTATATTTTGACCATGCTATAAATATAGACCTGCAACCGATTGTATAAACTCTGGCTAAAGTAACCGCTTGGAAACTTTAAAACCTTGGAAAGTTTGCGGTTATTCATGTTTAGTTACCGTCAAGGTAAGTTGATTGTACAAACATGATATACCAAAAAGTTACCAAACCGCGAATAGTGGAATTTAACCGCCGGTAAATTAAACCGGTATCGGGTCGTTTCGCCCTAAAACCTGTTCGCCCTTATTTTTTCTGTAATATAATATTATGGTTTGAAAAAACATAAGTTTGGGAAACTAAGACACACATATGATTATTGCGCAATCATCCGTTTGATAGTAATTGCAATTAATTAACGGAAACATTATGTGACATTATGTTACAAACTAAGTGTCACGATTTTAAAGTTCGGCAGAGGTATGATTAGTTGATTTGCCAATTAAAATAATTTCGGGACCAATAACATTTATCCAACAAACTTAGATCGGAAGACGTTTGATCAGATGATTGGCTAATCAATAGCATATAAACACTAGTGATGTGCTTCTTATTATCCTCATATTCCCAATCATCAGAACAGAACAGAACAGCAAATTTATTCGTATAGCTTGATCAAGTCAAGGGCATCGTTATAAATACAAACCTGAAAATATATAAGCAAGAAGCGCATTCATAGCAATGCGAGAAAGACAAAATTAGAACCGTACATAAAAAAATTAAATATTGCGTTTAAGGCCAATATATAAATAAACGTTTGCATTCAATGTCTCAGTTCTCATTTTAAAAGCATTTTACAATATTTCGCGAGATTTGTTACAACTATAGTCTGAGTATTTGTTAACTTAAGTATAAATAGACCAGTTTCACATTCCGACCACCGTTACTATATTTAGATATCAAGTGGTGCGGAGAATCTCAGAACGAGGCGGAACGTGTATAGATCTTTGGCGGAGCGTATCGATGATTATAAACCAGTTGATTTTTATTAATAACATTCGAGATTTTCATAGGCACTGACACTAGTAACAATAACCGCAAATACATGAATGTGTTGTTAAGTCAATAAATTGATGAGGGGTTATAAAATAAACATTCTCACAACTTAGGTTATTCGAAAGCTCAGGTATCTATATCTGGCAAGCCATATAGTACCACTAGTGTATACGTGTGTGTGTGTGTGTGTATATATATATATATATATATATATATATATATATATATATATATATATATATATATATATATATATATATATATATTTATTTATTTATATATTTATTTATTTATTTATTCAATCTTGATTCAAATTCAAGATACCCGTTGTCATCAGAGCACATGTGTTCTGAAGAATAAACATTGATAATTGCACAAAGATATACAAAATTGTATAGTAAAAACGGTATTATTTAAATTTAATTCTCAAAGGTATGTTTGTTGGTCTGTAATATTTTTCACGAACGATCGAACGTGTAAAATGTGTGTTGAATCAATCCTACGAAAAACTAATAGAAAATACAAAGCACGTGAACTTGTTAAATGTTATGTCATTTTTCGTTTTATTTTTATGAATGTTCTTTTACAGTGAAAGACAATATTGAAGAATTCTGTTATACAGGTGAAAAAACGAACGTGGAAAAAACTGAACTGTCTATGCATGCACCTTGATTTTTTTCTTTAAACGTGATTATGAGTGATAAATATATTTATTTATGTCACTTCATGTCATAAATCTGTCGTGTGTGTGTGTCTTAAATTTTCGGATACACGCTTTCACCCCGGTAAATGAAAATGCTTGTTTTAATAGTGTTCTTCCATACACTAACGAATACTCTTTATAAGACTATGTAATTACGGAGTTTTATTTTAGTAGTACCAGCTAAATAGGTTGCGTGTTTAGCATAAAAGTTAATAAATATTACAAATGTATTTATAAGTATTAAGCACTTAATTATGTATCCGAAAATTCTTTCACAAGGAAAATCGTTCCTGCGCTAATTTTGACAAGGCAGACATTCGTTCATACGTTGTTTCGGAGACGTAGTTATCTACGTCTCTGGTTGTTTTAACTACCTGGACATTCATTTCCAGGCTTTTTAAACATCCCGGACAATCGCTCTAACATTATTTTGACAGACCGGATATAAATACTCCAACATAGTTTTACCGCCCAGATTTTTTGCAAGGTTTGGCAAATTAGAAATGTCAGTGTAAGTCGATATATTTGAATAGTTTTTGACGTTTTCATTATCATGATCACAATACCATATTACAACAATATAAAGTATAACACAACATAATGAATTATGAGAACATTATTTTTTTACTATTTTAATAACGACATATTAAAATATCGGATAAAATGCCAAGAGTGTCATATTATTTTGATAAAATGTGATAATAATGACCGGTATAGCAATTTTTGAGGAAGGAATATCCGGGCTGTCCAGATAACGAAGGAAAGAATGTCCGGGCTGTCAAAATTATGTAGGAACCATTATCCGCATTGTCAAAATAACGATGGAACGAATGTTTAGGTTGACAAAAAACATAGGAACGAATGTCCGTCTGTGTGAAAAATAGGCTAGGACGAATGTCCAGCATTCTAGATGTATTATTATGATTAAACTGGCTAATATCTATACAGTATTTAGTTTGAGTATTTGGCGTCATATTAGTCTTAGAAATTACTACGTTATACTTCCACCACGAAAAAACATTGGGATACCATACATGGTGTTCAATGACCAGGCATCTACCACGGGTGGTTTATGACACCATGCTGTTATTTAGTATTTGTCGGCACAGTATCTGATCATAACGAGATAATTGGTTTATCGAGAACACATGGGCTATTGAACCACAGATATATCAATAATCTTTTTTCAAATCGCGCGATATGAAAGCTCTAACAAAGCTCGTCAAATGTGTGAACAATTGAAGAAAAACCAGTTTTTCAATCAAGACTATTTATTTAATAGTGTGACACTTATATTGTCGAATACATATTTATAGTGCTGCAACAATATACCGGTATATCGGTATATATCGCAATACGCAATCCGCATATTGTATTGCGATACGATTTTCGTCATACCGGTACGAAAATTTTACAAACATGCATCTACATTTCGTTCAGAAAAGCCATCCAAAATAATGATATCAAGGTAAACAAAACAAAGCGGTATTTTGTAAAAATAAATTGTTACGTACAAATGGCATTCTAAAAAGTCTATTATACAGAGTAGCGTTGTTACATGGGAGCATTCATTCTATGCTTTTAAACGAATTATCGTTGAATTAATGACGCACAACTAAATGTTTCTTTCGATTCTGAAATGAGCATTATTAAATTTGTAATCCGAATTTCGGAAACATGCTTCCGAAATGTAATGCTAACGCGACAATAAAAAAAGTGCTTTATTCTTTTTCTCAATAAAAAGCGAAAGCGCGCAAAAATTATACAGACATGTAGAACGTCGCGTGCAAAGTGTGGGTGTATTTGTGTTGTATAAAACGGGAACATCACGTCAGGCGATTTACGCGTGTTCAGTGGGGAAAAAAAACGCCCGATTGGAAGTTATTTCATCACATCTTTAAATAGTAACAAATGCTAAAATGTATTTGATATGTAAGAAAATTGGTGAATGTTTGTGTTTTGTGTTATTCTTGAGCATTTTTATAGTAAACATTTACCAGAATTTGCTTTAAAACTGGAATATACGGGATTATCGGGTAATTGGCGAGTCATAACTTTGGTACAAGTAAGCAATATATTGCGATATATTGCAATACGGGTTTTTGAGCTGACAATATATCGCAATACGCTTTTTGGCGTATTGTTGCAGCACTACATATTTATAACTTATTCTGACAATGTCATATTGTGTTTTCTAAGTCGTTACATCTCCGAATGTTCAAAAGAGTGAAAAGTTGAAAACAGATGCGGCGTTGCGCGGGACTATTGAATATTTATACATGTTCAGCCTCGTTCTGGAGTTCTGCGAGTCACGTGATATCTAATAATAGCAACAACGGTAGTATTGTGAAAATGGTCTATTATGCATACTAGGTCGGTTATAATAGAATTATAATACAATTTGCCGGCAAACATCGTTGTTTACTTTCAAAAGAAGTAGGAGTTAAGAATGTGACAAGCTAAAGATAAAATCACAAACTCTTTTAAATCGCTGTATGTATAAAAATTAGGGCGAAACGACCTAGAAATTAGGGCGAAACGACCCAGGGCGAACGGGTATTAGGACAAAAAAACTCAGGGGCAAACAGGTATTAGGAAGAAACGACCCGGATTCACTTCAACCAAAACAATTACATGATGCATTTTATAATGACGTATATTTTGCGCTAAAGCAAACCAATATGGTAAAGAACCTTTCAATTTAATTACATATTTACTTGAAACATACATACATTATTTATGTCTAAACAACAATTTATTAAATAAAACACGACATATAAATTAAAAAAACTAGTTGTACGTTTCTGCAGTTTAAATATATTATAAGTACTAATTCTAATGATATCAACAATCGTTAGTATTTATTCAGTAAGTATTAAACAAAATTATTTATTTTAACTATTTATATTCAATATATTGTAATGAATAGCGACATGTATTATTATGTGCAAATTATGTGCAAATGACTCTTCGACATAAATAAAGTGTACATTTCAACTATGAGTTTATCAAATTATTTAAAGTGTTTACAAACATACAAAAGGTGAAGACTGTTAAGAAAGAGTCCACGGATGAGCGGATGGTCCGTACATCCCGGAGATGTTCAACATCAACTAGGGAAAAAGAAGAAATGATGTCGGGCTTTGCATCATTGAGCGGAATTCCTGGTGCATTAAACTGCGAGGGAGTGTTTGCAGGGACACCTATTGTTCGTGTTGCTGTAAGTGATGTTACATACCTGTATACATGGTCATCGTAACATGCTTATTCTTCTTATGTGGGTTTAATTTCTGTTTTATGACTCCATTATAAAACAAGCAAATGCGTTGAATTGATATCCCCCGCCAAATAAATTTTGTTTATGGATGAGTGTAGAACTAAAAGAAAAGGTATAAG
Organism: Dreissena polymorpha; assembly: GCF_020536995.1. Lineage (NCBI taxonomy): Eukaryota > Metazoa > Mollusca > Bivalvia > Myida > Dreissenidae > Dreissena > Dreissena polymorpha. The sequence continues at coordinate 83,737,178 of NC_068360.1, forward strand.
TGAAGGGTTGTGCCTTTTCTCAATTAACCCTTAACCCTCGACATAAATCTTTTATATGACACACAGCAAGGAAGAAGATGGAAAATTCGACCTTGGCGATATAGACGTAATTCTTTTGCATGACAAACCGTCCAATAATGGTTAACAAATGTACTGAGTAATTTTACACAATCTCACAATGAATCACATAGTTATGGCCCAAACAAGCTCATTTATGGCCATTTTTGATCTTTGAACTTAAAATATAACATTGACCTTCGATTTATCGATATGATTCTTTCGCATGACACACTGTCCAATGATTGTGAACATATGTGAGAAATGATTTTAAAACCTCACAATGAATAACATAGTTCTTGCGAGGAAAAGCTCGTGTATGGACATTTTGACCATTGAAATCCAAGTGTGACATTCATCTTCGATATATCGGCGTAATTCTTTCGCTTACCACACTGTCCAATGACGGTGAACAAATGAACAGTGTCAGTTTAAAATCTCACAATGAATGACATAGCTATGGTCCTGGCAATGTGACTACTATATAGCCCCCCCCCCCCCTAGCAATTGTTGTGGGGGGTAAACCACCTGGACACTAAAGTTATCATTTAAATTTCGTCCCAACTTTCATTAATCTAAGCTTTATAGATTGCAGTGCTGGAACATGCTCCGGATTCAAACAAAATGAAGACTAATAAACTTGCACGCACACAACATGTCAAGATTGTTTAGGCACTGTTGAAACTACTACTACTGGACCAGCATAGTTTGACAATTTCTACGTTGATTGATTTTAAGAACTTCCAAAGTCTCCCAGAAGTCCTGTACCTGCAGTTAAACAATTCTGGGAAGGGCAACACAAATGCCTTTGTACTGATGTTTATGGCCTACCTTGTGAAGATGAAGATTTTCCAAAAGGTTTGACATTGAGTTTAAATTTCCTTTTTAGGTTATTTTGATATACATACATACCAACAATTTTTATGCTCCCCGGTGATAAAGTCGCCAGTTTGTCGCTCAGTCTGTCAATTTGACACACTGCATAGTTGTACAGGCTTTTTCTTTATAAGTACTCAAATGATTGACTTTAAACTGCATAATTAAGTAGAGTATGATAAGAGAAAGTGTATTGCACAAAATACTTAACTCTGTATTGATTGCATAATCATTATTATTTTTCGTTTCCACATGACCCAGACACGTGCATGGTCCTTGGGTCGGAATTTTAGTTACTTATACTGCATACTATTGTTTCTCAATTAAGTATAACAATAATTTCATTTAATTATTTGATATCATTTTAAATCAATCTGAATGTCCTCTTTTTAAATCTTCAAACATTTTAAAACCTTCTCTTTTAACAAGACATTAGTCAACACGAGTCATTTTAAAATTTCCAAAAATTTCACATTTGCTGCACATTACAATAACTTATGTTTTAGACAATATGAAGACCAATGTATTGATGTGCAATTGCAAGTAAACTACTAAACAAATCTAAACTGAAAAGGGAAAAAGTATTATTATTGCCAATTCTTATGCGTAAATTGTAGCTACATATACATAACTGTTATATTTTTTATCAGTAGGTAAAAAATTTAAGAAAGCTCCTGAAAGGTTACGTTCTTTTACAGGTGGGCTCTCTGATTGCCACAACCACGAAGACATTGACGAGGTGTTTATCAGAGTTGCTTCGTGGATACGACGGCGGGACATGGTCACCATGCATGTGGACATTCTCAGGGATAGTCAGCAGCCACCCTCTTTGTGGAGCAACTCACGTGCAATGATTACAAGCAGAGCCTCGAAGGCTGCAGGGGCCTGATTCAGGGTATTGCAACCCCACAGCATTTTATCATGACAGAAGTGGAAGGGGAAGGAGACCCTGCGCTACTGTGACTGGCCAGGATTACCAAATCACCATCTTGACATTTCTGGGAATATCCTAAAGAGCTTTGATGCGGTTTGTGTCACCACCAATATCAAAGTTCTTGGCAAGATACAGCAAATGTCAGCTGACATGGTGAAATGACATGCAACAGGGATGTTGTCAACAACTGTTGTTGAGTGGTGGACAAAGTACATGGCAGAAGTGTCAGATAAAAGGGAATTTTGTGTTCCGTTTGTAGATACCCTTCGAAGGCAACAGCCACACCATCTCCACAGCAGGAGTAAGCCACCTTTCTGTTGAGTGCTGCCCGGGATCAGGCTGCACATATCGGCTGTTAGTTACGATTGCAAATTAAGAAAAACAGATGTGATTATTGTAATTAACGAATGTTCACAGCGTTCTTGTTAGGGGTTTGGCTATAGCAACCTTTTGGTGTTTTAATTTAAAAAAATCAATTGAATATAGGTAAAAATAAGAAAAGGTCTGTGTGTATATATATGTCTGGAAGTTATATCACTGTTTATTATTATTTATGACCAGTTATAGTAATTGACAGATATACAGATGTCTGTGTCTGTATACCGATGAATGTCTGGAAGTTATCTCACTGTATATTATTATTCAGGACCAGTTATAGTAATTGACAGATATAAAGAGGTCTGTGTCTGTATACCGGTATATGTCTGGAAGTGAAATCACTGTATATTATTATTATTGACCAGTTAAAGTAATTGACATTAATAAAGAGGTCTGTTTCTGCATACTGGTATATGTCTGGAAGTTATCTCACTGTTTATTATTTTTCATGACCAGTTACAGTAATTGACAGATATAAAGGGGTCTGTGTTTGTATACTAATATATGTCTGTAAGTTATCTCCCTGTATATTAGTATTCATGACCAGTTACAGTAATTGACAGATATAAAGGGGTCTGTGTCTGTATATTGATGTATGTCTGGAAGTTATCTCACTGCATATTATTATTCATGACCAGTTATAGTAATTGACATATATAAAAAGGTCTATGTCTGTATACTGGTATATGTTTGAAAGTTATCTCACTGTATATTATTATTCAAGACCAGTTTTAGTAATTGACGGATATAAAGAGGTTTGTGTCTGTATACCGATGTATGTCTGAAAGTTATCTCACTGCATATTATCATTTATGACCAGTTATAGTAATTAACAGATATAAAGAGGTCTGTGCCTGTATACCGGTATATGTCTGGAAGTTATCTCGCTGCATATTATTATTCGTGACCATTTATAGTAATTGTCATATATACAGAGGTCTTTGTCTGTATACTGGTATATGTCTGAAAGTTATCACACTGTATATTACTATTCACGACCAGTTTTTAATAGTAATTGACAATTATACAGAGGTTTGTGTCTGTATACTGGTATATGTCTTGAAGCTATATCACTGTATATTATTATTCATGACCATTTATAGTAATTGAAATATATAAAGAGGTCTTTGTCTGTATACTGGTATATGTCTGGAAGTTATCTCACTGTATATTATTATTCAAGACCAGTTTTAGTAATTGACAGATACAAAGAGGTCTTTGTCTGTATACTGGTGTATTTCTGGAAGCTATCTCACTGTATATTATTATTAATGACCTGTTATAGTTATTGACAGATATAAAGAGGTTTGTGTCTGTATAACGGTATATGTCTGGAAGTTTTATCACTGTATATTAATTATTTATGACCAGTTAAAGTAATTGACAGATATAAAGAGGACTTTGTCAGTATACTGGTATATGTCTGAAAGTTATCTCACTGTATATTATTATTCATGACCAGTTATTGTAATTGCCATATATAAAGAGGTCTTTGTCTGTATACTGGTATGTTTGAAAGTTATCGCACTGTATAATATTATTCACGACCAGTTTTTAGTAATTTACAGATATACAAAGGTTTGTGTCTGTATACTGATGCATGTGAGGAGTTATCTCACTGCATATTATTATTTATGACCAGTTATAGAAATTGACAGATATAAAGAGGTTTGTGTCTGTATACAGGTATATGTCTTGAAGTTATCTCGCTGCATATTGTTATTCATGACCAGTTATAGATATTGACATATATACAGGGGTTTTTGTCTGTATACTGGTATATGTCTGGAAGTTATCTCATTGTATATCATTACTCGCGACCAGATTTAAATAGTTATTGACAGATATAAAGAGATTTGTGTCTGTATACTGGTATATGCAAGTAATTTATATCAATGTATATTATTATTCATGACCAGTTATAGTAATTGAAGGATATAAAGAGGTATGTGTCTGTATACCGGTATATGACAGGAAGTTATATAACTTTTTAATAGAATTCATGACTAGTTACAGTTATTGACAGATATAAAGAGTTCTGTGTCTGTATAGTGGTGTATGTCTGTAAGTTATCTCACTGTTTATTATTATTCATGACCAGTTATAGTAATAGACAGATATAAAGAGGTCTGTGTCTGTATACCGGTTTATGTCTGGAAGTTGTCTCACTGTTTATTTATATTCATGATCGTTTATAGTAATTGACATATATTAAGAGGTCTTTGTCTCTATATTGGTAAATGTATGGAAGTTTTCACATTGTATAGTATTATTCATGACTAGTTATAGTAATTGACAGATATAAACAGGTCTGTGTCTGTATACCGGTATATGTCTGGAAGTTATCTCACTGTATATTATTATTCATTACCAGATATAGTAATTGACAGATATAAAGAGGTCTGTGTCTGTATACCGGTATACGTCTGGAAGTTATCTCACCGTATATATTATTCATGACAGGTTATAGTAATTGACAGTTATAAAGAGGTCTGTGTCTAAATACCGGTGTATGTCTGGAAGTTATCTAACTGTATATTATTATTCATGACCAGTTATAGTAATGTACAGATATAAAGAGATCTGTGTATGTATACCGGTGTATGTCTGGAAGTTATCTCACTGTATAGTATTATTCAGGACTAGTTATAGTAATTGACAGATATAAAGTGATCTATGTATGTATACTGGTATATGTCTGGAAGTTATATCACTGTATATTATTATATATGACCAGTTATAGTAATTGACAGATATAAAGAGGTCTGTGCTTGTATATTGGTGTATGTCTGGAAGCTATCTCACTGTATATTAATTATAAATGACCTGTTATTGTAATTGAAAGGTATAAAGAGGTCTGTGTCTGTATACCTGTATATGTCTTGAAGTTATATCACTGCATATTATTATTTATGACCAGTTAAAGTAATTGACAGATATAAAGAGGTCTATGACTGTATACTTGTATATGTCTGGAAGTAATCTCAATGTATATTATTATTAATTACCAGTTGTAGAAATGGACATTTATAAAGAGGTCTGTGTCTGTATGCCGGTATATGTCTGGAAGTTATCTCACTGTATATTATTATTCATGACCAGTTACAGTAATTGACATATATTAAGAGGTCAGTGTCTGTATACCGGTATATGTCTGGAAGTTATCTCACTGTATATTATTATTCATGACCAGTTACAGTAATTGACAAATATAAAGAGGTCTGTGTCTGTATACCGGTATATGTCTGGAAGTTATCTCACTGTATATTAATATTCATGATCAGTTACAATAATAGACAGATATAAAGAGGTCAGTGTCTGTATACCGGTATATGTCTGGAAGTTATCACACTGTATATTATTATTCATGACCAGTTACAGTAATTGACAAATATAAAGAGGTCTGTGTCTGTATACCGGTATATGTCTGGAAGTTATCTCACTGTATATTATTATTCATGATCAGTTACAATAATAGACAGATAAAAAGAGGTCTGTGTCTGTATACCGGTATATGTCTGGAAGTTATCTCACTGTATATTATTATTCATGATCAGTTTCAGTAATTGACAGATATAAAGAGGTCTGTGTCTGTATACCAGTATATGTCTTGAAGTTAACTCACTGTATATTATTATTCATGACCAGTTATAGTAATTGACATATATTAAGAGGTTTATGTCTGTATTCTGGTATATGACTTTAAGTTATCTCACTGTATACTATTATTTGTAATGACCTGTAATAGATATTGAAAGATATAAAGAGATCTGTGTCTGTAGACCGTTATATGTCTAGAAGTTATATCACTGTATATAATTATTAATGACCAGTTAAAGTAATTGACAGATATAAAGATGTTTTGTCTGCTTACTGGTATATGTCTGGAAGTTATCTCACTGTATATTATTATTCATGACCAGTTGTAGAAATTGACAGATATAAAGAGGTCTTTGTCTGTTTACTGGTATATGTCTGGAAGTAATCTCAATGTATATTATTATTCATGACCAGATTTAGTAATTGACAGATATAAAGAGGTCTGTGTCTGTATACCGGTATATGTCTGGAAGTTATCTCACTGTATATTATTATTCATTACCAATTACATTTATTGACAGATGTCTGTGCCTGTATACTGGTATATGTCTGAGAGTTATCTCACTGCATATTATTGTTCATGACCAGTTATAGTTATTGGCAGATATAAAGATATCTGTGTGTATACCGATGTATGTCTGAAAATTATATCACTGTATATTAATATACATGATCAGTTATAGTAATTGACATATATAAAGACGTCTGTGTCTGTATACCGATGCATATCTGAAAGTAATCTGTATAATATTATATATGACTTGTTACAGTTATTGACAGATATAAAGAGGTCTGTGTCTGTATACCGGTATATGTCTGTAAGTTATCTTACTGTTTATTATTATTCATCACCAGTTATAGTAATTGACAGATATAAAGAGGTCTGTGTCTGTATACTGGTAAATCTGGAAGTAATCACACTGTATATTATTATTCAAGACCAGTTATAGTAATTGACAGATATAACGAGGTCTTTGTCTGTAAACCGGTGTATTTCTGGAAGTTATTTCACTTTATATTATTATAAATAATCAGTTATTGTATTTGACAGATATAAAGAGGTCTGTGTCTGTATACCGGTGTATGTCTGGAAGTTATCTCACTAAATATTATTATTCATGATCAGTTTTGTAATAGACAGATATAAAGAGGTCTGTGTCTGTATACCGGTATATGTCTGGAAGTTATCTTACTGTTTATTATTATTCGAGACCAATTACAGTAATTGACAGATATAAAGAGGTCTATGTCTGAATACCGGTGTGTGTCTGGAAGTTATCTTACGGTATATTAGTATTGAAACCGGTTATAGTATTTACAGATGTAAATAGGTCTGTGTGTGTACACCGGTATATGTCTGGAAGTTATCTCACTGTATATTATTATCCATGACCAGTTATAGTATTGACATATGTAAAGATTTCTGTTTTTGTATACCGGTATATGCCTGGAAGTTATCTTACTGTTTTTAATAATTCATAACCAGTTATAGTAATTGACAGATATAAAGAGGTCTTGTCTGTATACCGGTATATGTCCGGAAATTATCTCATTGTATATTATTATTCATGACCAGTTATAGTAATTGACAGATATAAAGAGGCCTGTGTCTGTATACTGATATTATATATCCGGGTTTTATCTAACATTTTATTATTATTTATGACCAGTTATAGTAATTGACAGATATAAAGAGGTCTGTGTCTGTATACCGGTATATGTCTGGAAGTTATCGCACTGCATATTATTATTCATGACCATTTATAGTAATTGACAGATATAAAGAGGTCTTTGTTTGTATACTGGTATATGTCTGAAAGTTAGTTATCTCACTGTAAATTTTTATTCATGACCATTCATAGTAATTGATAGATATAAAGAGGTCTGTGTCTGTATACCGTTATATGTCTGAAAGTCATGATATTTGTGTGGAAACATTAATACTGAACATTCACCTGCTCTAAAATATCCATTATATGCATCTTTTTTCGACATAAAAACCTAAAAATAATAATGCGTTGCAACGTGAAACGATTTAATAATTTGGAGAGTTCTTTTGTTGACGTTATATCGTCTGATACTACGGGTATTGCTTAAATAAAGTATAAAATACATCACTAATTGTATGACCTCGGATGCCCGAGTGGTCTATTCGATAGACTTTGACTGCAAGGGTCAGTGGTTCGAGCCCAGTTCACGGTTACTTTTTTTCTTTCTTTAATTAAATTATTGTTTTATTATACTGTAGTTTTTTAAATCTTATGTTTACATTTATCAATATAAGGCATATAATGACAAACTTCAATACATGCCACTCTGTGAAAAGGCCTTTAATACTGTTCAATATTATCTACACATTCAACGTCATTCGTGTTTAACGGTTCACCAGGTTTAATTTATATGTGTAATTTAAGAGTGTAATTTAAAATAAGATTTAATTACCTTTATGGCATCGTATACTGCAGTAATCTATACACAAATACTGTTTACTGCTCAATCTTTTCAATAACTTGGAAATATTGGCGTAGCATAATTTGTACTGTTGGCTTAGTCAAATGGAAAAGTTAGTCAGACTTGTCCTTTTAAAAACGAAACTAAATGCGCAATTCGTTATCGGCCTGTGAGATTTATCACTTCATATCTGCTACTTACATTATAAAGCGGTCGCTTCTTAAAACTAAACCATCATTGATAATATGGACATAATCCCTAGGGCACGGACGTTCCAACACCCCCCAGGTGCACAATGGCACAAGGTGGTTGATATATTTATATAGTTCGCCACTCTAACAATTATAAGGTTTGAGTTACAAGCGACATAAGTAAAACTTGTCATTGTTTGCTTACTAGGAGCATCCTGTACCTTGCTCAGGTGTTTCCTGTTTAATGATTACAATAATTATAACACAGTGGGTAAAGTCTTTCCAAAGACGCTAAACAGCAATTACCATTTATTATGAAAACTAACTCATAAATGTCCTTACATCGACATCCGTCCATTTGGTAAAGTCAGTGTGATGCCAAATCTATTCCTTTGTTTACCTTAAAAGCCAGATTCTTTAAACACTTTCTTGTACGGTCAATAACTAATCGTCGCTTCGGCGATTTATTTTCACGAACGAGATATACTCTCGGGACTTAAACATCCGATCACAATTGCATGCGCGTTCCGTAACATGTTTTTAATAATGAGAATAATTTTTACTTTATTGTGTTAATAACAATAAAAAAATAATATGTTATGCCGGTATATATTTTGTCAGGGTTTTAAAACTATTCGGCATTTTAAGGAGCACTTAAACGGAATATTTTGAAACATACACCAAACTATAGGGAGTGTATTTGTAATATATAATCAATTCACGATTTGTATCAATACTCGGTCGGTGCAGTTTTATAATAGCAAGCATAACATAGAATTCATATTAATTCAATTAATTTTTATCTATGATAATATTATACCTACTGACCGCTAAAATATTACTACAATACACCATTTTGTACCACCACATTTTATTACAAGACTGCAAACAAATACATTTACAAATACATGTGAAATTATACGTATTCCAAATAATTAAAGTCAATGACATACAAAGCAATGTGCATTGTAAAGTGGAATATGTTTCTACCTTTATCAAACAACAAGAGATGTGATTGTCAAAAGCACAATGCCCCCTACTGCGCCGCTTTGATTTTTTTTTATCATTTTGCAGGTTCAGATAATTATCTCCGTTTAAAGCTTATTACTTCCCTTGAAGTTGTTTTTTTACCTTTGACATTGAAGGATGACCTTGACCTTTGACCACTTAAAATGTGCAGCTTCATGAGATACATATGTATGTTAAATATTAGGTTGCTATCTTCAATATTGCACAAGTTATGGCCAATTTTAAAGATTTTAAAGTTTTCGGACGGACACACAGACTGGCAGACAGACGGACTGACAGTTCAACTGCTATATGAAACCCTACCGCAGGCATAAAAAGAAAGGCTCAAACATATTACACCGATTGTAAAGCTAACATAAATGTTGTTGTTTTTTCAATATCACAATTCTAACAAAATCATCAGTGTCAAGTCTACTGTTTATATTATACTCTTAATGGTGAACATGTTAATTTTTGTTTCAAGTTTCGATAATTATTTTTTAGAACATCGAAAAAATGTCTTTGAACATTTTAATACACAAAGATAACACATTAAAGTCAAAGTGAATCAATACAGTTAAAAAAACATTAATGTTATTAAACATAAATTACGATGAAAAAGTGTTCAGTCATTATGGATGAATTTGTTGACAGAGAGTTATGAGCAGTCGTCCGCTCTCTCCCGTCCTGTTTAAACTTTTCATTGAGAAGATAATGCAGGAGACTTTCAATGACCACCACACCTGTATCTTCATCGGCGGAAGACCCATCTCGAACGTGAGATTCGCTGATTACATTTACCTCATAGATGGTACCACAAGTGAACTTCAATATCTTACCAACTGACTCTATGAAAGAGCAGGAGCATACGGAAGGAAGGTCAGCACGGAGAAGTCGACGATCATGGTGAACAGCACGGCCAACTCCAGTGCAGGTATCACAATGAACGACGAGAAGCTATAAGAAGTGACCAGCTTCAAGTATTAGGGCGTTACCTTATCAAAGGATGGAACCAGAACCACTGATGTCGGAATAAGAATTGCCATGGCGACCGCAGCGATTGCCAGAATAAGCAGGTTGTGAATAAGCAGTTCCATCAGCTTCCCAACCAAGTCCCTCGTAGTCTCCATTCTACTCTCCGGCTGCGAGACCTTGACGCAATATGCGGACACAGACCGCAGGATACAGACATTTGGACATAAATGTCTCCGAAGACTGCTCCGCATCTCCTACACGGAGCACGTACCAATAAGTACGTCCGGAATATGACTGCAACACTTGTTGGTACAAAAGAGCGCATTCTGACGTCAAACGACGAAAGTTTTTGACTCGTTCCTAGGGACGACTCTCTGTGCAAGACTGTTTTCCAGGGCACATTAGATGGAGTTCGACGGCGAGGCTGTCAGAATAAAAGCTGGGTGGACAATGTAAAAGAGTGGTCATCCCTCGCCAATGGTTGAATTACTCTCCGCAGAACACAGCAAACCAGACTGGAAGACGTTTTATGTATCGTCGTCCCTTATTTCTCCCAACGGCCAAACCGGTAAATGGAATGATGATAATGATATCTCTATACAAGTGACTAAACTTCAACACAGAGGATATAAAAATAGCGTCAGAGAAGATCGATCTCTTTGTCTGAAGCCCCTATCAATAGGTGAGAAAAGATCAATTACCACGCCGAGGAACAGCTGATTTAGAATCTTTATGTAAAACTTGAAACCGACTCTTTATGACTGGACTGAAATTAAAGACGGAACGTCTATTTTGTACAAAGGACCACGCCAATCAATCGAATGTTTTTCTCGAAGTCTATTTGGAGAAGTAAACCCGGGATCTCATTTTGTCAATATAAGCGCAAAATGTCATGTATTAATCTTTTATTTTCCCTTTTGTATCTTCCGTTACAGAATCAGTCTGATCGTTATGAATTATTTTGTCTATACATAATTTAAATATATTAGTTATTACTTCAGAATCAATTTTATATACAGTATTTAAAAGAGTAATTGGGCGCAAATTATGTTTAAAAAGCCTAGATTTATCACTATTTGTAATAAACTATGTGATACATTGAGTTTGTGTAATAGATAGATCTCGAATTAAAAGCTTCATTTAAAGATCTGAAAACAAAAGAACCAATTTTTAGCAGAACATATCTGTATTGAAGTCAGAACTTCCTGGGCTTTTATTATTTGATATATTTTTTAACTAGTGAAGCTTCCTTTTTAGTAATGCTACCTTTGATTGAAATGGGCTCACTTTGGTTTCAATTTTTGCATTTAATTCTTTTTCTATAGGTATTAAAGTCTTCACTATCACATTCATATTTTGGCTTATAAAGAGACTTATACTAGTATGATATTATATTAAGGATACATATGCGCGAAGGTATTTTCCTATCATCTTTATATTTTAACTTAAATATCGTTTTTGGAAAAAAAAATCTAGGCTGCAATAATATTAAGATAACGTTTTACCAAGTCTTATATGGATCTCATCATATTTCCTTTTAAAGTTGTGCTCTGGATTATATTTAATTCGGGTTTCAAATTTTCTAGTTCTTCGATGTCTTTATCTGAAAATATTGATACCAACTCTTAAGTTCTTGTTTATGATTTTCTTTGTGTTACATATAAGACCAATAATTAAATAGATTTTGAGTCTTATTTATATAAGCAAAGTTTCTTTAAAAAATCGATCACTGATAATACACTGTATTTCTTTGTCAGAAAATTCATTTACATTTTGACAATTGAAACTGGGTAGTGCGTTTTGAAGCTGTTTGTCGTCACTGTGTTTCCTGTATATACACAATGACTGTTAGTAGAGAATTATCATATTTCCAAAGACCTGGTTTATGAGCAAAAATGAAAAAAGTCGAAGTTTGAAGTAATTTTTGAGTGACCCTTCGTTAATTTTTAATTGATTAAAAGTGGTAAAAAAACTGGTGTGATTACAAATAGATCCAGCCACATTATGTTGTATTGGCCCTGAAATCTGTGCCCACAGAAATATATATTTGCATTTAAGTAATTAAGGAATTAAAAACCTTTAGCCTCTTTAGTACATACAGAGCTCCGTTGAAAAACAACCATATTGAATAAACAAGTGCGTAATTTTAATTACGTGGGCATATTATTCGTCTTAAATCCTAAAGAAATTCAATTGACATAAAATAACATATATTATTTACAACTATTATGGAAAAGAAAAGTATTTTACGACAAACAAAGCACATACAAGTCAAACTTAAGCACATAATTTGGATCATAATTGCAATAATTCAAGTTTTTCTTCGTGTACCAGTAAATATGCCAAAACACTTTCTTATCGCCAGCTTTTTTGTAAATGTTTTTTTCCGCCAAATAAAAACGTGTCTTCATTCAACGGATTAGAGTGGCGACACAACATTCATGCTAAAAATGTGTAAATTAACAATGAATCATTTCAAAGAAAATGCACCGCTTGTTTTTGAAAAACTGCTAACACTAATTCGCCGTGTTTTCTACTTATACGTTGTTACCGATCACCTGCTTAGGTTTTGGAGAAGTAGTGCGAATTAAATATTTACAGACGACTCACTACGGGCAAAGGGTGATCTCAAAAGCTCACCATGTACCTTGCACAGGTGAGCTAATAATACAACATGTAAAATACAATTTATATATTTCTTCATCATGTTCTATACAAAAAGTTAAGCTATTATAAATACATACTATAAATAACTAACATATTTTAAACAAACACAAAAGAATTGGTAGAAAAAAGGGCGATTGTTTCTCAGGCATCGCATTTTCGCTTTTATTGTCCGCCTTCAAATTTTTATATTATTATTTTTACTGCTTACATATAACATATTGCGCTCGGGTTGAAAGTAAATTCTTTGTACTTATAAAATAGGAAAATAGAAATTAAATGAAAATAATAACTCGCATGATGTATATTTCCAAAATGATTCCTAAAAAGCTCCTAAGCGTATATTCCTAAAAAGTCCTAAGTAAATATAACAGCGTCGGAAATTTTAGAGATACATGCATGTCAAATTGATATAATAGTTATACACCTCGAGAGAGTTTACTCAGGCGTTTACCGCGTGGGTAAATTTGCCAGTTTTCTGTTTCGATATAATGGTTTGATGTATATCTATTTTCTATTCACTAACTAGCGTTACAAATCTGAACAATGAATAGAAGATATGTTGTAATATTATATTTAACAAATCCGGAAATGTGCGACATTTCTTCGCTATTATTGTATTTCAATCGAGGTCGGGCAGAAATTGGCAATTTGGCAAAATAACATTTTCATAAAATTGTTTTGACTCCATACTTATGTGCCTGCAATAATTCAACTAGTTTCATCTAAAATGTGTTTGATCGCATCCTCTGAAACCTCTAAAGTTATTTTCGTAAATTAATGTTTTGTTAAATATAGCTCACAAACATAAATATGTGATGGGGAGTTGTTGTCACCTATCCGTAATGTATTCAAAATGGGAAAATGGCCAAAGGACTTGATTTTTACATATATTTTATAACGAAAACCTCAAAGCGTTAAAACTAAAGCAGTCATTAAAGTGTAAACAAACTGCTCTGAAAGTACAATTAATACGAATTACACACACGGATAAAAATACCAGTTCTATACATGTGAAAATGTAAAAACATGATATAAGTTAGTTGTCATAAAAATAAAATGAAAAAAAAACAAATGTTAAATAAAACAGCAATCCGCCCTCCTTACTTTTTTTTGAAAAAGTGCCTGTTAAAAATTTCATAATATTTTACCCTTTTTAAAGTAAATAAATCTCCTTCAATCCATGACAGTTTTTTCCATTTATGATGTATTCATACATAGATTGTTAACTCATACATACAATAATATATCTGCTTATTAAATTGTTTGCACACCATTGTAAGCTAGAAATATTTAACATGCACATCAGTGGAATGGTATCATGTGCATGCATTTCGGCATACGTTTCGAATATCTGCTACTCAGATGTGCGTGCATCAGTGTCAGTTTCTAACATACGCATGGAAATAAGTGTTAGCATCATGCACATGTATATTACATGAATGCACATACCGGTTTAGGCCGGTATTCCATGTCTACGCGTCCGCGTTCCGTGTGTCCGTGTCCGCGTTCCGTATACGGACACGGGGTATCTATTTCATGCATCCGCTTATTGTTTTAGCCTTTCCGTGTAAAAAGCTCATTCCAAACGTGGTGGTACTTGAACTTAGATGTCGTTATTTGAAGAGCACACATTTGTTATGATGACTGCTGTAGTAGTACTGCATGTTAGTAGACGGAAACGCAGACATAGGGACATGCCATCATAAGAAACCGTCAAACTTACGGCAGATACTACCATGAAGTGTTCAGGACCTACTTAATGACAATTAGCATAATTATATTGATATATATTACTGATTTATTCGTATTTGATAGATTTCAAAACTTATATGTGAACTCGCATAGACATAAAAGACCATAAACAGCGACTTCTTTTAGCGTTATATCTTGTTTGAAATATATACTGTGTCTTTTGAAAAACGATTATAGAGTGTACAATATGCAGACGATATATATTCGCATATTACTATAATCAATTGCCTGAAACGATATCAATTGACATTTCTTTGGCTATGCTTTGCCAGATGTTTGATGCAATGGGTTTGTCTTTGTATTCTTTCATAAGTTAGTTGTATATTTCAGGGTGATCCCTTACTAAATTTGTTATTTTGTCACTAATATTTAAGCTTGAAAGTCGACCTTTCATGTTGACTGCCGGCCGTGTACTGCGTCCGCGTACGTGAAAAATCGCTCACCGGACGCGGAACGCAGATACATGGAATAGCTCCAACATATTTCAATCAGTTTGTTTTTTCGAGGACACGGACACACGGACACGGAACGCGGACGCGGAGACATGGAATACCGGCCTAAGTCTCTTATACGTGTTATTAAAAATTATGCACATCCGTGAAAGCTACTAATATCAGCACATTACATGTATTTACATCAGTGTTATCTAAGATAATTTATCTTGTAATATAGGTTGAGCATATGTATGTACATCAGTGTTAGCTATTAACAAATGCTGATCTCTCTCTATATATATAATCAGTATATTCTAAGTCAATGCACTACTTTAAGTGAGTTTGTGTTTAACAGGTATGCTATCAATTAACTGGACACCATCAGCCCATCATCGCAGACCAAAACACCTGGATCTTAAATACCACTCTATATTTGCATTTCAACTTCCAAGTTAATTATGCAGCTTTTGCTTAAATGATAGCTAATACCTACACATATATTTCATTAAAGTACTAAACATTCACACATTAAACTTCGACCATGCTTCACTCGACACGTGGGTTTGTGCATAATAAGCAATCAGACTTTGCATCGATTATTATCTATACGACCAAAGAAAAAACTGGAATCATGTCTATACTATATATTGAAATACATGGTTATTGTTTTAAGATAACTGATTGATATCAGACGAAAATGATATCACTATATCGAAGCCGGGGGCTTGCCAAAGCTTTCCTTTTGATATTCATCCGAGTACGATATCAATCTAATACGACAGTAACCGTTAATTATATCAATCGTGCCATGTTTATACACACAAAATGTGTAATTTGAAAACAAAGCACACTAGTTTCAAAAATATTGTTTTACAAATTCAAAAATAATGAAGATTAACGTTCAGTGATTTGAAGTACATCACAATATGCAAATGAGACATTCTGATGACGTCTTCATGTGTATTGAACATGACGCATACGAAATAAATCTAAATAAAGACATAAATAATAACAGTAAAGCTCAAATAAAATCACGTTACAACAACAAATGATGGGTTAAATTTTTACTGTTTTCGAACAGACATAATATGTTTCACGTATACATGTTCGTACAATTTGTTTAATTGTTGTCAGAACTCTTAAATCGTGATGTCAAACACTCATTTACTTTTTTAACCTCCGACGCAAATCGATATTTTGTGTTTTCTTTTTGAAAAAACATGCCCGCATTAAATGGTTCGAAGATGACATGGTTAATATTGCAGTATGCAGTGAAAGATAATTGTAAATTTTGTTGAGACTAACATTATTTTCACGAACAGTGGCGTGATATTTTTAAATGTTTGCAGAGGTAAATTGTTGGATTCGTCAGTTTCTTAATTGTCTTATCATAAATTATCAGGCAAGTGTTACCGGGCCATTGCCAGGTTGTGTAATAGAATACATGTATCTGACAAAATAATATAGACAGCATATAAAACCTTAAATACGACTAAGATACACATTGTCAATATCGCATCATCGCGGAATGCAATGAAAAGGACAGCATTAAACATTATATAACTGAATACCGTTTTAAACTGTTAATACAATATATAGTCTCGTAATAAAGGAATATATGATAAACAACAGGCATGAGCTTGTCTATATCTAAGAGTTTCCAGTACCCATGACATGATTAGAAGTAACAATTGTTGTGCAGTACACATGTCGCAAGATGGCGGTTTCATAACATAAATTTGATTCAACTTATTATATATGAGGTCTATTATATGTTTTGAGACCCCTTTACGATCTTTTATAGTTATGCTCTCGGTGACTCCAAAGAAAATGCATACAATGAAAACCTACTTGTTTCTTTAAAGACTTTAACAATCCAATGTGAAACGAGACACCGGATACCTCCTTACATCTACTTGCTTCAATAATGGACACGAGGACAAATCCAGTTTTTTACCACTCTTAAATGTTACGAATGTAAGGCGTTTCAAATTCACCAAAACACGAAAAGCTTCTTCTTTCAAGGATACATCGCCATGTACATGTATATTCTCTAAATTGCTACAGCACGACAGGTCCAGGTTTTCACATCTAACTTGATTTAATGTTAGATCTTTTAGTTTCACCATCGAGCGAAATGCGCCTGGTACCAAAGACACATTGCCACTTATATGTATCAACTTTAAGTTTAGACATGAAGTTAAGTTCAATCCGTCACATATGATGTCACTTAAAGTGATATTGTCAAGATTCTTCAAACCACGGCATGAATCAGGTACCAATGACACACCACTATATATTGACACACATGTTAACTGTTGACATGCGGACAAGTCCAGTCCTTCACAAATGATATTTTTTAACGTTAACATCGTCAGGTTCTCTAGCACGTGGAATGCATCTGGTACCATTTCATTGGGAATAGACAAACTATCTCTTCGAATGCTTATTGTTTCTAACTGATGACATAAAGACAAATCCAGGTTATCATGGTTGACGTTATATAGCGTAAGATGCTTTATTTTCCCTAGAGCACGGAATGCATCACACAACAATGTCGACGAGGTATTAGAAGAAATTTCCTCTCGATAGATATACACGTTTTCCAGCAGATGACAAGAGGAAAGGTCAAGTGCATTAAAGTTTAAGTTTTTCAACTGAATACGGTTCAGATTCACTAGCCCATGGAATGTATCTGACATCAGATCATTTGGAGTACCCGCGAACATTATGAATTTTTGTCTACTGATATGTACTGTTTCTAACTTCTGGCACGAAGATAGGTCAAGTCCTTCATGACTGACATTATTTAAGGTAAGACATTTGAGATTCACCAGCAACTTGAACGCATTTGTTTCCAAGGTGTGCATTGAATCATGAAAGAACTCTGTAGAAATATGAATTGTTTCTAATTGTTGACACACATACAGATCTAGTCCATCGTGGCTTATGTTTATTAAGGTAAGATGTTTCAGATTAACCAGAGAACGGAATGCATCTAATACGAATGAATATGATTCACTCGGTGAACCACGACGCTCTGCAGTGATGTGTATTGTTTCTAACTGGTGACAGGCAGACAAGTCTAATCCAGTGTAGTTAATGTTTTTAAGTATAAGGTTTTTCAGGTTTGTAAGCATATAAAATTCATCTGATACCAATGTATACACTGTACTGGATGGTATGAGATGTTTCAAGATGACTAATGTTTGTAGGCTATGGTAAGGGGACATATCAAGGTCTTCAACCGCACAGAAATCTAGTTCTAAGAAAAGACAATTCAGTTTATCGCAACCAGTAACAGTACGTAGTAGCAACGGCGTGACAACGTTTGAACGTAATCTCTCAAGATTTGGAAAAATGGAAACGTCTAAAACACATTGCTCGCCTTGCTGAAAAATATCTGGTTCTGATTTGGATTGTTCTATCTGCAATACACGTAAACTGGAGGACATCTTAGTTTTCACAGTATTTCGCAATGTACCAATACTTTTTGAATCAAAACATCTACAACAACTGAGCTGTAAATGTATGTTTTCATCCCTCTCTTTGTTGGCCTTAGCTTCATCATATCCACATTCAATAATGTCCTGTATAGTTGTGTCCACCTGAAAATTTGTATCTTCAGGTAGAACATTGTGTCCATCAATTACTCTGGAAAGTGCATTTCCTGCCTGGATATCTTGCCCACAAACAAATACAAAAACTTCATATACAGTAAGGAATGCATCAGGGTATTTGAATAAATACGTCGATATTGCGTTCAAAGTAGCGCTGACATTACTTGCGATATAATAAGCAGCTAGAAACACCTGCATACTTTTATGAATGAAAGAAAACGTAAGTGATCCAGAAATACTCTCGATTTTTCTCTCTAATAATATACCGACCTTCAATGCCAAAGCTTTTTGTTCTTGGTCTAGACAGTTCGATAATTCGGATCCATTGAATAGAAAATTAGTTTCCTTCCCCGATTTAAACAGCTGAACGAACGCTAATTCAGCCAATGAATTGAAAAGATCAATATTTGGCCGTATGTGCTGTGTATTAACAAAGCACTGAGCTGGCGGAGGATTGAAGGGTGCGGTACTGCTGCTCGCCTTTTTTAGCAGGAAGTCAAAAAGAGCACTGTATGTTTCGCAGCGGGATCCTGTTAATTGTATCCCTTCTAGCCATGCACACACAATCATTTTGTACAAAGCTGGTGCAGATGCGAAGACTTGAATATTATACTTTCGTACATATTCGTTAAGCATTAGCTGTTTCTTTCCAACTTGCGAAGTTAAGAGGCATTTCAGTATTTGTTTATTTAGGTCATTGAACTCATTGATTCCTTTCAATTCTATCAGACTTCCGACTTCATACTGTTTTAAATGTTCGTCAGTCATTTCCCAATGCTTTGTCGTTGTCAATACAGTACATTTGTCGTAACTGGGTGACAACTTTGGTAAAGCTGTAAGGCCGTCTGGATCGGCGAGTTCATCCAGTCCATCCTCTACTATTAAACAGTTACAATTTGCCAGAACATGTGTAAGAAGTTCATATGCTTTATCGCGTTCATTAACCTCGTATATCCTATCAATGATTTGTTGTTTGATATTTCGCGTGATGTCGCGATGCGTATCTGAATCCCTCAGGGCGATGAGAAAGACAAACGTAAATTCTTGCAGCGTTTCAAAGTCATTGAAGTCCGTTTCTCGATCAGTCGATTCTCGCGATGAAGACCAACATTGACACCAGTCTAGAACTAATTTGTTAACGAAAGTTGATTTGCCTGTACCCGCCTGTCCTCGGAGTAATATTTGTTTACAATGATTTTCTCCAGTAGAGAGGATATCTTTGTATGTATACAGTTTTATCTGTTCAGTTGCCCCGTCCTTTTCTATTTGTAGTTTGTGTATGCTTGGCGAGACATAAAGGTTGGTAATACGGTCATCGAGACTTAAATTCGTTGCATATGCGTTATTGAATTGCTTGTCGTAATACCGCTTGATGCGTTGGAGTAAATCTGAAAACCAAAACGAGTAAAACAATGACCGAAACGTTCTTGTTTACTCAAATCAAAGTTTCGTTGTAATGTTCAATTCGAAAGAACAGACAAAAATGTGCTTGATTAAAGCTGTTCGTAAAGAATTTGTATAACATAGTTATATTTATGACATATCATTCAAAATTCTAGTATTGATAACATAATACAAATACATATGCCAAAATAAATATAATTTTGTACAAATAATAAATTTATTCGTTGCACGTTTATTTCAAGGCCGTGTATTGTTAAATATTTCAGCAACGTTTTCTAACAATTCAACAATTTGTATTTCTTTTTTATAATTAAAAGACAGCTGATAAATGGGCCAATATGTAAGGCACTTGGCATCCGTTGTGAAGATGTAAGAAAAAAGAACATTGCAAATTATTGTTTATATTCTATTTAATGTAGACTACTCCTTAAGTGTATCAACCATCATATTCACGAATAGCAGGTCACGAAGAGAGGCCAACTGACTGACAAAACGAATGGTTTTATCATATGAACCGGCATGAATAATGTTAAATGAATGAAACATGCACCAATCACAATAGTTGCAAATACACTGTTATTAATGAGGCTATGTAAACGATAAACCATGCTGTTGTCATATGACCTGTAGTCAAGGGACGTATACTGACAGATAAGAGGCGCAACCTTGGTATTGTTATCAAGGGATGGTATTCCTATATGAACCGTAATCAAGCAAAGGATACTGATGATAGAGGTGCGACTACGGTATTCTTATATGACCTGTAATTAAGGGAAGTACACTAAATGACAGAGGCACGACAGTGTTGTTTTTGTATAAACCATCATCAAGAGAGGTAAACTGAATGACAGAGGCCCGACCATGGCATTCTCATACGAACCTTTATCAAGAGAGGTAAACTGAATGACAGGGGCATAATCAGTATATTTGTATATGAATTTAATTGTCAACAATTGAGATTGATACTGAATGACAGAGGTGCAACCATGGTATTTTCATATGAGCTGGGATCGAGGGATGTACACTGAATGACACGGTTTTCTCATATGAACCATCATCAAGAGAGGTAAACTGAACGACAGAGGCGCAATCATTATAATCTGATATCAACTGTTATCAATGGAGATATACTGAATGACAGAGGCGCAACAATGATATTTTATTAACTGTAACAAGAGCCATGTTTACATGGCCATCCCCGCCGTAATGTGTTTGCTTGTATGAGAACATTTGTTTTAGAGAGTAGAATAATATTTGTAAAACATGGCACATGTGTAATCTATTTATATTTCAAGGATCAATTAGTTATATAGGGTTGGAGTTATGCTATAGAGAATAAAATATATGTAAATTAAATAAAGGGAGATCATTAAAAAAACTAAGACCGATAGAGTTATGGTTCATGTTCACTGCCCTTCTCCCAGTTGTCATCTGTTTATATTTCTAGCTTAATGTTTATCCCTTCAGTAGATTTAAAGTTATGCTCCGGACAACAAAAATACTTTGAAATTAAATAATGGGAGATAATTCAAAAACTAAGGTAGATAGAGTTATGGTTTTTAGTCACTGCACTTCTCTTACTTGCCATCTGTTTATAATTCAAGTTTCAAGTATATCCCTCGAGTAGATTTAGAGTTATGCTCCGGACAAAAATTTATTTTGAAATTATATAAAGGGAGAAAATTCCAAAACTAAGGTAGATAGAGTTATGATTCTTGGCCACTGCATTTCTCCTAGCTGCCATCTGTTTATACTCTAAGTTTAAAGTAAATCCATTGAATAGATTTGGAATTATGCTCTGGACAAAGTTTCGGACGGAAGGACGGCCGGACGCACAGACAGACGAACGGACAGATGGACGGAGATTATTACTAGATCTCCTTCCGACATTTCTGCAGGGATAATAAAGGGAGGTATACTGAATGACAAAGGTGCGACTATAGTATTCTCACGCAAATTGAAGTAATTGAAGTAACAAAAATTAACTTTTGAACTCAAAGTGTGTCATTGACGATGCAGATATCGACGTAATTCTTTCGCATAACACACCGTCCAATGATGGTGAACAAATGAGCTAAATGATTTTAAAATCTCACAATGAACGGCATAGTTATGGCCCAGACATGCTCATTTATGGCCATTTTTGACCTTTGAACTCAACGTGTGATCTTAACCTTGGAGATATCGACGTAATTCTTTCCAGGTTTTTTTCCAGCCATGTTGGGTAAAGGAGTCGGGTCAAATAGTGATTTTTTAATCGATAAAAGTGGCAAATTTGGGAATTTGTTTATCGACAAAAAGGACCAATATGGGATTTTTTATCAACAGATATTGACACAACAGGTCTTTTCCTGGCCATTTTGCATTAAAATCATATAAGTTATGGTTATATATTTTGTAGGTTGTTTAAAAAAAAACCTTAGATATAGAGTCTAATAACCATAAGTCATAAGACACTTCGTTCTAAAAACATTTTTTTTTATTTCGGTTTGGGATCGCTTCCGATTGTTTTGGGATCGGATCAGTTTTACGCCCTTTTTTACATAGCAGAAAACTCCTGTTTACGCATGTCACACCGTCCAATGATGGTGAACAAATATGTCAAATGATTTAAAAATCTCACAATGAACGACAAAGTTATGGCCCGGACAAGATCATTTATAGCCATTTTTGACCTTTGCACTCAAAAGTGTAACCTTAACCTTGAAGGTATTGAGTCATTCTTTCGCATGACACACTGTCCAATGATGGTGAACTTTTGTGCCTAATGATTTTACAGTATCTCAATAAATGACAAAGTTAGGGCCCAGACAAGCTCATTTTTGGGCAACTCCATGTGCAGGCCTTTTTCTGTCTATTTTGGGAAAAGGTACCTAGCAAAATTGGAATGTTTCGAGTCGCAAAATCTTCCATATTGGGAAGAATTTTCATCGACAAAAGCATTATTTGTGAAAATATTTTTCTATTTTTTTCTTATTGAATCTAATGTTTTCATACATATGTATTGCCCAAAAACGCTAAGAAAAATATTAAGCTGTTTTTTTTCCATGCAAAAGTCATTGTCAACTCCTAACGTAAGTATATGTATCATAAAAAACAGACTTTGTTATGCTTGAAGTTCAAATAAAATACATAGCTCGATATGTCATTAAGCATACCTACCGGGAAACGCATTTTTCGGCTTCGATCATTTCGGTCGGAAATTGGGATTTTTTTTTTTAGAATTGGGAAACAATATTCATATTTGGCATTGGGAATGGGGCCCACTATAGGATCCGTGAGATATGCAGAAAAAGGCCTGAAGTGTTACCTTGACCTTGGAGATATCGACGTACTTCTCTCGCATGACACAACGTCCCATAATGGTGAACAAATGCACCAAGTCATTTTAAAATCTTACGATAAACGTCATAGTTATAATCCGGACAAACTTTCGGTTTTAAACGCACTAAGTGACCCCATGACCAAGTTTTGACCCGGCATGACCCATATTCAAACTTGACCTTAACATCATCTAGAAACAACTTCTGACCAAGTTTGGTGAAATTTGGTGGCCCCCACGGCCATGTTTACATACGGACCGGAACCATGTATGACCTAGACTGATATACCAATTGGACAAGTTATCTGAAAAGTTTACGACGTTGGAATAAAATGAGGTCTTTAGAGTGTAAAGAAGGTAAAATAGAATGACGCACACCGACAGTTAACAGGTTATCGCAAACGCTTACCATGAGCATCTTGTTCACAGTTGCGAAAAATACACACCATCATGTCAGCATAATAACACAATTTACTCACATTCTACGCCTCTTTCATAATCTTCGTCCGCCTTGTCAGTAACTTTCTGTTGCATGCGCGCCATGCTTTCTTTAGAGTGGTCTTCTATAAGTTGAACACTGCTTTTTGTGAGTGTGTCTATATGTGTTATTGAGACGCATGTCTTTGTCTTTATTGTTTGTTCAGCTTTGGAAGTCTGATCTTCTATTTGTAGTTTACAATATTTTGTTCTGTCATTTATCGTCTGAATACTCTCATCCATTTTCGTTCCAATAACTCGTTCACCGTCCTTCGATGCTTCCTTTATTTTGTTTAAGCTTTCTTCAATAGTGTGTTTTGCCTTTTCTGAAAATTGTTCCTCACCAGCATCTTTTGCTCGCCCAATTGCTTGCATGGCCTCTTGAACCAGATTGCCCAATTCAGTCAGAGGGAGGCGGTCATTCTGAAGCTACAATGGAAATGAAAAGCACATGTTATATTCTAATAATGGCTAATTTCAAGCGAGTGAAAAACTCGGGTGCTTGTTTAATTAATCTCAATATTATAATGTTCGCTACTTCGCATTGACCCCACACAAGGACAAAAAGCTTCACGTTGATTTATTGCATCAATCGCCTCAGTTAAAACGCAAATTCACTTCCTTAAGAAGGTCATCTGAAACCATAAGAAATTAAATCTTGTTTTTGAACAGTGTGATTGAATTACAAAATGAAATTACGATTCATTTTTCCCCTTTTTTGTTACAGATAATTACAAACATTTAAGAATCAAATATTGGATATGGTTCCTGACTAGATGGTGTACTAAGTGAGACTGTGTGAATTTCAACAAATAAATATGTCATAAAACATTTATATGCTTGCTATTGTATGCGATGCTTGAAAATCCATATGATTGCATCTTTAATTCATATTTAAAAAAATAATGGGACATACCAAATGATGATTGTTTTTATAAATATTTTGTCAAATATATCTGAAGATGATATTGATCTAACTTAATAATTGCGTTTAATATGATTCAGTTGGTCAATAATACATACATGTAATGTGTAAATATCAAGTCTATGCAAATAAAACCTTCGTTATGCTAACTGATTTTGACTTACCATTGGGCATCATGTGTACATATCACTCATAGTCTTACATAATAATAGGTTTTTTAACATTTACTCGCTCCAAGATTAAAGGATACAAGTAGTCATATGACATCATGAATTTTACACCTACTAAATTTGACCAACAATGACATGAAGAGAAATGAATATACGTACATCATTTAGCCTACTGAGGGCTGTATTTGCACTCGGATCATGTGCAAGACATACTGGATCTGCAAGCAGCATGGTCAATGCCTGGAAATAGTCTTGAAGTTCAGCATCTGTTGTTTTGCAGTTGGCACTGTGGCGTACATCACGGCCTATTTGACGGACCTAAATGGAATATTATTTCTTTTAAAACAAGAGGGCCATGGGCCCTCAGGCGCTCACCTAAAAACCCGAAGGAACTATTCTGGGAAGGTGGAGTTCAAAATAATAAAAGTACTTCATGAAACATAAATGTTATTATAAGGTTCACAAGAAGAAATTTGCTCGCACCTGGAAACCATGCTCTTCAGAGCACAGGAACCTTTTTCAAACTAAATCATTATATTATAGGAGCATATGTTCTCAGCATGTTTCATTTAGATTAAACTAAAATGTGACTTATCGAGAGTTCACAATGTTTCACTCTAGCAATAAAAAGAAATCTGCCACCCCCACCTCAGGGCCTTGCTTTTAAATTAATTTGGAATTATTTTCAGACTCACCTTGCAATGAAATTTCACATCTTTGATGTGAGTTCCCAGCTGGGGCCTATTTTTAGGGACTAAGGGCATTTAAGCTGCAAGCCTGTTACACATTACCATTTCAAAAGGCATCAACGAATATACGTATGTACCAGAACAATTCAGGCAGAGTCAATAGAGAATTAATAAGTTGCTGATAAGCAGGTAGCTGAATGGGCTCAGTTGGAGTGATAAGAGTGCATTCCTGCCAAACCATGCATTCATGATCGGAGGTTTAACACAATTCCAGTTATATACAGTTGTTTCTCCCCTAAGTAATTTTCTCTGAAATCAATATTACTACTTGAAATTTGGAGAATATTTGATAAAGAGTTTTCAGATGGCATAAATATGTTTTTTGCACTTCATCCCCAACCAAGCATCATCATAATTATCCTCTGCAGAAAGGAATAAAAGTTTAAAAAAAAACAAGAGATTGTCACAGAAGTGTCAAATCCCCGCCGTAGTGTCTTTGCTTGTCTGACAACATATGTTTTAGAGAGTAGAATAATATTTGCACAACATGGCACTTGTGTCATATATTTATATTTCAAGGATCAATTAGTTTTAAAATGTTGGAGTTATGTTGTAGAGAATACAATATTTGGAAATGAAAGAAAGGGATGAAATTAAAAAAATAAACTATAAACGGTAATTGACAACTGTGTTTTTCTTTAAACTCATCTTTCATTTTACAGTGAATACTTCAGTGTTCTATTAAAAATATTATTGTAAAATTAGATAAAGGGAGATATTAAAAATTTAAAAGCTAAAATAAGAAATTAAATTAAATATAATTTAAAATTATAAATAAATAAAATATAAATTCAAAAAAATAAAAACAAAGAGATATAACTCTAAAACTACGGCTGAATGATTTATGGTTCATGTTCACTGCACTCCTCCTAGCTGCCATCTGTTTATATTTCTAGTTTCAAGCAAATCCCATCAGAAACTTTAGAGTTATACTCCGGACAAAAAATTAGTTTGAAATTAAATAAAGGGATATAATCAAAAAATTATGGTAGATAGAGTTATGGTTCTTAGTCACTGCACCTCTTCTACTTGCCATCTATTTAAATTTCAAGTTTGAAGTAAATTCCTGAACAAGATTAAGAGTTATGCTTCGGATAAAAATTAACTTTGAAATTAGATAAAGGAAGATAATTAAACAACTAAGGTAGATAGAGTTATGGTTTTTAGTCACTGCACTTTTCCTACTTGCCATCTGTTTATATTTCAAGTTTCAAGTAAATCCCTTCAGTAGATTTAGAGGTATGCACCGGACAAAAATTTACTTTGAAATTAAGTAAAGGGAGATAATACAAAAACTACGGCTGAAAGAGTTCTGGTTCAGGTTCACTGCACACCACCTAGTTTCCATCTGTTTATATTTCTAGTTTCAAGTAAATCCCTTCAGTAGATTTAGAGTTACGCTCCGGACAAAAATGTACTTTGAAATTATATAAAGGGAGAAAATTCAAAAACTAAGGTAGATAGAGTTATGGTTCTTGGTCACTGCACTACTCCTAGTTGTCATCTGTTTATATTCAAAGTTTAAATTTAATCAATGAATAGAATTAGAGTTATGCTCGGGAAAATTTTTCGGACGGAAGGTAGGACGCACAGACGGACGAACAGACAGACGGACGGAGACTATAACTATAACCCCTCCGAAATGTTTTTCGGCGGGTATAAAAAATTGTGGCAATTTTACTGTATATCTGATAGGCAGAATTAATATTCAGATGACTGCATGCAGATCATGAATACAATACTATGCAAAAATTTCATTCACAGTGCACATTTGTAATTTCTACAATGTAAGTAGAGTGTAAACAAGGTTACACTTTAAAGCCATTTAAGGAAAACTACCCCGTCCCATGGCAGCCGTGTTTTTCAACAGACCGTATCCATAAAAGAACTCGGCCGAGATATCATAAAAACAAATGCTGTGAATATGTTTCATGAAGATTTGACTACAAATATGACTTCAAGAGGGTTAAAACTGCCCCGCCCTCTGGAGGTCAATTTCTTTCAACAAACCGGAACCATTTTGGGATTCAGCTGAGAAATCATAAGAACCGATGTTCTGAATTTTTTTCATGAATATTGGACTAAAAATGAGACTTCTAAAGTAATAACAAGTTTTTACTATGGCAATATAAGGACAACTGCCCAACCCTATGAGGTTTATCAAAAGACCGCAACCTTTTTCAAACTGAACTAAGCTGTCATAAAAACAAAAGTTCTTACTCAGTTTCATGTAGATTGAAATATAAATGTGACTTCAAGAGTGTTAGCAAGGTTTCAATATAGCCATATAATGAAAACTGCCGTGTCCCCTGGCGGCCACATTTTTCAACAGACCGGACCCATTTTGGAACTCAGCTGAGATGGTATTAGGACTATTATTCTGACCAAGTTTCATGAAGATTGGACATAAAATGTTACTTCTAGAGTGTTAACAAGTTTCACTATAGCCATATAAGGAAAACTGCCCCGCCACCTGGCAGACATCTTTTTCAACAGACCGGAACCATTTTCGAACTCATCTTAGATATCATTGGGAAAAATAATCGGACCAAGTTTCATGAATATAGGACAAAAATGTTACTTCTAGAGTGTTAACACGTTTCACTATAGCCATATAAGGAAAACTGCCCCGCACCCTGGCAGACATGATTTTCAACGGACCGGAACCATTTTCAAACTCAGCTGAAATTGGGACAAATACTCTGACCAAGTTTCATCACGATTGGACAATACAATGTTACTTCTAGAGTGTTAACAAGGTTTCACTAAAGCCATATTTGGAAAAGTTCCCCGGCCCATGGCAGACATGGTTTTCAACGGACCGGAACCATTTTCGAACTCTGCTGAGAAATCATTAAGACAAATATTCTGACCAATTTTCATGAAGATTGGACTATAAATATTACTCCTAGAATGTTAACAAGGTTTTACTGAAGGACTGAAACCATTTTCGAACTCAGCAGAGCTATCATAAAAACAAATGTTCTGAACAATTTACATGAAGATTGGACCATACATGTGACGTCTAGAGTGTTTAATAACAAGGTTTTACTATAGGTATATACAGAAAACTGCCCTGTCCCCTGGCGGTCATGTTTTTTAAAGGACCGGAACCATTTTCGAACTCAGCCGAGCAATCATAAGAACAAATGTTCTGACCAATTAAAATGAAGATTTGACCATAAATGTTACTTTAGTGTGTTCACAAGATTTTACTATAGCCATATAAGAAAAACTACAACGCCCTCTGGCGGCCATGTTTTTCAAACAAGCAAAACCATTTCCGAACTCAGCTGAGTTAACATTAAGACAAATATTATGACCAAGTTTCATGAATATAAATGTGACTTCTAGAGTGTTAACAAGCGTTTTCTTAAATTTGACCTAGTTACCTAGTTTTTTACCTCACCTGATCCAGTTTCAAACTCGGCCAAGATATCATTGGACCAAGTTTCATAAAGATCAGACAAACAATGTGGCCTCTAGAGTGTTAACAAGGCAAAATGGTGACGACGAACGACGCACGACGCACAAAAAGTGATCGAAAAAGCTAACCATGAGCACATTGTGCTCAGGTCAGCTAAACTGTGGGCTAAAACACATTTGAAAACAAATAAAAATTACTACTGAAGAAAATTAGTGGTGCTTGAAACATTTTAAAACAGGTAAAATATTACCTTTTCTAAGGGACATTGCAGGTCAGGCGGTGGAGGTGATAGCCATGAGGAGGAGACGTAATTCTGGAATTCTTTGCAGTTCAAAATGATGTTTATCACCGCATTAAAGTCTGATTCCTGAACCGATGACACGTCAGTGTATCCTTGCGGAGGAAGGTAACATTTGGCTATTTCCCACCAGTCTGTTTTCCAACCTTGTGCTTTAGTATTTTTCCATGAAGGACAACTGAATCGGTGAAATGATGTTATGCCAAGTTTAACTTTATTGCATATTTGACATGGCTGGGGCAGATATGATTTGTGAAATACGCAGCTGTTTTGTTTCGTTTTTTTACACAGACCCTGCGTAGGGCATGCCATCAGTTGTTCAATAGAACATAGCCCACAACTGCTACCGAGCGCTGCGTGGACCTTGTTTATTATGGTCTCAACGAAGTTCGTCAGTCCTTCCTTCGTCATATTGAGGGCTACGCACATCTTGAACCAGTTATTGGTCTCCTTATCGCTGAATATGGTGGTATTGGCGGCCATCTTCATGAGACGTTCAGATTGAGAAGAGAGTTCGTTTGTGGACGACCACAGAGAAAAGGTAATTATGACATTACCCACGTTTCATGATCAATAAGAATTCTCTGATCGGTTTTCGGTCCGAACCTGTTATTTTGGCTTCCCTCCATTTTTTATCTACAAGTAAATAAGACTCATTAACAAAACCGATTTTTTGCTTATACAGATGATATCACATCAACATAAAGCTTAAAAACTTATTACGATCAGTATGTGTATAAAACAATAAAACTACATAAAAAGCAAAATGTAACTCATTAAATTTTCGTGATTTCATGTTTTAATTATAAACATTAAATCCGCATGAGGTTTTGTAAACACCTGTTTATTACGTTTGTTTGTGTTGATCTTTTCAACTTGCTTACGTTTTTAAACATAATAAGAGCTATTATAATGATTGGAATAATTGTTAATACAACATGAAAACGCAGACACCGCCAGATGTATAAATAATTGATTTTATAAATCAGACTGCACACATGCGACAATATACATATTGTACATGATTATAATTGTTTCGCTCACATACAACTTAAATTGTACAACACACGCACACATGGTTACTGACCAACACTATTACAACTACAGAACATGATATGCGTCGCTCTACGAACTAAAAAGTACCATTTAAGTATCCTTAGGCTAATGTATTGAATTATACCTACAATTTGCTAAACTGAAATCTTCGGAAACATTAATATGACCAAACCAATTGTTTTACTATGACAAAAAATCACCATCAACTGAATATTATTGCAATCTCAATTTTATTTCACATATAAAACGATCTACAATGTATGACATTAAGCAGGTTCACAAACAGTGCATAATATGTCGTACAATAATACCGGTGTGCACAAAATTTTAATACAATACCTGCCTCCCTCCAAATTGATGTTCTTGGCACAGAAAACGTTTTTCTCTGTAAAGCCCCAAATTCAATCCCGAGCTAGTACTCTATTCAAGTTCGCAATATCTTTAGTTCCAGCAAGATTATTTGATTGTTGCAAACTGAAGTTATTGAATGGCCACCATTTAATAAAGAGCAGGTGAGATGTTCAATGGCTATAATTAAGCCATACAGCAATCTAGCTTGAAATAGATTTCAGTCTACATAATATGCCCGTTTAAATTGTCACACAATTTTCAGATGATAAGGTTACAGCTATTTGAATGAGGGGAACGGTTTATTTTGCCATTTTAAGTCTAGGGCCATACTTCAAAACTTCTTCCTGTGATATGGCTGGTAATCAAACCTGATCGAGATATTATGCCCACATACAGTACCAAAACGTTTCGTAATGATAAAGCGTTAATTTTTTTGTTAACATACGCCAAAATCGTTTTCCTAGAAAGAACGACGTCCCCACTGAGTTTGAAACTGGGTCAGGTGGGTCCAAAAACGAGGTTAGTAGGTCAAATTTCAGACAAAGCATATGCACACTCTAGATGCCACATTTATTGCCAAACATTCATAAAACTTGCACAAACTGGTTTGTCCCTATCAAAGTATCCGAACCTTCAAGAGATGAATTTATCGCAGTTCAGCGAAAGGGATGAATTCATCTCTGCAAGGGATGAATTAATCTCTACGCATGCGCAGTCGATGTTTGCGGTGAATTGGAATGAAAAGGCGGAGTTAGTCCGTGCCGTAAACGAGCAGGCGGGGCGTAGAAAACTATTTTAGATGAGGATTTAATTGTGTGGGTTTTATGCATAATACAATTTATTAATTGTAAACCAGTGCACATTAAGGTCTCATTGACCATCGTGCACTGGTCTATTAAGATCAAAATTCTTTCTTTGTTGAACACCCGACCTAATATAATTTTCATTTTTTATTATTGTAATATGATTCTCCTTTTTTCTTTCTTTTTTATACCTGTGAACGATTAGGTCTCATTGACAACCGTCTACTGGTGTATTTGTATTAAAAATAATTATAATAGTAACAATAATAATTTTTCGGTGAAAACCAGAGCGGTTGGGGTAAATTTGACCTACTTTGGTTCAAAATTAAAATATTTTCCTCTGAGGGGGCAAGTCAACAAAAAAGGTAGTCGTGAAGCCGCAGCGATAACCTGTAAATAAATTCTGACGTTGCTGAAGAAACTTTGTAAATCAGTTCTATAAAGGGACATGATGAAATAAAAATGTACTGAAATTATTTAGATACCGCGTTCACTTGTTAAAGGTTATTGTTTTCACAATTTACTCGCCATATGTAATTAATTGATCACCATTTGCATTTACATTGTCATAAGTAACAATTTTGAACAGTTTGTTTGCACCAATTGTTTGCAGTAAAAAAGTGTGATGATGATTTAAGATTTATAAATAAACAAAGATTAGCGTTATTGGGTGTTCACGCCCGGCATCAAGATTTCACTCATCTTATTGTGATAATCTTATCAACACATGCGCAGACATGTGGTGTCACAGACATAACAGTAAACATACTTAATCCACATTTGGGACATGGTCTCCCTTGAAGCGATGTGTATTCAAAATGTTTATTGTCTTGCTAATATTATTTATCCATAATAAACGAAACCAAAATCAATATATTAGTTTCCTGTTTTACAGCTAATTCTTAAATTTACACTTCATTTGGAAAATGAAATAAAGATATATATCAGTTTAGGAAATATAAAGAACATCGCCGGAACAGTTTTGTATAAATTATTTTATTTTAGACCAAAGCTTTTTATATTAACTCTAAATGTTCCAACATGAAATGTTAATTTAGAAAAAGTAAAGTTTTAGGCAAAGGCGGATATGTACTTTTCAATAAAAAAAATCTGCATCGATAATGTGTTTCTCCGAGACTGTTCACGTTTAACTGAAAAAATCTTAGACTTTGTCATTTTTATATTACCTTCAAAATGGTATGTACATCAGAAGTATTTATATACTTTTAAATAGTCTACTCGGACTATAATCTCTCAAAGTATTGTTATTATATACCAGCGAAAATATTAAAGTTAAAGTTATAGACTGTACAATTTGAAATCAACTTTATACGTATACTTTATTCATTATTTCCAGAAAGAAATAATTAAGTTTAAGGCAATTGAAAGGTGAACTTGTTTTCAATTATGATTTGTTTAAATCACGTTTAATATATCAACGCTGCTGTAAAAAGCAAAACGTTTTCATGTTTCAAATGTTTTCAGTTCTATTGTGCGAAGTTATGAAATGTTGCGTATTGGAATCAAGCGGGAAGACACGCTGCAGTAGCGAATGATAACGCAAGATAACAGAGTGAGACTAGCGTCTGCTCAATTGATGTCACGTGATATTGATCTCGTTTTGATTGCGCGAATTCCAGATACTTTCTATTGGTCCGAATGGATGTTTCCAATCTGTGTTTATTTAAAGATTGTTGCTTTAATACATTCAAGTACTGCGCATGCGTAGGGCTGAAAAGGCAAACTCGCGAGAATAACACCGCCTTTTATGCCGTACGCATGCGCAGAGTGCTATCATCCCTATTCAGCCCTAACAATCCCAAATAATCAGTTTTCAACCCGAAAAATCCCTAAAAAAACAGAGAGAGGATTATTAGAGATTAATCCCTTAAACAAGCCGGATTGTTAGAGATAAATCCCCAAACATATTCATCCCTAAGCAATTGTTCGATGATTAAAGGGTCGTATCTCAGGAGTGTCTTGATCAAACTTGACCTGGATGTTATTGCCTTACACATTTTCATGAAGTATTGTGAAGATACAATGACTATTGCTGGAGTTATTGAGCGGAAACGAGAAAAAAACGCATTTTTTTATGACTCAATGGTCGTTACTCAGTAGTTTCTGGGTCACTTTGGCCTATTATCAAATTTGACCTAGATTTTATTGCCTTAAACATTTTCATGAAGTGTGGCGAAGATCCTATGACATTTGCTCGAGTTATTGAGAGGAAACGAGAAAACAACAACAATTTTACGATGAAACAAGGGCCGTAACTCAGGAGTGTCTGGGTAAATTTTTATGTAACTGCGGACTTGGTACTCGTTTAAAACGAAAACTCGTTAGAAAAACGCAAACAAATAACTGCGAAATTGCGATTTTCGTCAAACATTTACACAACATGTAAACATCCTTCTACGAAAACGGCCGCTATTTTTAACGACAGTTAGGACGTATTGCATCGAGTCAAATTAAAATCTTTACATATAATAACTTAAACACGGAAACTATCCCCCTTTTAAATATACAACTACGATACATATTTTCACGATAACCTTATAAAATTTGAATCAATATTTAAATCGCCCTACGTCTTTTTTATCAGTTGCAAAGTAAAATTACCGAAACGACAAAGTATTGCACCAAAAAAAAATAAAGTCAATGAGCCTCTCTTAAACTGGTCGTGACATATTTCGTAGAAAAAAAGATCATATATATTGGCGGTTTTGCTGATCTATTGTGTCTTTGAAAAGAAGAAAATGGTCGTGTATTCGTGTCATTTAAACAAAATAAATCCAATTTAATAATTCACGTTTTAAATGGCTTCAAAATATCATCTGTCTTTATTTTTCATTGAAATACATTTACGATAGGTTTAGATTTGGTATAATCCCATTGTATGAACATGCTGGAATCTTCATTTTTCTGCGATCTTTAATTATATATTGTAATTTATGTTATCGTTGAAGACTATACATACATAACGTTTCAGCAACGAACTCGTAAAGGTACTGTATATAACTAGCGGCTTCATAAATATACGTAATTTAAAAACGATATA
This sequence comes from Dreissena polymorpha, assembly GCF_020536995.1. Lineage (NCBI taxonomy): Eukaryota > Metazoa > Mollusca > Bivalvia > Myida > Dreissenidae > Dreissena > Dreissena polymorpha. The sequence continues at coordinate 83,772,164 of NC_068360.1, forward strand.
ATAAGTGACGTAATTTTAACGCGATCTTTCAGCAGTCGTAAGCATTGATCAGTCTTCATAATTAATTCTAACACTGAAAACATGTTTTGAGAGTGTCATATTTACAACCGTAATAAGTACATGATATATTTATTAATTGAAGTGTATATGATATGTATGCGTTCGTATAATTTTTATGAAATTTAAAATTATGGTGTATCATCTAACAATACCAAGTGCACACAAATATCATTACAAAGTCCTACCACTTCTATTGATTTGGGAGAAACGTTATTGAATATAGGGCGATGCTTAAGTATGGCGAATCTTTACATACTTTACATACTTTAAAGACCACAAATCATATATATATATATATATATATATATATAAATATATATAAGATGGAGAAGAAGAAGAAGAAGATGATGATGATGATAATGATGATAAGGATGATGATGATGATGTGATGATGGTGATGGTGATGATGATGGTGATGATGATGATGATGATGATGATGATGATGATGATGATGATGATGATGATGATGATGATGATGATGATGATGATGATGATGATGATGATGATGATGATGATGATGATGATGATGATGATGATGATGATGATGATGATGATGATGATGATGATGATGAGTATGATTATGATGATGATGAAAAATATGAAGAAGAAGATAAAGATGATGATGGTGATGATGATGATGATGATGATGATGATGATGATGATGATGATGATGATGATGATGATGATGATGATGATGATGATGATGATGATGATGATGATGATGATGATGATGATGATGATGATGATGATGATGATGATGATGATGATGATGATGATGATGATGATGATGATGATGATGAAGATGGTGATGATTGTGATGATTGTGATGATGATGATGATGATGAAGAGGAGGAGAAGGAGGAGGAGTAGAAGGAGGAGGAGAAGGAGGAGGATGTTCATTTCAATTAAAAACAGTCTGCAACCCTTTTAATGTCCAAAAAATGTCATTAACAAGAAGTTCATTCAAACCGTTAAAGTTTTTTTTTAATTCTCACGAGGTCATATACAAGAAAAGCATACTACATAGTCTGTATATGGGGTATTGCAATGGGAAACGAATATCTTCTACGAAGTAAGATAAAGTGAGCACGACAAGCTTCGACATATGTTTACTGTGCGTCTCAATTTATGTTATATAGCAGAAATTATTAGTTTATATGATAAACTATACAATTTAAATTTATATTCGATATGAATACATTAAAGGGAAAATTTTCCGCGTAATGTTAAATTTCCATTTTAGTCTCGATTTAAATTTATGATTGTTTATAAGTGAACGTAAAAACTCTATTCTGCGAATAAAAGCTAAAATAAATAAAATGTCTGCACAACACTATTATATTATCGTAAAGCTTACATGTACCTTTAGTTTCACTGTTAAAACAATTTTGAAACTTCTTCCGATAGATACCTAAACTTAAGCGTTGATTCATATGTAACACGATTAAAGTTATGTAAATATGGACAGCAGGTATTCACGTGATTAGTACAATGCCAACCACGCATTTAAATCGTATTGTCAATATAGGGAACAATAACAAGTATAGTAAGCATTTCTTTCCTTGTTTTATTCAACCCAAAGTTTACCAATACACAATGTTATGAACCTTAGCATAGTTAAACAGTCAAATAGCTGAATAGTTGAATGCGGAACAATTCACATTCAATTGAGAGAATTGTAAAGAAATAGCGTCAAATTTCAACGACCTCAATACAGTTGCTTTTAAACACAGTACTTGTAGATCGGTTTCAGTAGATCATCGAATTTCGTCAGTCGATAATGCATTCCGTAGGGGATCTTCTATTCACAATCATTCATACCTAAACATGTAGTTATTCATTGGAATTTTTGGTAAAATGTGTTTACGGCAATTTTTACCTAAAATCTACTGACACATATATCGAAATTTTTAGTGTCGAGTAGTGTGTGTGTATTTGTATAAATACTTTAATCGTTTTAGTATACATTCCGGCATCTTTACGTTGTACAATTTTTAACAAGATTTAAACATTTGAAGTTTATTTAGTCATATAATTAAAAACAACTTGACTATTCGTTATTAAATAAACATATAAATCAGAAAAGTCACGAATTAAAATGATATATTATAAGGACAAGTGTCTATCTCTTGAAAAAATTAGGATGCCTATGGAAAATGTCTTCAGATATACATATACAAATTTTTTCGAACAGAAATATGGAAGCAACAAAACATAATGTGAATATTTACTAATATGTTCCCGTATAATGCCAGTATAATTTAGAATCATGTATACATAATTAGCTATAAATATTCACTATGTATCAGTATTTGATGACATACACGATTAAATAATATATACTAGAAAAACTTCCGAAGACGGCATGCTCTACCATTCTTCCGCATTGCTTTTAATGTATATTTTTGTCAGTAACCTTATATAAGACCACAAATACGTATTTGAAGTTGATAAATAGAGAATAACAGGTTACTTGTCCTGTACAGTCCCCTTATGATTGTTCGCGAGTGTTCCAAGTCTGACAGCAATAGCTATGCTACTTTAGGAGTAAAGTGGACCAAACAAAACTTAACGAAATTTTCAATTTTCTAAGTATAAAGGGGCCATAATTCTGTCCGAATACCAGTCAGAGTAACATAATTTTGCCTGCACAATCCCCTCATGATAGTTTGTAAGTGTTGCAAGTATGAAAGCAATAGCTTTGATACTAAAGAAATTAAGTGGACCTAAACACAAAACTTCACCAAATTTTCAATTGTCTAAGTATAAAAAGGGCACATAATTCTGTCAAATTGCCAGCAAGAGTTATCTTACTAAGCCTGCCCAGTCCCCTCATGATAGTAAGTAAGTGTACCAAGTTTGAATGCAATAACTTTGATACTTTATGAGAAATGTGGACCTTAACACAAAACTTAACCGGACGCCGACGCTCAGGTGATGACAATAGCTCTTTTTTTTCTTCAAAACATAGATGAGCTTATAATGCAATAATCCAACTCACAGCCATTAATCCTCCGATTCGCTTGGTGTTGCAGTGATCGACACTTACGAGAGTCCGGTGGTCAGAGACTCCTGGAAATTTGATTCGGTCTCCTTGTTTTTGTACCAAGGAAGTCCGTCGGACTCCTTCAAAATTATCTTTGAATTATACAAAAATCCTTTCGTTGTTGCAAATTCAGAATGTCTGTACGAAAAACAACTTACTCAGAAAAGTCACTGTGAACACTTTCTATAAAAACTTTAAGTTGTATTTGATTATTGGCATATTAAAATTGTAATAATTTAATATTAACCCTCCACATACTGCAGAAGGAAGTTTTTAAAACCAAGTCATAAAAACGCACACTTCAACCACTGCTTGAGAACTGTACGATTTCTCCTTAACAAGGAAGATTGCTAGTGAGACATGTTCAATCAAAACAAAGTGATGTCGGAAGTATATACACAACCAGAACAATTCCATAATTTGGACTATGCACTTGAATACGTATTGTTATTTTATCCCATAAAACCCCCCTGTCTGGTCTAAAAGTTGGTTTTCAGCAGATGCATTGTGTATACTTATCATTGTATTATAATGATGAAAATACGTTTATTGTCAATTGTATAGTATATGTAAGCAATTAAAAAGAAATTCCATTTACCAGTTTTAGTGAAACGACTTGGAGCGAAAAGTACCCGAGTATGTTAACAAAATCGTTGAATAAAAGCCCTGTTCACAGTGTTCTGTCATATCTAAAACAAATGTACCTAAAAGAGTCCTTATTAGTTCTCATGAGCACAACTTGCTTACAGTGCTCTTTTGGGATAACATTTTGAACATTGTTAATCATCGTTCCTACATTGTCCGTTATAAACATGTACATTGTTTACACCAGAGATTATATTTATTGCCAATATTAACGAAACTTTGTAAGAAGATTGGTCAAAATGACAATTGTGTAAATAACAAAACAGCGTTTAAAAACTAGGTCTCAAATTAAATGAAAAGTTTCTTAACATTCCAGAATATACATGTTTACCCAATCCTCATGAAACGTGCTAAGTACGCTTTTTAAATGGAATAGCTGCTGAGTGTGAAAACGGTTCACGTCTACTGAAAAATATAAGTGATAGTGGGCTAAGACGTTTCAAGTGTGAAATTTAGTTTTTACAAAATTCCAATTTGTTCTACATTAGGTCCGATGAGGCAACATATGCTGTGTAAGTGAGAATGAAAAAGTCTATGCTAGGTTTGTTCATCAGAGATTCAGAGGAATTATTGTGTGAGTATATCGTCAGTGGAGCATGCACACACAGGGTTTTCTGTACAACATTTAAAGTCACTATCACGCTCACCAATACATACGGCTATCGTATTATGCTATATAAAAACATTCGACAACAAGTAGTACCATACGATGGTTAATTACAATAGGAAGACCCTAAAAACAAGTAACATTGATGTAAAAACGTTATATTACAAGTATTCGGCAAGTTTTAAGCATCTAAATATCTAAATATCGTTCAACGATGTAATCTACTTTCGCATTCAAGTCAGGATCGGATTCATTCGGGTTGCGTTCATTTGCATAATTTATACAAGCCATTTCCGCATTCGCTAAGTTCCAGTTACCCAGAATTCATTTGGATTTCACAGAATGATTATTCATGAGAGCTACGTCATGCTTTTGACGCTTACCGTATTCCAATCTCGTGTTCGCCCGTAAATGTTCGGATATTTCACGGGATGTATAAATGGAATTATTTGTGGCCACAAAAAAATAAAAACGAGCATTTTGTATCTCGTTAAATCAATTCTACCAGACAACATCTAACGTTGAAATTTTGCATTTTGCTAAAAGGAACATTTATTTTTTTATGGGTTAGCTTTATTTAACGAAATATTTGATACTTTTGAGCGTGATTGTTAGTTTAATCTTCCATCGACACTATTGACCCTGGCTGGATTGAAAGCCGAAACTTGATCAGTTTGGTCAAGCGTTAATTTAGTGAAGAGAAATAGTGTTGCCAGGTTTCTCAGGGACCAAATATCTCATTCGTTTGTGATGCACTGTGTAAGCCTCATACTTTTAGTTAGTTTAATATAAGCTATGAAAGCAAAATATTTGAAATAAAATGTATGAGTTTTTATGTGCCTAAAAGCACAATATCGTTATAGCCAAAATGTTTGCAGAGAGCTTCAGTTCTTGTATTATTCATGGACGAATCGATGGTAAAACAAGTGAATCTTTCTTGTACCAGATGGATGCCACATCTCAGCCCTTTTGTCGGTCGTTCTCTGGAGTAAATATGCAGCATGTGCTGCTCACATTGAAAAGACACTTGAAGGCGGAACTGGATTATCCAAAGTTCAAGGCAGAGCACATTTAATTCTCAATCACATGAAAGGTTAAGAACATTCCTTGTATATGCATTTCTCAAAGACATTCTTGCTATCTTAAGTGACGTGCCACTGCAATATAAGATTGATAGTTGTAAGAAACTGCATTCGTAAGACTTGTAGCTCAATATCCCGCCTGATGTAAACCTGCAGTCCTTTATAGATACTGTCACGAGGAATACATTTACAAGGGAGTCCATTTGAAAGCCCCAAGATTTTTAAAGGAACAATGTCGCAAACGGCAAGATACATTGATCTGGTTATTGACCATGTCACCAACAGAGTTGGGGACAAAAGAATCGAGCGAGCCATTGACATCCATGCAAACTTTGTATTTGGTCGATTTGCCGGACACTTGCTGAGTGAGTGGAATATGGGGTGGAAAATTCAAACAAGCTATATGATCACTCTGAAGCAGTTCTGACAAAAATGTGGTGTGACATAAATCGTGCTAAGATTGCAGAGTGGCCAGCACTAAAGGTCCAATGTGTTGTGTCTGGAAACGCTTTCGTCTCTAACTTACTCGAGAGTGACGACCAGGAAGGCCGACACGTGAGTGACGGCTGTACAATCTGCGGTGGCTGGTAATGCTTTCCTGGTCTTTTACTTTTACGTAAGTCACGACTGCACGGGCTGTTGTGTCTGGGAATTATTTCAGTCTCTGATTTACCTGGGAGTGAGTGTTGTACAGGCTGATGTATCTGGGAACGCTTACTATATTTTAACGCCTGTACAAGTCTGTGTCTGGAAACAATTTCATTCGCTTTCTTACTCAAGAGTCACTGGCAGCTGTGTCTGAAAACACTTTGATCAAGCGTTTATGACCTTGATGTTTTGTTGAATGCATCAAATCGGTTTAGCATCGCATTATTCAATACCTTGTATAACGTGATCTGTATCTAGTGTCATGGTTTCATAAATATATTCCTTAACATGATGAGTTTTTAATCTCACAGACAGTTTGAAAATGTTCTAATAATTCCTAAAGCAAATCGTAAATGTGTTAATCTTTTTTGTAGCTTCTGTCTACGATATATAAGGACAACATTTGCATATAGCAAATGTGTCTTTTATAACTACAGGCTACGGTATATATTACATCGGGCGTATATACCCAACGGGTACTGAATTCGTAAAGCGGGTTAACTCATACTTCATTTCTTTATTATTCGCTCTTAAATTGTACGATTTCAGTACATGATATAAATGTTCATACATGTATAAAAAGATACAGCTTACTCAACTGGCGATTCATAACATAAATGTATTCATATTTTTTAATGAGTTTAAACGTGGTTAACTTTGTCTTCAAAATACACCAGCGAAGTCCTAGATTTACAAAAACATCAGTTGGTACGAGTTACAACACAATATCAACCTCCAAATTAGCATGAGCGGGGCGGGAGGGGGGGGGGGAATTGAGGCAAGACAGTGTTTATTCTTTCTTTCCAGCCGCCGCAAATTATTTTGGCATCCGTTCGTTCAACCATCAAAATTTACTAACAGACACTTTAGCATGCATGTAGATATGTAGATCGAACAACAGTTGGCTGCATAAATTACTGCATATAGTTTTTTGCATTCGGACAAACACATACGCAAAACTGAAACAAGCGTTTGAATTACAACATGCATGTAATTGCAACCTATTTGACTTTCTTTGATGACATGGTCAAACCTGCCACTGGCAGTGACGAGTTTCGTTATAAGAAAGAAATATGTTAGTGTAAATTATAAAACATGAAATTTGTAAGTATGTATTGAATATACAAATCATGTAAAACGAGAAATTATCTCCTTGCTAGTACCTTAACAATGTGTATCAAGACTGCATGAAACACCCTGAAATTGTTTGACAGCCAATCTTATTTGTAAACAGTAATGAACTTAATCTATTCAATTTGAGCTTGTTTTTGGTTTTGATTATTAATCTCTGTTAAAATGATTAACGTTATTTGTTCACGAATTATAAAAAAGTATTGCACCATTACATAAATTGTTGAAAGTGTCCTAGAAAAAATCGCATTAAATTATTTGGATTTTGGCCTTTAGTCTGAGATTGTTATGTATTTTAATTTCTTAAAGATGTGATTCATAATCGTATAATCGTATATTTAAATCCATGATTTGTTTCTATAAAAATTGAAAGCTTATAAATAACATAAACAATGTGAACATGTAAACAATTTAAGTCCATTTGTTAACTTCAAGTTTAACATTCTCATATCAAATAATGTGATTGTTTTGCTTACATGGTTAAAGTACATACCAAGACTTTATATATTATACATCAGAGTTAATAGGACTTAAAATAAATTCTTTTCCGAACAAAATGACACAATAAACACATTTTTTTATTAAAGTGATTTGTAAAAAGAGAAAACATACCTGCTCACCATATACTCCTTAACATATACGTAACGCTTGATACCTGGCCGTCTACAAGTGTTTCATGCAGTGAGCCCGGGCGAACGTTGAGTTATATTGAAGTCATGAAATAGGAGAACGCATGGCTTTTGTTTTGCACATTTGAAATATGCCTTCAAATGATACAAAGGACTGGGTCGGTTTAAATAAGCCGTTTAGATTTACAAAGCAATTGTTTAAAACAAAGCAATTGTTTGAGACCGTTATGTGGTATGATGTTAGTATTTTACTATACTTAATCGTCACTAGCTCGAAGCATTGTTTAGCCATATTGTTTATCTTATCGAATCTCACGTACTTACAAGAGTGGTGATTTGTATGACTTCACATTTTATTTAATCATGATATCGTTTTCCTTAAAGTTCCAAATATATTTTTAAATGGAAAACGAGAATTTGAACAATATGCCACGAAACGAAATTTTTTGAGACGGTGTGAACAGAAAAACGCTTATAGAGAAACCAAGATCTTATTGTTGCTTTAAAAGAGTCGCTCATATACTAAATAAACAACTACAACAACTTTAACCACAAAACCTACCAATGAAAGGCATAACAACAGAAGTAATAAAATACTCCAAAGATTGAGTAGGCTACATATTTGTTTAATCCATGGTTTGAAACAAGAGTATGCAGATTAGGATGTCAACTAGATCTCATCTACCAGATATTTCGTTCGTTTTTATTCACAAAATGTTAAGAACTGGCTGAAAATACATATACTCGCAATCTGCAAACATAATAATGTGCACCTTCAAACTGACATTTCAAATATTAAAACATTTAAGCAAGGTTAATTGTTATAAATTAACTGTTTCCTTACCTTAAAAAATACAGCTTAGTTTATTTTAAGTTGTCATGTCCATCCAATTACCTTGTCCCGTTCATAGCTCGAAGATACACATTGCATTTAACGCAAATTCGACAAGACCGACACTTGAGGCGAAGTGTGTGCTATTAAACAAGACCGCCTCTATTGTAACATAAGTATCCGTTTTTATTTTCAAGGTATGTTTACCTGGTATGCGGAACATTTCGAAACAGATTGACAAGATTACATTGAAAACTAAGTTTAAAAATCAATCTGAAAGAACTTGTTACTATCGTTGTCGTTGTCATGTAGTCCCGGGATGATCTATGAAGATGTCGTGTTGGTCCTCGCTTATCTGGGATCATTCGGATTTTGAATTGTTGGTCCGTAGAGCTCACGGGCTGTCCGGGAAAGTCCGTATGAACGTGTTGATTGTGTGTTGCGGCCGTGTTTGTTTGTGTAAATTCCGTGTTTTCTCATTGGTGATAGTATTCGGAAGATCGTTCCCGTTCAAAGATCCCTAAAGTCTAGGGATCGTCCCAGATTTAATCCGGGGGGATCCGCGACTGCCGATTCCACCCGTGCTTATATGGGACTGGGGTCAAATGTTTCTTTACCTTATTTAAAACAACAGAATGAAACACACATCATGTCAAGAAGACAGGGAGGATTTATTAATCGAGTTGCAGAATTTTTATTCCAATATTCATTTTCATTTATTTTCCATGGATCAACAATTATTGAAAGACATTCGTCGTTTTGTACCTCATTTTTTTGTTTAAATTTAATCATATTATAACAGTCGTCATGCCGATATAATGCAAATCGATGTAACATAATTATATACTTCTTGACATGTTGCAAAGCATTCATTTAAAAAATCAACATATCAGTTGCAATATAATATTTTTCAATCAATCAATTTCACAATATTACACCTCCAACACTTTTGAACTTCAAGTTTGAAGCGCAGAATAGATGATCAAGCCATAAAAACAGAATATATGCGATCCTACCTGAGCAACGATACATTTTAGACCAAGAGAAGCACTTATGTTGCCAACAAAAACGGAAGTTGCGTCAATGGAGCCGCCGCTTCTCGTATCGCTTTGTTCAGGTTTGGTGCCTGTGTAGCAAGCGCCTGTGTAGCAACTAATGGCTAGATAATAAATAAAGAATCATGCAATAATAATAATAGATAAAATGCTTAGCCATTAAAGTAAGCATAATGTACATACTGATAAAATTATCATCATCAGCAGCAGCAACAACAGCATCGTCATCATTATCAGCAGAAGCAGCATCACTTTAATCTTTCAAAGACAAAAACAAACGCAGCATCTATACCATAACAAGAGCACCGCCTTGCGTGTGCAGACCGCTCAGCTATTTTTCTTTTTAAAGGTGAAGGGACCTATCTCAATACTTCAATCAAAAAAGATGGAGGGGTTGGGGGGAGAGGGGTGTATAAAGTGTGGGGGGTGATCATTTATTTCATTATTTTCCAAAACTAAGAAATCAAAATGAGAAAAAAATAAAAAAAAATGAGGGGGGGGGTGATTCTTGGGTGGGATAGTTGGACAGTCTTTCAAAAATAAAATTATAAAAATAAACATTTGCTTTTTAACCATGTTTTAAAAAAATGGGGGGGGGGTCAGGGAGGGGTATAGTGTGAGGGTGTGGTCATTTATAAGATTATCTTTTAAAAATAAATGAAATGAAATATAAAAATTACTTTTTTTTTGGGGGGGGGGGGCGATTCGGGGGGGGGGGGTATGGGGGATGGTTTTGTGGAGTCTATTGTAGTATGTCAGGTAAGAGTTGATTTTTCAAAGTATCAATCAAATCTGATCATAAATAACGAAGTCATGGCGATTTTAGCAAAATTTAATTATTTGACCTTGAGAGTCAAAGTCATTCAATAGTCAAGGTAAAAATTCAACTGTCCAGGTACAGTACCCTCATGATAGTTTGAAAGTATTTGAAGTTTGAAAGCAATAGCCTTGATACTTTAGAAGTAAAGTGGATGTAAACACAAAATGTAACCATATATTTGAATTTACTAAGTAAAAAGGGCCATAATTCCGTCAAAATCACAACCAGAGTTATGCAACTTGTCCTGTACAGTCCCCTTATGATAGTTTGCGAGTGTTCCAAGTCTGAAAGCAATAGCTATGATACTTTAGGAGTAAAGTGGACATAAACACAAAACGTAACGAAATTTTCAATTTTGTTTGTATAAAGGGGCAATAATTCTGTCAAAATACCAGTCAGAGTTACATAATTTTGCCTGCACAGTCCCCTTATGATAGTTAGTAAGTGTCGCAAGTGTGAAAGCAATAGCTTCGATACTTTAGAAATAAAGTGGACTTAAACACAAACTTAACCAATTTTTTAATTTTCTAAGTATAAAAATGGCACATAATTCTGTCAAAATGCACGCCAGAGTTATCTAACTTTGCCTGCACAGTCCCCTCATGATAGTAAGTAAATGTATCAATGTATCAATAAAGTGGACTTAAACACAAACTTAACCAAATTTTTTCTTTTCTAAGTATAAAAATGGCACATAATTCTGTCAAAATGCACGCCAGAGTTATCTAACTTTGCCTGCACAGTCCCCTCATGGTAGTAAGTAAATGTATCAAGTTTGAATGCAATAGCTTTGATACTTTATGAGAAAAGTGGACCTAAACACAAAACTTAACCGAACGCCAAGGTGATGACAATAGCTCTTTATTTTTCAAAAAATAGATGAGCTAAAAATTAACAACATCAACATGAACAATATTGTCATGGTGTAAAGCACATTAAATAAAATATTTTAACATGGTCTGGAGTGTGTGTTGTGCAAGTCAGAGATAATTTACATGTTATATCAGCGTCATCGCAAATGCCTTATGCGCGGACCTTTACAATGGTATTAAAGTAATTGCAAGAAACGTATACATTTCTTAACTAATGTCTATGGCGTCAGTGTATGTAATTACGTGAAGCGCCCTTTTTTATATAACGCTGACGTCAAGCTATTTGACGCAATTGTTATTGTTGTGAAAAACGTTCACGGACTGGAAAATGAATTGGAAATTGGATGTTTAATAAGGACTTTCTGACTCAAGAATCGGTAAATAATATTTACATTTGTATCAAAATGAATTAATAAAACTGTTTGTTTGAAATAATAAGTAATTATTCAAGTCAGTATCGGTATTTTTTATTGCCTGTGATCTGGATTAAAATGTTTTGTATTAATGTAGATCTATGTTACTAAATGATTGTTTGAGATCCGAATGTATGATTTAAATGTGTTTGCATGTATTTTTTATTTAATCTGTGTTTATTTCAGAGAATCGCTACGTCGATGAATAAAAGTTTTGAAATCAGCGCATACTCGTTATTTAAATGATAGTCGCCCCCAAGTTTCCAACAGTAATCTCTCTGTTTTATTTACGTGTACGTAAAGAATATATACAGGTTGGTCTCAAATAAGTAGGCCAATAATAAGGCCAATTGTTAGACAAGTTTACGAAAATAGCGAAGCAATCGAAAGTAACACAAGAATGTTTTTCAAGTCTCACCTTGAAGCCTTGTATATATACACTTCTCTTCATTTTACAGCACATTTTGTTAAACATGTTCCGGGAGTGTGTTACTTCGCGACCCTACCTAAAGGATCTTCTGGTTCAAACTTATTAAAATATAGTTTAAAAAGACATCAAATGTAAGTTATGTTTATGTTATACTTTAATGTCAATAATTTTACGAAGCATCCTGATAAATTCATAAATTCCTAATACACAAAGGGAAACTTTAACTGCACCAAGCTTAGAGAAACCTTACAAGGTAAGTTTGTCACTCAATCAAATTACCATATGGTCAAAATATGAAAGGGCCAATTTAAAATGCACTTTTTTTGCCTTTTCCTGAATTAACATTGTAAAAGGATATTATCAATTTAAAACTAAATACCGGTGTGTCTTCTGCAGAATTATGTGTTACTTAAAGAAAGGAGGAACGAACATTTTAGTTTCAAAAACACAGGAAGTTTCAACAAAAATAACCACGAGCATAGGTAGTCATAACGTCTATTTCAATCGTTGCTCGACTCGAAAGGAGTTTCGACGTGTCATTCTTCATTATTCCTTAATAAGATTTTACATATTTGGGAAATACATCAGAAATTGCTGAAATTAATTCTTCCATCGTTTTTCGTTTTTAAGTGTAAAGTTCTTTTTAAGGGTGCTGTTGTGGTGCTTGCTGATTTCCCCCGAAAAATAGACCCTGATGATAGTGTGTCTACCAGTCTAGTTTGAAATGGAAATAAAAGCATGGATTCACTGGTCTTGTTTTGATTTTATTTACATTACTCAACATGGTTTTTGTTTTGCATTACATTTCCTTAAATGTCAACTTGTTTAAAAAATAACTATAATCAATTATATTTATCCCATTTTCAACGCGACATTGACGGTATAACACCTTATGGAATATACTAGCCTGTATTCAACACTGTGGGATATACCTGTCACGTGCCCTGTCTCGTGCACGGACTACTTTTTACTTTACCACTGAATGATTTTTCATAATTAATAAAGTCGAGAAAACTTATGTTTCAAAATTAAACGACCTTCAACCTTTAAATCTAGTCATATGACATAATTTTTTGCCATCCGTATAATAAATCTACGGTGGCACTAAGGTGACATCACCGCTCCAAAAAAAAAGTCGGGAAAACACAAGCTATGTTTTCCCGTCGCCAAAAAAAAATCAACTCGGGGAAACACAAAATAAGTCTGTTTTCAGGAGTTTTTTTTTTGGCGACGGGAAAACAAAAGTTCTGTTTTCGCGTCTTTTTTTTTGAGCGGAAAACACAAGTTCTGTTTTCCCGTCTCGTTTTTTTGAGACTAAGTGTCGGGATAATTAAATGCATACCCCTCTCGGTAGTTAAGTCGGCAATGAGAAAACCTTTGTCAGCCATAATAGCGTCACCTCTATCACACAAATCAAGGATTCCACAGGACCTTGTAAGTTGTTTGTCACTAATACTACCTGCCCACAAATCTGACACAAATGTAATAACACCTGATGGGCTTATACCAACTAATGTTTTATATGTCATGTGTGATTTGTAATGAGAGTACATTAGAGATTTGTTTGTTAAAGACTGTGGCTTTTCAGTAAAGATCTCGGTACAATAAATTATTACTCGTGTACGTGGATAAACAGTACGAAACTTAGCAGGCATTGTAAGGAGCTGTGTAAAGTATAAGATGGTAAAAATAGCACCACACTGGAATTCGGAACGTCCCATTTTGTACACGGGTAAATCCACTGATTTATATGTTGTGTAATGGAATGTTTTCCATTCTTTGTGTATTTATATATTACATTATTTTCTTGTACACAATAAGGGCATTTATCATAGACAAATAACATTGTGCAAGTTGAAATATAATTATGTTTGTATGCAGAAATCTGCAAATGCATCCGAGTTTACCAACGGCTATTATTTGATTAACTGCTCAGGTTCATTTTAACAGCAGTAATGTTCATAGAGTACATGACGTAGCGTGTGACGAATAAGAAAGTTTAACGAATGCATTTGAAAATAGTGATAGGATGGCATAAGGGTCTTTGTTTAACTATGCTAAAATAATTATTAAAGACCCTAGATGCAAAATCGCCAATTATTGAGTTTGAGGATTATTAGATGGATTTTAAAGGAGAATTAAAGGTAAGATACTAGTTCGAACGTGTTTTGGTTTTTGTTTGTACTTTTGTCGTTCCCCATTTTCGGGGAAATGATTTTAACACGGGGGCCGTTGATGCATTGGATCACACACGGCATACCCATAACATTATATAAAAAACACGTTCTGCGCGTCCTTAAATTTGTCGTCCGAAGTCGGAAAACGTATTGCCCTGCATATTAAGTCAAATTAAGTGTCAGTCGCTGCAATTGTCTGTTTACTCGTCGATAGTGTACATGCAGAATCTATGTTGACATCGACATCATTTTGTCAAGAGCAATCGCCGCCATATTGGATTTTGATCATTTTCTTTCAAAAATAAAATGAATTATATTCAAGTAAAATCTTCTTTTCGCGGTCGTAATGTGTTACAATTCGCATGCTGCGTAAAACTGACTCGAGTCATATGGTGATATTTTTACTAGTTTTACAGTTTGTGTGTGAATTTGTTAAGACTATTTTGCGTACCAGAACAAATACATATATATCACTACGCATGGTTACATTCGTTAGATTTTAAGCGATTTTTAAGAATTAATTAAAATAATTGTTAGGCTAAGGTTATTAGATCTAGTTATGCTAAATGTCACGTTGAAAAAAATCAAATGGGATAAATAGAATACTAGGATTAGCGTTGAATACAGAGACGTTTATGTTGCTCGGCTCGCGGCGTTCTAAGCCTCGCAACATAAACTTCTCTGTATTCAACGCTACCCTAGTATTCTCTATATGTTCAATCTTGCATATTTTGGTAGTGTGTACGCTTATGTACACTTATTTATAAGTAATTACAACAAACATTAGAAATAATGCGCATACAATTTAATTAAAGCATTGTGTTATGATTATTGTATACGTCTAATAAAACTGATACAATTTTATGGTTTAACCGAATTGAAGATATGAATAAGTTAGTTTTGACTTCATGTCCTTATAATGTGATAATCATTATCTAAAATGCGTGCAATGTTTAAAACAATCCGTACTTTTGATTTCTTTTGTATGATTTGTATTATTTTATCTACATTTTAGTAGTGTTCTTAACTTGAGGCAAAATGCGTGACAGACTGAAATTAAACTATTTTAAAACCCCGATTGCTGTTCAAATGCGGTGACATCCGTTTTGATCAGTGAACTGGCTATTCGCACGTGTCTCGAATAATGGACAGTAGATTAAATGTCGCTACGAATAACGTGTGAGACTAACTATCATTATTCAAATAAACGTTCAATAAAATTGTTACTGATCCACAACATGCATTCTGTTCTGATACAATAAGGTTATTGTTTTTTTCATTTTGTTTTATTATTTAATTGTCTATATATGCAAAGTATGTTTGGTGATGGAGCAAGGTCATCATCATCATTCCCACCGGTCTGGCCATTTGGAGGGGGGGGGGAGTATACGAGACGACGACACATAGATCCTCCGTCAGTCAGGTCTTTTGTGGGCTGATTTGAGTAGCTCATCCATGGGAAGGGACTTCGACTCTTTATAATTTTCCATCCTACGGGTTTCGACGGCTATACCCCTTTAGGGTTCCCTGGAGCACAGTCTTAAACAGTGAGTCGTGCCTGGTGACGTGTCCAAACCAAGTGAGGATGCCATGTTCCGGACGTACTCGATGGTCTTGTGATCCATGTAAGAAATGTGGAGCAGTCTTCGGAGACACGTGAGTTCAAAGGAATGTTCACCTGCGTTCTGCGCCCGCGTGAATCGTCCAGATCCTGTAGCCGTCCAGTAGGATAGAGACCACGAGGGAATTGTAGAGCTTGTGTTTGGTAGGGAACCTAGTGGAGCTGCTTGTCAAACATCTGCGCAGTCTAGCTATCGCTGAAGTTGCCATGGTGAATCCTATTCGGACCTCAGCGGTGATGTTACCATCCTTAAGTAGTTTTGCTCTTAAGTTCTTGAAGGTGGTCACTCTTTCCAGTTTGAAGCCGTACATAGTGATGTATGTGAGTGTGTTGTTTGGCTTTAAACAATGATCACCGACATTTCCGTGCTGACCTCCATCCCGTATGCTTCGGTTTTTCTAAGAACTTGTTGGTGAGGTTTTTGAGTTTACTGCTGGTACCACCCATGAGGTCAATGTCTTCGGTGAATCTCAAGGACAGGGGAGAGTAGATAACCCTGACGAACGCCAACTTCTATGCTTTAAAGTCCCCCATCTGTCAATTTAAAAGTACTGAGCTGGCATTTCCGTAGAGTTATTGGATGACATACGCCAGCACTTTGTCAATGTTGAACCCTCTCAGAACCTGTCATAGGCCATCATGACACACACAATCGAACGCTTTTTTAAGTCGATGAAATTGCAGAAGAGCGCACTTTGGTGTTGTAGATGTTTTTCAATGTTGGCTCTGCAAACAGTATCCTATTTCTTGCTATTATATAATCAGATACAAGTGCCCAGTGCGAAGTGAGTACTGGTTTATAAAAGCGTTTTAATATTCAAATAATATAATACAGTTTTTAATAGTGTTTGTGATGGCGATATGTGAATGGCTATTAGTACATGAACATTTAAACTAATGGTCTGGTAGAATGGAGTAATTTCAAAAGGTCGCTGCAGTATTCACTCCACCTTCTCTGGACACTGTGAGGATGTATCCGTCAGCGTCTGCTACAACCCTTGCCTTGGGCTGATTGGTTGCTGTGAGGGTCCTGAGGGTGTTAAAAGCCTTCTTACTTCTGCCTGTAGTCATCTCATTGTCAATTTTGATACATTGCTCTTCAATCCATTCCACATTTGCATCTTTCATATCTAATGCGAGGGTTCCTGGTCGGGCGCGCTTGTTCTGTTGCGTCAGCTTGATAGTGAGCACAAATTTATGGTCACTCCCGATAACTGCGCCAGAAAACGCTCTTGTGTTCGCCTGATTTATGCTTTACTTGAACCGCTGGTAGCCAGTATGCAATTGATCTGGTTGTGTACTTGACCGGATAGACCATGCCAGGTCGCTGTTTTGGATGGTTTGTGTGGGAGCAGCGTGTTTAGCAACACAATAGGCCTCAGCCCACTGTTAATGGGCTCTCCTATACAAAATCCGCTTACTATCATATGAATGTATTTTTATAAAAAAAAAAACAATCAGGGGCTGCATAATAGTCATAATAGTCATTGTGGTCATAATAACGGCGATGATGGTGTTCTTAGAGATACTGATAGTATAACTATTATCAAATACAGGTTTCGCCAAAACTTGAAAAATCAGTCATTTGGACTGAGAGACTTGAAATTTTGTCAGTCCGAATCAGTTTCTGTCAGTCCCACTGTCCGACTAAACTATAACAGCAAAACACAACAAAAGAGAGTACCTTTTAAGTGTTAATTGGTTTTGATCAAATTAGAATACAATAAGAACATGTCCAAAGTCGATATAATGAAACAATTATTATATTAATAATATACCACATATAAACCAAAGGCATGTCAAACTGTTTTTAGCCTCCACAACTCTACAAATCCGTGTTGTTGAAAAGTTAGGGTGACATCCAATCAAATTTGACATAATTGCACACACCCATTCACACTACTTTGGATGGCTTCAATTTCTGTTTATTAGCCAATTTCCCAAGTTCTAAAACAACACCTATTGTTAAAATATTTTCTCTTAGCTGAGGTGGTTGATTTCCAGGTTCAACTAAATTAATGTCTTTCACACCTATTACTTGATAGAAAGGCCCATGATAATTACCACCATCCATTCTTGTTGTCTGAAATAACACAAAACATAATGTTACAATCTATGAACAACAAATTGACACATGTCCGAATTTTAAATTATCCAAAATATAGTACATTGGGTGGAAAAACTTCGTTTGATTTCAGAAATTGTTGGTATGTCAATTAAAATATATCCTTCCCAGAACAATATAATAATGAAACTATTTTACAGAAATGCTCACAAATGCCTGTTGAAACACGTTTTCATGCGGTTTTTGTTGTGGAGAAATTAAATGGAACAAACAAAATGGCGGACGCACCCGGTTGCTTTTTAAACAAAGACCGTTGATTTTGAATTCGCATGTGATAGTCAATTCTAATCCAACCTTAAACATCAAAACATCAAAATGAAGGTAACAAAAAAAAGATTTTGACAGAAGTTGAACAAAACGCATTTACCTTCTATTAATCCATTAGTACATTATACACTTTGAGTGATCTTTTTGAAACCATTTTTAATCCGATTGTGTCGGTCAGTCGGACCGATTATCTTAAATCACTTGTCGGTCCCGAAAAAAATGTGCCTGTCAGGACCGGCGGACCGACGGTTTAGGCGAACCATGCAAGTAAATGCTCATCTTCATACTGTTCCTAATCAATCTCGGTAGGCGTCTGGTCCAACCTTGGCGTTCCAGTCGCCTTGGATGATGACGATGTCTTTTTTCGGGATATTGGCCATGATGCGCTCTAAGTCTTCATAAAACACAACTCGCATGACCCAGTTGACAATGATCGTGCAGTCTTTATGAATGAAATCTCCCTTTTTAAGACACACCTCTGCATTGGACCAATGAAATCACTCGTGTCTTTAAAATGTCAGTTAGTTGTAATGTATGTAAACAAAGGTTTCAAACGGCGCTGGACAGTAAGTCGTAATGCATAATGTAACGACAAGAACGGTTATAATGTTTTTCATACGTTTTTTTGAATTATGGTATCGAGGTACATGACGTTTGTAGGGAAGATGCCCTTTACTCCGTGAAGATTTCAGTCTTAAAGACTGCATGATCATTGTCAACTTGGTCATGCGAGTTGTGTATCGTGTTATTTCTTAAAAGTTGACCCAGCATTTGTAAACATATTGCAAGACATATACATTTCCAGAAAGGAAATTCATTTCTGCGTTGAATAAAACCAAGATAGTGAAAATCGCTGCACAATTGATGAAGATATGGCTGTTCAAAGCGATGCACCCCGTTTTGGGGTAATTTTGAGTTGCATACCTTGTTATATATATAAATATTTGATAGTGATTTTTATTTTCCATAAAATTTAATTTTTCGTTATAATATGGTTATTTATCCTTCAAAATGATGTTTTTACTTATTAATATCATAGCCACACGCTAACCACCTGTGCATCAATGCATATGTAAAAATGCACTAAAATGCTAGTCAAAGTTGCATACAGACTGCACAATCCTGTGTTTGATAAAATCGCTTTTGATGAAGGTTCAGGAAGAAGTGACTTTAGGTGCTTCCCATTAATTTGTTGGCACCTGAACAAGAATTATAGCTGTTGTTTTGACATGCAAACTAGAACATAAGAATATGATAGCAAACCTCATATTGCTTCTTCAATCCAATAGGTCAAACTAACAGCGTGTAACTGAGAAGAGCGTGTTTAAAAGCGATCACAGCACATGGACAGACAGTTTATAAAACCACATTCCTTTCCTGTAAACAGGTATTTATATTATTACCATTTGTGCTTAAATCTGGCAAAATAAGAGGTTCAGTGTGCCTTTAAATCAATGTAAACTCCCGAGTGGTTTCCATGCGATTCTCCCCGGTTTGATAAGTGTTTGGTTACTTGATCACTTGCCAAATTTAAAGGACATTCATAAAAAATACTGAGACTTGTCCTCCCCTAATAAGGTATGTGATTTTATTTATCGTATGTACAAAATGTTGTGAAAATGTGTAAACTGTTTTGAAATATAAATTATCATATAGTGTAGTTGTGTTTAATGAAACTTCCTTTTTAACGGCAGGACCAGGCAAAGGTTCAACAACATTGGAGTACACATTATGAAAGACATTTGTTTAAAGCAGAATTCTACACTTTAACCATACTCATTATGGACTTGATTTGTCATCCGGCTAATTGAACCATGTATCTCATTGAGCTTATTGCAATATGTATGCCATTCAACAATGATGATTCATTATTTGACTAATTATATTGGGTGTGTTTCAACATCCAGTACACCAATTTAATGGAGAAACTGTGCATGATAAACATCAAATAGGAGACAGTCAACAAATAAGAAGGCGAATGATACAAACGTTCGTACTTGAGCTTCGTACTGAATACATATCATACACATGTTATTTAAAAATAAATATTTGAATTATTTCATTGTTCAACATCTGTAGAACATAAAGTGAAAAACTGAAACAAGTTTATTAGGACGTGGTACGGATAAGGAAATTTGAATAATGTCAATGAAAGATCTCTTATTTGGTTAATGCGTTTTAATACTGTTGCGATAACTCAAAACAGTCACGAAACGTAACTCAAATTAAAGATGTTAATTGTCTCAGAAACATTGTAAAATCTAACAAACAGTGATACTATTTTTATATTATGAAAACATGTCAACATTAAGGACTAAGGTTTTACATCAGCTAAAAATATAAATGTAAAACAGCTTTTTGGATACACGTGTTGTTTTCTTAGTCTCATACCTCTTGGAAGATTTTCCGTAATAATAAGTTAACAACATCATAATAATGTATATGTTGGTCTTACACGTGATCGTCGTTATGAACTGTCAACAAATCAACTCATTAGCTGAACGCCTAACAGTGAAAGTGACTGACGCAATACAACTGAGAGTCTTCATTAAAAAACCGAAACATACAATCAATCAAATTAAACATTAAACACTTTTGTAGGCAGCACTTTGCCTTATAATATGACAATTTTCACTTCTGAAATTATATGCAAGTTTTGAACTCTTTAGCTGCGGTGATGTTTCTTTGAATTGATGTATCGCGATTTTAGTAAAACGTAAAAAAAGCATCGTAAAATGTGAAGTAAATTTGTCAGTACACGTTGCTTTTTGTGCTTCAAAGCAGTGGAAGCCTTAGGACAGCTATATCTACGTTTCCTTTTATAATAAACTTATCCAGTACATAACATGTCGTCTGACACCAGTAATCAATATATGTATATTCCATTGGGAAGTTGTAATATCTTTCCATTATTTAATGACGCTATTTCATTTGACAAAATGCCGGCCTGCATAACAAATATTGAACGTTTTTTATGATATATGGATAATACAAGAATGTGAACAACACTAATCAAGCAAACAGATTATGATAAGCACGCAAGCTGTCCATAAAAAATAAATAACTAGTAAGCGAATCATATATCCTGATCGTGCAAGTACTACGAAGTACTGCAGATTATTTAACAAAACTTGGTATAATAATTAAGGGTCATGTATAATTATTAAAAACTTTTGTTGGTTTACCCAACGTCAAAGGTAAACTCACTGTAACTAAAAATAGAAATCAAAACATTTAACACATTTTTCTTAAAAAGTACATATTAATTTGAACGTGAAACTTTATATACATAGATTGAATTTGTCTGTGTGTGATTCTCTTCCTCAGTCCACCCATCTATTCATTGTTAGCTTAAGTTGATACTTGTTTTTGAACCAAACTTCTATATGTTCACGATATAAAAAAAACTTTTTGAAAAACCTCATTCGTGTTGATTTTATATACACAAAGAATGAACAGCACTTTATGCCTATTGCTGACACATTGTGAAACACCGAAATCATCTGTTTTATATTTTGCTATGATCACGACTGAATAAGCTATTCACCGAATCCAACAAATGTTCTTTGTGTGTTACGCTTCAAACGATAATTGATTTATTGTGCTGAAATAATGATGTCGAAACGTCATGAAAACGATGTCAATTCACAGTATATCAGTAGAAATAATCGACAATTTTTACGATTTGAAATAGTGAATTATCAGTTTTAATTCGCGGAAACACGCGATCTCTGAAGTGCAACGTGATTTAACATCAATATTAATTACACTCGAGATCACAACATCCTGTTGACGATCAGATAACCTGATGACGTACATTCCATCGTGCAGTAATGATATTATTTTCGTCAAATTTGAGATATTAATGAACTGATAAATTGCATAACATAATTTTATCGTCCAATTTGTGCAAAAAGGTGCCATGTGCCTTCTTATTTCAAGGTCACATGGTAGCTTTTTGCACCAATAGGGGAATATGTTAATACGTTATGCTATATCATGCATGGTATGATTATGAATGCACGTTATCATCATGAATTGTGTATTTATTACAAATGCAAACGTACATGTGTTTCACACTTTTACTGTTGGCGACTGTTTATACTTCCCTTTAAAAGTACGTCTTACTCTCAAGTTTGTTGGGGGACAAAACCCAATCATTTATATATGACTTACGTTAAGTTAAAATTTTAAGTTATGCGAATGAGTAACACAAAGTTTTTGAACATATCTGATGGTCCAATTTACAACTTAAGAAGCATTCAAAACCTACTGCGAAAGAAAAAGCAAAGCAGGAACAAATATAGTTTCTTGACTATTTATTGCACAAAAAACGTTGTTAACAAAGGTGAACAAAGGTTCAATTACAAAGGCATAAGGTAAGAGTAAGACAATACAAAAAGTTGTCAACACAAGAGTGACATGATGACAAAAAGGGTCACCATTGTTCTACCAGATCCAAATGATGCCACAATTTTTTAGCTCATGAAACACCAAGATTTTTTGTTCCTTGTAATGGTGACCTTGATTTTGCGAGAGCATGACAAACGTGAATTCAACTTAACACCTGCATGACCAAAGTATTACAGCCAAGTTTCTTAAAAATACTTCAATGGATACATAGGATATGGACAGGACACAAAAAATAGAGGCTCAAACATTTAACCTTGAAGTGTCACCTTGACCAAGTGCAGGCGTAACTCATGCATTTGCAAAATTACCTAAATGACCTTAACATTTTGACGCGTTTCACGAACATCCTTCAAAGGGTATAGGAGATATGGGACTGAAATGATTATCGAGCAAAGCTATGACCTTAAAGTACGACCTTGAAGTTGAGTCGGCAAAATTGATGCATGCCCTCTGCAAATCAACGATACTGTATAAACGTTTCATAAAGCTCTTTCAAAACGTATAAAAAATATGTAGTGGACACGTAAACAGAGGCTGTAACCTTTAACAAATAAGGCCTCAAGACTAACTCATACCTTCTTAAAATCGCCTCAATGCCCTAAGCATTTAAGCAAATTTTCATGGAAATCAATCAAAAGAAATAGGAGATATGGCGTAGTGTTTATGGTGTGACATACCGTCGGAAAGGCGAAGGACATTTTTCATTAATTCCCTCTACCGATTTGTGATTCATGATCGTTTAAACACTGATAAAGGTCAAATACAGAAATATCAGTTTTCAACATGTATATATACAAAAAGTGTAGTTTGAACAACATAAACATGTTAATTATTATCAAGAAAACACGCGAGGCAAAGAGTGAAGTGACTTCATAACTGGTACAAAATACAATAACAATAGTACACAACAGGAATGAAAGTAGTTAAAAAAGACTAGATAATATTCACACATATTTTTTACACAATCATGAATGACTGTTTACAAATGATCTGTACAAAGTTTTTATCGTTATAAATTGAAAACATTAACTTATACATAGAGAAACATTTGTGACATATTTACTCCATCAAGTATTTAATGAAAAACATGTTATAAGAAAAGGTGAGACTGTCAAATCAGTAAATATACAATATGTGTGTAATGTTTTATTTCTTGTTACATAAAAATACATTTTAATTGCAAAATAAATGATTTTATATTTCAATGACAACATGATGGTGGAAAAATATCAAATTGCATGTGGCTAGCAACTGGAACCTATGTTTTATGTTATTAAATGAAACATGCAGACCACTTGCAGTTCCTCAGAGTTGCATCTACGTTAATATCTCTGTAACCACTACAAGTAATCCATTCAACTCTAAAGGACATAATACGCGGTCACTTCTCAAGACCCAAAATTCTAACTGGTGAATCTTCAAACGTATGCACATTTGGTTCTAAGAAGCAGTGTAAGTGTATGTAGTGTGTTTCCTAAAAACATTAACATTTCTGTTAAATTATAAACTCTCTATACCACTAAACCATTTAATGTCAAACACAATATGAAGAGATTTTCAACCTTAACTGATATTTGAAAACAACAAATCAAACAAAGAATTATGAACAATGTACCATAATAATAAGTGTTGATAATTTTTTTAAAGACACTTTAATAAATAAGAATGCATTTTAGAGAATAAAAGCCTTAAAAATGACATATGGTTTTAAAACTGCATTATGAAACATTAAAATAATTGTAAAAGTATTTTCTATCGTCATATAGTAGGGTTTTTAAACAATTAATACCTTTTTACAATATTTCATGGATATTTTTTTGAGTAAACACATCAAAAGTTTAATAATAAATGAAGTTAGACACAAATGTGACGGGTTCTGAGAAAACAGGGCTTGTGCATGTGCGTAAAGTGTCATCCCAGATTAGCTTGTGCAGTCCGCATAGGCTAATCTTGGATGACACTTTCGGCATAAACTTGATTTTCGGTAAGGAGGGACTTCCTTGAAACTAAAAATACCATAAAAGCGGAGTGTCGTCCCTGATTAGCCTGTGCGGACTGCACAAGCTAATCTGGGACGACACTGTATGCACATGCATTAAGCCCAATTTTCTCAGAACAAGACACCAATGTACAAAATACAATCATATTCACATAAAGCGCTGTGCTAAACCTTTCCCACTCAGACACAAAGCAAGAATGGCTATATGCAACCAGCATAAAACCAGAATAGTCTGCAAGTAACCTGCAATCTGTTCAGGTTTTATGCTGTTAACTGCTAAAAATGTACATAAGGGTTCCAAACTTGAATCTAGTAAGAAAGGTGTTTAATTTAATTTGATTTTCTAAGAGACTACAAACAAGTCCAAATGCAAATCTGAGAGGTTAAGTGCTAACTGAAACGTAATGACTCGATAATCTCTGACGTCCGTGACAAACACTCTAAAACTGTGTCCAACATTACGTTGACTGGATTTTGATCATGTGTGAATATAAATTCTTCTATTGCATTTTTCATCAACACTTGTAAACCAGTCTGCCCATATGAAAACTCTCCGTCATGGACCCTGAAAACAAACAATTTGAAACTGTTAAGCTGCCCAACGTAAACCTGGGCCGGTATTTACCAAACATTCTTACACTTGAGAATACAGACTAGACTTAGAACCAAGAAGAATACATGCATGTCCTGTGTTTGAATATATACAGGCTACCACTGGTTATTATGTTATTAATAAAACGGTCTACATGAAGTATGAGGCTTATGTTGAGTTTGACAAAAACATTACATAGATTCTTGAATATTATAACTGAAAAAATATTCTTTATTATTAAACTCAAGCCTGAGAATTGTTTGGTTAATAGGGACACAGATGCTTTTTAAACTCGAATAAAGTATATAAAAAACAAAACGAAAGAAAACAATATTGGCACAGCTGTAGCCTTCTCACTAGTAAATGCTCACACAGAAAAACAAGGTTGAATACCCACGCCAGGCATGTGTATCTTTGTCGCAATCATACCAAATCCGATATTCACAATAACCCACACAGTGCAAGATCGAAACAATATTGAAAATATTTCCGCAAAATCTAAAAAGGTGAAACTTGCAGCTACAATTCAGTTAAAGTAAATAGGTTTAAACTTAACGTCTCAATAACCCCCTTTCAAAAAAAAAACTGAACAAAACGCAAAATTCTTACTAAATTTCATAAAATTACCTTTCAAAAACACTTTCTAGGTTCTTGTACATATTATTCTTGGAATGAATTGTTGAACAACTGGGTTGATGTACACCATCTTTTATTGAAAACGTGACTATAGTGTCTAACACAGAGTGTATTCTTTCTGAAAAATAAAGCACACACCGCACTTATAATATTTATAAATTTAAAAAGATCTCACCTGTTTTTCAATTATCGTTTCTAAAATATCACACTGCATTTTATTTTAAGTTATATATTTAAATATAGTAAATTTGTCAGTTTTAACAAATTATGTGTTAATAGTGCAAATAAAACATGTCTCAAAAATCAATAAAATTCACTTGTATTATTTTCAAAATCTCAAATATATTATATATATATATATAATATAATTTTTTTGTGTATAGCAACCAACAACACTTGCTTTTCTGTTTACCCCTTTTGTTTGTAAAATTAAATTCGAAACAGTATATAGGTGTTTATTAGTTTATTAGATATTCAACTATATTAAAATTATTACACAATTTGATTATTTTCAAATAAAAATGATGACTAATCAAATTGATGGGAAAATTTGAAAAATCTCATTCTTGGTTGCAAGCATAAGTTCCAAAAAGGCAAATTGCTACGAAAATATCTCATCTTTATAATTATTGCCATTATTATGTTGGAAAAACATTAAAATGTGTATTGTGTCTTACTAGTTTCTTTTTTTTTAAATAAACAAGTCAATATTCTAAAGTGGCTGAAAAGAGCATAATTTAAAATTGTTCTTAAGAAGTGATTCATGTGTTTCAGAAAGAGATTTGGGTGTTTTACAATAACATATTCATTGGAATGTAAATTAATGTAAATCAAAACTTACCAATTTTTTTGGCAATACTTCCTCCTGGATCTAAACTACTGCTTATTGCCAACAACGTGGATTTAATTACTGTAGACCAGTGTTGAATAAAGTGTGTTAAATTAAATGGCAAGATTGGGCTGTCTATAAATCTCACAGCAACAAGGGAAGCCACCCTGCTTTGGGCTTCCAGTTTAAACAAAGTTGGTGTTACCTCCCCTCGCTCAACATCATCCTGTAAAACAAAGAGAACAGTGTTGATTTATTTTAATAGTCTTTAATATATTTATGTAAAAGTAAACAACCTGAACAATAATAAGATTCACTACCTCTTGTTTATGAATATTCTTTCATTAGCATAACATATGGCATATTCTTTTTAAGAGTCAACTTCTTTAGATATAAAACCTTTGTTTCTTAAAATGACTTTTCATAAGATTAACTATGTTTTTGCAAGAAAGTGGAGTATTATTCCTGAAATGTGTTTACTTATTGCCACATTAATATTACACAAGAGCCGTCAAAGGACACTGTGCTGGACTTTCCTTGTTCCTGTTTTAAGTTTTGTGTGTGTTTTTTTGCATATTAGTAGGTAAGTTATTTAAGCTATTAAGTAGTTTTAATAAATATGTTTAGGGGTGTCAAATGGCCAAAATCTAAAATCCTGAAAACAAGCCTAGTATTTGGGGGTCAGAGCCAAAATAGGGGTTTATAATTCATTTAATTATGTCAACTTTATTTACAATATGTCAAAGTAAAATATACTACCGGTACTAAAAATTTGCTAAGGATCACTTTTTATAGTATGTGTAATTTGAAGTTCACCCCTAGCTAGATTCAGCCAGCGTCACGCATCAATGATACATCAATACATAAAAACACAATCAAAAACACACATTCTAATATCAAAACCTACAATATAACAATTTAAATTAAATTAGATTGAAGATAATGTGAAAATAAAAAGTGATCCTTAGCAAATTTTTAGTAGTATAATTTGTGTTTATATGACATTTTGTGACAAGAATTAAAAAATAACCAGAAAAAAATTCCTCTGATTTATATCAATATCAAAAGTGGTCCTTGAGGGCCTATATCCTGAATTCTGTATAATCCTGAACTTTGACACCTCCAAATTTTTTCTTAAGCTGAAAACATGTTTCTTTATTTAGTAACAGTAAACTTGACCTTCATTACACCTATCATATGTGCAAAACATGGACTGTGGTCAAGTATTCTAAATATGTTATAACTCCTAAATTTGTTTCCAAATTATTGACACAATTCTATAATATATTATTAGTGACTTGACTTTGAATGCAATAGCTTAATTTGTTTTTCAGTTATTAACCATTCCCTTAAACCCACTCACCCCATATGCATTCCAAAGCTACATCTGGGTATGAGATTTAAATGTTTTAAGCTTCATTACAAGTACTTTATTTGTTTAGTTTAGTTGTAAAATTACAAAATGTTAAAAGACCCATAATGATGACACATTTTTAACAAGACTAATCACACTTGGCCTTTTGGTTCTTTTAAATAGGGATAATGCATGTCTTAAGTTTGAATGAAAGCCATTCTAGAGAAACAAACTGAGCAAAACACTTACACCTGCCCATATACTGCACATGTACATTTCTAAGTGAAGAATGGCCAATTGGTTGATTTTAATATGGGGGATACATGTTCTAAGTTTGAATGCAAACAATAAAGCCATTCCTGAGAAACTAGCCTATTGAAAAACTTTAAACAAGCTCAGATGCTGCTGTCCATGTTAAGAAGGGGGCAGCTAGAATACATTGCCTTTTTTTTGAGAAGTTGAGCTAAAAAGACTTAAACAATCAATATCATGCATCAGTTCCCATAAACTATACTGATGATTGTATTGAAAATATCACCAAGTCATAAACATACCTGCATATTATCTAACTGTGTGGCCAGAGAAATACAGGAAATCCCAAGTTCTTGGAACAATGGAGCCTCATTCTGAGAGTAAGTGTACAAAGGCCTGTCATTGGCTAAAACCTTGGGATCCCTTGTTTGAATCCAATCCTCAGCCAATGAAAACTCTTTGTTTAATGGATTGGGCACCTGAATCAGAATGTATGTTGTGTATGTCATTAATTATAATACAAAGATGTAATGAAACTATGGTACAAATTTGTGTTTAAGCACAATCAAAATATCTTTTTTTCAAAAGTAATTGTTAACAGACCAATTGACTTCCTACATATATAAAGGTGAACAATGTATTAAAGGGACTTGTGCACATATTGATTGTTGTTAATTGCGTTTAACAAATATATGATTTAAAGAACTCCAGTATAAGACAAAAATAAAATAAAATAAAAAGAGAGGAAAAAAGTTGTTCACACCTACTAGGCTGGAACAACTGACCCATGGAGTAAAAGTCTAGTGTCTAAACCACACTGGGCTTCTATATAATTCCATCTATTTTACACTTTATATAAGCAATTCATATATTTTCACACAACATAAGGAAAAACATCAGAACTCTCTAAATTTTTCAATGGTTTAACTTTCAAAAGTGTAATTTCGCTCATTGATGTACATTTTTTATTTGAATCTGTGACAAGTTGAAAAAAATTATTTTTGACAAACTGTGAACAAGTCCCTTTAATATGTTAATTTCACATTATGTGAGATTTCATAACAAAATTCTGCGATTTGTAAATTTATTGGTTATAGCCTTATTCTTATAACATATTAAAGAATGGTGTTTTTAAACAAAATATTCTTACAGAAGTAGCAATGAAGTAAATACACACAAAACATGCTAAAAGTGATTAGTATTTACCATTAACATAAACAAGTATCAAAGAAAATCTATACCAGTTTTGTACAAATATATTTTGTTGAATTAATATAGTTATGAAATTGATTTTATAAAAAAAAAATCAAGTTTCCAAAACCATAACAAGTTTCAAAACACATCCACAAAATCACAAAACTAAATAAAATATTCTCAATGAACCTTTCCATACATTATCATTTATAGTTGAGAGGCGTAAATAAAGACTGTATCATTTACCAGATTGAAATCTAGCTACAGCGCAAGCACAATGATAAATAAATATGATTTTTTTAAATATATTTTCGCACAATTGAATATCATACATATTCATCCATTGAAACACCCCTTTACGAAAATACTGACACTCTATTTGTCAATGTCAACTGAGGTAATACATTAAAATACACAGGGTTGTCTTAAGTATACTTCAATATACCCAGGTAAAAAAATACTCTTAAAGGCACCTGACCATACAACGGGGTACTTTTTAGTATATTTTTTTGTACCCTGGGTACTCTGATGTATACTTAAGAGTACCTGGGTAATGATTTAGTAGTACCTGAACAAAAAATAATCAATTGAACAATACTGACCATATCTGATGCGTGCCACACAAGGTCTGCAAACCCTGGACTGGACTTCCAATTAAGAGACTGTGCAGTCACCCAGCCAGTATGCTCATCAGTCAGATGAATGTATGCCACAGTGGAGTCATGTAGACCAAAGCGTCTCCTCTGAAAGTTATGGAAATACTAGTATATTTCTGCAGTGATTTAAATTAGAACAAACCTGCAAGCCCTTTTCTGGTCAATTTATAATCAGGCATCAGATTTTCAGATTTATATAAGCCTCCTGAAAAACTGGGCACAATGCTTTTGTGTATAGTGTTGTCCAAGAATAGCCTGTGCAACACTTTCTGCTTCTTGAAGGGATTTTCTTTTAAAGGAAGTCTCTTCTAAACAAAAATACAGATTAAGAAAAAAATAGTTTTCTCTGATTAGCCTGTGACTAATGCACAGGCTTATCTGGGATGACAGTTAATGCACATGCATTAATTCAAGTTTTCCGAGAAAGAGGCCCATATACACAGGCATGCTACACTTTTGTTGGCTTCAAGTTATACTTGATCAAACTGTTACTTTCCCTGACTGCATATTGTCAAAGAAGGAATCTCCTACTAAAACATTAACAATAAACAGCAAAAATACTTTGGAATTGAGTCATGTGTAAAAACCACTCAAATTAATTTTCTTTTTAATATTAATTTCAGAATGTTTAAGGGTGTTGATTTTGATTTCCAACATATATTATAATATGAGATGCGTTCTGATAAAATGGGGCTTCATGCATGTGCTCAAATTGTTAGTTCAGTCCATATTTTAGTTTAGAAAAGACTTCCTTTAAACAAAGAATTTAATAAAAGCGGAAAGTGTCATCCCTCATTAACCTGTACAGACTGCAAAGGCTTATATGCAGTGACACTTTACACGCATGCATTAAACTCAGTATTCCCATAACAGCCTAATAATTCATAAAGGCGATAGAAAAGATTTCTCATCCCAAGATCTATCTAGTGTACAATTCCTTATTTTGTCATTCATTTAATTTTTACAAATATTTGGTGTCACAGAAATTTCACACAATATAGCATTTGTAACAAACTCACACCCATTTAATGTTACCAGTTTTCTATATGTAACTGGTCACTAATTCTAGTCTCACTTGTAATACTGTTATTTTTAACCTGCTTTCATATGGTTGTTTTTATTTCCCTGAGGGTTATTTTAGGTATTAAATCGAGTAATATATACAAACCTGTGTATATTTTGCTATTCCAACGCTCATTTCTCCCAAAGTAGTCCACAGAGCGAACTTCACGGTGCGTCTTGGTCTCCAACCTTCTGCCCGTCTTATGAAGGTCATGCTCTCAGCAAGGTTCAACAGAGCTGCCACATTGCTGATGAATGATGAATTGCTCAAGGATTGAGAATCAACCCTCAATTCAGCACCTACTAAAACCTCTTGATCTGCAAGCAATATTATACAAATGGGTCAGAGATTGCGAGTCAACCCTCATTTCAGCCCTACTAAAACCTCTTGATCTGTAAGTAATATTATACAAATGGGTCAGAGATTGCAAGTCAATCGTCATTTCAGCCTTACTAAAACCTCTTGATCTGTAAGTAATATGAAAATTAGTGGCATTTAAAAATATGCAAGGCTCCCCTGGCTTAAAATGTTCTGTAACCAAATTTACCTTTTGATGTCTGAATTCTTAATATTTTATATATTTTATGGGTGATAAAGATGATAAACTTTTATCCAAATGAAAATGTCTTTAGCCAACTTTCCATATTTGTAGCAAGGCCAACAGAGCCCTGAAAATGAAACTTATTCCATAGTGTACATGGAAAGCTGTCAAGATCATCATTCAACTGTCTACATGAAAATAAGACTGAGGGGTTTTAAAACATCATAATTTTGACACTTTCTAGTGAAAATAGGCTTTACAGACACTATTAATACTTCCACAAACATGTATTACAATATTCAATTCAACCTGCCATACGCCAAAATATTGTATTGAGATTTCACGTTTATTTGTTTGACACAAAATAGCATTTAACAAACTGTTTGTTATGTGAAAAAGAGAACATATAAAATTGTGATTTTTTATTAATTAATGTTAACCCTTTGATAATACTATACTAAAGCTAGCATTTCCAAAACCAGTTATCAGTCAAGGACTCAACATCAACTTTCAAACCAATATGTCTGGTCAAAATACTTTGAATGTACTATGAAGATCTACCTGCACTGAACTCAAATCTTTCAAACCAATGTTGTTAAGTCAAAACTACTTTGAATGTTATATGAACATCTACTTCCCCTCAGACTTAATCTATACATCTGCCAATGCATCAAATACCCCCACCTATTGCAAAAATAGGTAAAAAACAACAACATATAACATTAAATTTCTTAAGTTCTAACTGTTTAATTAATGATCTGTTATAAAATACTGAACAATAATTATTATTTATAAAGCAATTCTTTGTTGTTGATACTAAAGGTTGATCCATCCACATAATTAAATTGAACACATCTTGAAATGACGGACCCAACTTCCTCTTCTTTTTTTCCAAAATCATAAATTTACAAGTTTACCTGTCCATGAAAAAGTTGTTTTTTAACAGCAAAATTTTATTCTAGCAAATATAAATAAGGAATCAATAGTTCAGTCTAACTCGTAATCATCTTCAGTGTAAAGTTAAAGTTAGTTGTTTTATCTTTGTACCAAAGTTTTTGAACAAAAGCGAATATAAAACAAGATGAGTTTGTGAAACACTATGCCCCCCCTATATATTTGACATTTGACCTTAAAAGATGACCTTGAACTTGACCTTTCACCACTCAAAATGTGAAGCTTCACGAGATACACATGCATGTTAAATATCAAGATGCTATCTTCAATATTGCAAAAGTAATGGCCAATGTTAAAGTTTGACGCAAACCAACAAACAGACAGGGCAAAAACAAGTATAGACTGGGGGACATAAAAATCTGTTTTATAAATGCTTTTTCTACTTGCCCGCACATCTAGAATCGAAAAGATCTTGCACTGATCTTATTCTGACCTGCCAGGGGCTATTAGACAAACGTTAATGTCCAGCACTGAAGTCTGATATAAAGTCTTACAAATAAAGCAGTTGGTTTAGTGTTTTTTTGTGATCAGGCTACATATATAAACCTCTCACTCTGCGATAATGAGGCTTAATACATGTGCCTAAATTGTTGTCTTAGATTAGCCTGTGGTGGAGTCTGCACAGGCTAATCTGTGACAACATGTTCTTTTAAAACTGGATTTTTTGCCAAGAAGAGACTTTCTTCAGTCAAAAAAAGCAGAAAGTGTTGTCCCCTATTAGCCTATGCAAACTACACAGGTTAATCTGGGATGACTGTGACTTTACATACATGCCATAAGCTTTGATTTCCCAGAGTGAGGTCCTTATTATTAACCCTTTGCATGCTGGGAAATTTGTCGTCTGCTAAAATGTTGTCTGCTGTATTTCTAAAATTAGCATTTTCTTTGATTTTTTTCAAAGAATACCATAAGAATAGCAAACAGTTTGGATCCTGATGAGACGCCACGTTTTGTGGCTTCTCATCTGGATCCAAACCGTTTGCAAAGGCCTTCAAAATTTGGTTCCAGCACTGAAAGAGTTAGCACCTGTAAGCTAGTTCAAGTGTTGTCCTTGATTAGCCTGTGAAAACTGCACATGCAAATCTGGGACGACACTTTACACAAATGCATTTAAGCCTGATTTTCCAGAGAAGGGATTATAATATTTAAGAAGCGTGATACCTGGTTCATCAATGCCGTATAGAGTTCCTATAATATTTAAGAAGCATGATACCTGGTTCATCACTGCCATATAGAGTTCCTATCACATTATAATATTTAAGAAGCGTGATACCTGGTTCATCACTGCCGTGTAGAGTTCCTATCACATAATAATATTTAAGAAGCGTGATACCTGGTTCATCACTGCCGTATAGAGTTCCTATCACATTATAATATTTAAGAAGCGTGATACCTGGTTCATCACTGCCGTATAGAGTTCCTATCACATTATAATATTAAAGAAGCGTGATACCTGGTTCATCACTGCCGTATAGAGTTCCTATAACATTATAATATTTAAGAAGCGTGATACCTGGTTCATCACTGCCGTGTAGAGTTCCTATCACATTATAATATTTAAGAAGCGTGGTACCTGGTTCATCACTGCCGTATAGAGTTCCTATCACATTATAATATTTAAGAAGCGTGATACCTGGTTCATCACTGCTGTATAGAGTTCCTATCACATTACAATATTTAAGAAGCGTGATACCTGGTTCATCACTGCCGTATAGAGTTCCTATAATATTTAAGAAGCGTGATACCTGGTTCATCACTGCTGTATAGAGTTCCTATCACATTATAATATTTAAGAAGCGTGATACCTGGTTCATCAGTGCCGTATAGAGTTCCCATAATATTTAAGAAGCGTGATACCTGGTTCATCACTGCCGTATAGAGTTCCTATCACATTATAATATTTAAGAAGCGTGATACCTGGTTCATCAGTGCCGTATAGAGTTCCTATCACATTATAATATTTAAGAAGCATGATACCTGGTTCATCACTGCCGTATAGAGTTCCTATCACATTATAATATTTAAGAAGCGTGATACCTGGTTCATCACTACTGTATAGAGTTTCCTATCAAATTATAATATTTAAGAAGCGTGATACCTGGTTCATCACTGCTGTATAGAGTTCCTATCACATTATAATATTTAAGAAGCGTGATACCTGGTTCATCAGTGCCGTATAGAGTTCCTATCACATTATAATATTTAAGAAGCGTGATACCTGGTTCATCACTGCCGTATAGAGTTCCTATCACATTATAATATTTGAGAAGCGTGATACCTGGTTCATCACTGCCGTATAGAGTTCCTATCACATTCGTGTTCCTCAAAGTGTGACGTGTTGTTGACACATTCATATGCACGTGAAATACATGGGAATTCCTGTCATCTGTGAACAAAGTGTAAAAATGCTTATTTTCATTTGTTATCAACATCACTGAAAAAACAACCCAAAATTAGTAGAACAAAATCCCTTTTGAAATAACCATATCATTCCACAAGAGGGATGGGAAGATTCAATCCATCTTAAAACTTTTTATTGTTCCAAAACGTTTCAAGAGAACCTACTTAGCAGTGGTAAAACTGTATGGTCCATTTTTATGTAATGGATATGTTGTTCGTCTAGCAATCGCTGGTGTCAGGTTCAATCCCCAAAAGGCACCAATTACTGGTTCTACCTAGGAAATAGACTCAAGAGTGTTTCTGTAAGCCTAAGGATTTCTATGCAATCAAGCTGAGATAAATAGGTTTAAACTAAGCCATTAGGGGTCTCAGGCTTAATCCCCTCTCTAAAGAGGATTCTCAATTATTTCTATACATGTAACAAAGACACCAAGTATTGGTTCTATCTTGGAATTGGACTGAAGATTAGGCCTTCCATGCCATTCAACTACCCTACCGGCTCCACCATTGTCAGAAATTCCACCATTGTCAGATTATTATTTTTTGTTGCCATAGCAACCAGAATTTTTGACGTATGAACAAAATTAAATGACATGCATAATGTCCATATTGTCATCTATCCATGTTTGGAGTTTTATGAAGAAAATATGAAGAACTTTTAAAGTTATTGCAGGATCCAGAAAAACACCATTTTCAGCAGTATTTTAAGTCTATTTGTTGCCATAGCAACCAGAATTCTTGATGTAGGAACAAAATGAAATGACGTGCAAAATCTCCATATTGCCATCTATCCATGTTTCAAGTTTCATGAAAAAATATGAAGAACTTTTTAAGTAATCGCAGGATCCAGAAAAGTGTGACTGACTGACAGACAGACTGACAGACAGACAGACAGAGCGCAAACCATAAGTCCCCTCCGGTGAAACCGGAAGGGGACAATAAATAGTTTACAACTTAATGGGTAGGGAACCACCAATGTACATGTATGACGTCCTACGTCTAAATTATGGCTTCCATAGTCAATGAGTTTAAATGAAACTAGCATATGACCAACGCAAGGTATGTAACATTTATTTTATCAGTTTTCATGTATAGATAGCATAGAGAATATTGAATATGAGTCTTTCATGGGAAAATGGGGCTTAAAGCATGTGTATTCAGTGTCGTCCCAGATAAGCCTGTGAGGACTGCACAGGCTAAGCTGGGATGACATTTTACCCACAAGCATTAAGCCTGGTTTTTCGCAGAACGAGGCTCATTTTTATTTTGAAAATAAAAATAATCTTGAAAAATTATTGTGTATATCTTCAACCCTTTCCCATTCAGAAACAAAGTGAAAATACTTATATGCATAAACCAGAAAAGTCTGTGTATTACTCGCAGTCTTTAAGGTCTTATGCTGTTTGCTGCTCTTGAGTGCGATAGGATTGGAAATAAAGTCTTGAAAACTTGAATCCAGTGAGAAAAATGAAGCCTTGAAAACTTGAATCCAGTGAGAAAAATGAAGCCTTGAAAACTTGAATCCAGTGAGAAAAATGACGCCTTGAAAATTTGAATCCAGTGAGAAAAATGAAGCCTTGAAAACTTGAATCCAGTGCAAAAAATGAAGCCTTGAAAACTTGAATCCAGTGAGAAAAATGAAGCCTTGAAAACTTGAATCCAGTGCAAAAAATGAAGCCTTGAAAACTTGAATCCAGTGAGAAAGGTCTTTATTTATATAAATATTGTCTAAGGGACTTCAAATGGGTCAAAAAGCAAACCTGAGCGCAACAGGATTAAAAGACTTACCTTGCTGCATAAACTTTGACCAGGCACCTGGAAACAGATTGGTACCTTTGGAAACCTTTAAAATCTCCAGGGCAGTTGCCAATGGAATCAGTTGAACTGGTATTCCTGGGTTCCAGCCTATATAAGAAGAAATAATAATATTTATTGCATTTTGTAGAAAACAATGGTCAATGGAAAAAGTACAAAACCAGCATTTTAAGATTTCAATTAAAATCCAATGTGCCCTTAATAAAACAGACATACGTGGTTCTGAGTCATACACACTTAGGAGGCAGCTTATAAACCCTTTCCCACTTCTAAGAGGCAAAGTGAAAATGGCTATGTGCAAACAGCATAAAACCAGAACAGCCTGCGAGTAACTCGCAGTCTGTTCAGGTTTTATGCTGTTTGCTGCTAATCAGTAACTATGTAAGGGTCGGAAATGAAGACTTTAAAACTTGAATCTAGTAAGAAAGGTCTTTAATTAAATGTAAATTTCTAAGGGACTACACATTAAAAAAAAAAGTGTAAAAAATAGTTTCTAAGTGGTAAAGGGTTAAAGTGTGGGTCTTATAAATGAGTGCAAAAACATCAAACAAGCAAATTTGTTGAATTGATATCTCACGCAAAATAATTGCAATTATGATTTGGCTTATTTGCTACAGTGTATTGAAGAGAGCAAAACAGCAAAAATCCTACATAAAAGGGTATATTTCAATAAAAAAGACACTAACTCCGTTTTTGACTAATGGTTTGAGTTGCAATTTGATGTGCACCATTCACTTATCCATATACATATATACACTCATGCCAAATTTCAATGAAATCTGCCCATGAAGCAGTTCTGAGAAATTGCCCCGGATATAAAAAGTTCCTGAAGACAGAGGGACAATCTCAAAACTTTACTGTGATGATAACTTGAATATTATTTGAAACAAAACAAGAGCTGTCACCATAGGATGACTTATGCCCCTTATAAACGCTTGATAGAAGTTATGAGCTTTTTTCGAAACCTAAACACAGATTTCGAAACCTAAACGCGGACCCTAAGTTCAAGGTAAAGGTCACAGGGGTCAAAATTTGTGTGCGTTATATATGGAAAGGCCTTGTCAATATACACATGCAGGCCAAATATGAAATTGCTATCTGAAGCTACATAGACGTTATGGGCATTTTTCGAAATCTATACGCAAAGTGTGACTGACAAACGGACGGACAGACAGACGGACAGACAGTCCGATCACTATATGCTCTCCTTCAGGGGCATAAAAAGTCCATTCCCACAGTAGGTAGGAGATCACCCATAAAATTCGTCAATAAAGGATTAAATTGCTCAATCATTGGTTTAAAGTTTAACTTAACGTCCCAAGTGCTAACTTTTTTGCAATGTTATTACAATTTACATGTTACTAAATGAAACACAAATTAACATCTTAACCCTTTCCCCCATAACAAGCAAAGTGAAAATAGCTTTTGCAAACAGCATAAAACCAAATCAGCCAGCGAGTAACTTAATTAAATGTAACTTTCTAAAGGACTTGCAACAGATGGGTCAAAATATGTACATGTATCTAAGTGAGAAAGGGTTAACGTAGGGCAGGTTTTCTATGTTTCACAAAAATGTATGCCTTTATTACCATAAGTTTACATCTTCAACTCTCATTTATATTAATCCTCTTGTATTTCATATAGTGGTCAGTTGGGAGCATTTCAAAGACAAAATGCCTGGGTTGTCAACATCGTAACATTCTTCTGTCTTTATGAACACTTCACATGTTGATATCATATTGGTCTTGTGTTAAATCCCTTGTAGGACTCAGAAGTTGTCACTTAAATTTCAGACATAATTTGTAGCTTCAAATCATGATAATTTGATTTAATATTTAACAAGTTTCACTTTTTCCTGATATATTTTGCCTTAATAGGCTTTTACACTGTTTATTTTATTTATTTATTTTTTTATTTTTTTATTTTTTTGAAGTCAACAAACAATAAATCATTGTTTTGTTGCGTTACATAGCGAAAATGTAGTCGACTTGAAGATACAATTAATTTTGAAAAAGTGAACCAGGCGAAATACGGGTTTACAACATGTATCAAGAAAAAATGACATTTATTCTTTGTAAATTTACTTTTAACCCTACTGAATACCAGTTTTAATATTTTAAGTTTCTCAAAGATAATTTTTAAGTGAGCTGTACATAAAATAATAAACTACTTGATTTCTTGTTTGCTTCAAAACAAAAAACAAACATTCAACACCGATGAATTTGAAAGAACGACATCAACAAAAGGCAATAAAAGATATCCAATTAATATATATAATTCATAAATTCTAATTTTGAGACGCTCCCCCCAACTAACACTGTAGCCTGAAGGGGTTAAGTGCCTGTAATAAACCTGTACAATACATGTTCAAATGGCAATAAACAATTTAAGATCAGAGGAAATTAAACTCAAATATGCAGGAATACAGGTTTATTACTAAATGTGCTTGCACTTAAAAACTTGACAAACAATACAACCATAAAGATAACGGCTCTGACAAAAAATATTGTCTTTTTTTCCTCCAAGCAAACTTTTATCACGTGATGTATATCAGGCAGTTTTTTGTTCACAGCAATGCCTGGGGTGTCTCATTTAAGAAATCATCAACGCACATGAGTCGATAAATATTCTTGTATCATTAATCTGGGACATTTGAATGCTGTATGATTTTACATTATAGTTTGCAAAATAAAATATGCATAATTTGTACAATTTTCAAGAAAGTTAGTAAGTATGTATGATTAAAACTAATGGTTTGCATTTAAAATCATAAAATAGGTAAACAAATCATTTGATTTAAATATGAGCCGTGCACTGTGAAAGGTGGTTTCATGCAAGTGTCTAAAGTGTAGGCTAATTTGGAACGACTTCGCCTATACTGGATTTTTGCTAAGAAGGGACTTTCTTTAAACTAAAAATTTCATAAAAGCGGAAAGTGTCGTCCCTGATTACACATGTAGCCTTTTCTGACTTAATCTGGGACGACACTTTACGCACGTGCATTAAACCCCCTTTTCTCAGAGCATGGCTCATATAAATTGTATATATAGAGGATATTTGTTGGATTCGGTGGATAATCGATTTTAATCGAAGCCACGAGTGAAAACATAATTTTTTTATGATCACAAGTGAATTAAAATCGATATTATGCCAAATCCAACAAATTTCCTTTTTATTTTATGCTTTGT
The DNA here is from genome assembly GCF_020536995.1 of Dreissena polymorpha. Taxonomy (NCBI): domain Eukaryota; kingdom Metazoa; phylum Mollusca; class Bivalvia; order Myida; family Dreissenidae; genus Dreissena; species Dreissena polymorpha. The sequence continues at coordinate 83,812,510 of NC_068360.1, forward strand.
TTCACAGTTTATATACATGTACATTGTTAAAGAGTTTAACTAAAGAATTTCGCTGAAATAATGACGCCATTTCGTTAAAAAAAATGACGTCATTTCACAGTAAACAGTGAAAATTATCGATAATTTTCACTGATAATTTTCATTGTTGGAAACAGTGAAATTATCAGTTTTAATTCACTGATATTTCTCTATAAACCACCGGAAAGCATAAAATAAAAACTGATCAACTCTCTCTATGTTCGGAATTAGTACCCACTGCTCAATATTCAAGTGTTTAGCCCTATATAAAAGCAATTGCACTAAACCAGGTCTTCATTATTTATGCTATTAAAACCCTTTACCAAGTAAAGGTACCAACCGTTTACCAACACTTTTTTGTCCCTTAATAGGTTATATTTAATTTAAGACCTTTCTTACTGTATTCAAGTTTTAAAGGCTTTATTGCCAACCCTTAGATACATGTACTGTTGGCTTGATTCTAAGTAACTATACATGTAATGTTGACAACTTCACAATACTTAGTTATCAATTTTTAAGTATTTGGGAGCAATAATAATAATTTTCCAATGTGAAGACTATAATCACAACGCGAATTTTCCCCATTTCAGGATTTTTCGCACACATTTTTCCCTAATGGGCTAGTACAGGTACTTTTCCAAATTGGCCAAAATAAATCACTGTCATCATGAAAGGTACTCAAAAACAAAACTTCAGCGTTAACTCAAGTCATCTAGCAGAAAACAATTTTTCAATTTTAAGTTACAGCGACCTTTATCCGACACACGCATAAATGCAATCCCAGGCTTAAGGACCAAGTTTGATTTTTGGACATGGAAAATATTGGATAACAATGGCAAAATTGCTAATCTAATGCAAATGTAATCCGCATGCTAAAGCCCTTCATTTTCATGGATTGAGTCTTTAATGTGCTTAAAGCCAAGCATGTACATGTATTAAATACCATAAGAAGGATAAAACTTTTGACTCCTTGTCACATTCCATAATTCTATGTAATTTATTATACCTACAGGGCAAGTGACTTAACAGATTTACCTTATAGCTGGTACAGAATTGTTATAATTTTTTTCAACTGAAGCAATTCTTATTTACAATTTTTACCACACTGTATTGATACTAAAAGACACTGTTGCACTTATCCCTTACATGTTATGAATTTCTATTTAACTTTAATCTCTTAAGTTCTCAAAAAAATGATACATTAAACGTGTGATATATTTTTCTACTGGCATAAGCCTCTTCTCGTGTTTTTTAAAATTTTTACACTTCTGTTGAAGTGAATGCTGATGCATTGTCAAACTGTATATTCCACAATGATTGAATCTGATACAGTCAAAATACTCTGAATGTCTGAAATTTCACGCTTCTTCCTTTCACCATCAACAATAGCAAAGACTAAACATCCATAGTCTATCCGCCAAACATTTGTCAACAGTTGTATCTCAGCTATAAAAATGTCATATTTAACAATAAAGTTATTGGGCCAATAGTGTTGAAAATCTTTATTTTATTACTTCATATGGCATAGTTTTAACATCACACTTCAAAATACATGTACAGAGCCAATACTGTTGGAAATCTTTATTTCATTACTGCATGTGACATAATTATAACAGTTTATTTCACAATAGAGTTACAGAGCCAATATTGTTGAAAATCTTCATTTTATTACTATAGGTGCATAATATTTACATCATATTTTATCATAAAGTAACAGGGCCTATATTGTTTAAAATCTTTAATGTGTTACTTCAGGTGGCATAATTTATGTGCAGTAATATGAGGGCAATAACATCAGTTCATGACTAAATAATTCCCTTCGATCAATTTTGCGCTATTAAAATGAACTTAAAAGAGGGCTGATCACCAAGTAGCCTGCCTTTGTTCAGTGAAGTTGACTGAGTTTTAATTCTTACAGCTAAAATGTAAAAGGTTGTGATTTTAATTTTTCGTTTAAACCAACAAGTATTCATTTAGACCAGATACATCAAAAGCCTTGGGATCTTGTATGAATATTGAGTCAATTTTCCAGGTAGAACCAGTACTTAATGTCTTTAACTGAGATCTTGAGACTTCTCTGACAGCAGGGATTCAACCCCAGTCCATATTGTTACACCTCAAAACCTGAGTATAAAATATAGTTGACATAATATAATTCTATATTATATTCTTTGTTGGTCGGTCCTAATTCTAAATAAGAACTTAGAAGTGGAAATGATCTTCAAATATTTATTTTCAATTTAGGAATAATCCTAAATGCCCATAATTTAGTTAAAACATATGTATTTTAGCTAAATTGTACTGATAGCCTATGGCTTATGGAAACGCTTTTGAGTCGGTTTCCTGGGACTAAGAACCAGTACTTGATTTCGAAAGAACGCTCCCACAGTGGGGATCGAACCAGTGACCTGGTCACCAGCCTGACACCATATCCACTAAACCAAAATGACCACAATTTGGATCTGATACATAAATAACAAAAAAAAGGGCTGTTTGTAAAACATGCAAGCCCCCCATATGGGCTCTCAGTTGTAGTGAGAGCCATTTTGTTAATATGTTTTTTGTCACTGTGACCTTGACCTTTGACCTAGTGACCTGAAAATCAATAGGGGTCATCTGCGAGTCATGATCAATGTACCTATGAAGTTTCATGATCCTAGCCATAAGCTTTCTTGAGTTATCATAAGGAAACCATTTTACTATTTTGGGTACTGTGACCTTGACCTTTGACCTAGTGACCTGAAAATCAATAGGGGTCATTTGCCAGTCATGATCAATGTACCTATCAAGTTTCATGATCCTAGGCATAAGCGTTCTAGAGTTATCATCCGGAAACCATTTTACTATTTCGGGTCACTGTGACCTTGACCTTTGACCTAGTGACCTGAAAATCAATAGGGGTCATCTGCTAGCCATGAACAATCTACCTATCAAGTTTCATGATCCTAGGCATAAGCGTTCTTGAGTTATCACCCGGAAACCATTTTACTATTTCGGGTCACCATGACCTTGACCTTTGACCTAGTGACCTGAAAATCAATAGGGGTCATCTGCTAGTCATGATCAATCTACCTATCAAGTTTCATGATCCTAGGCATACATGTAAGCGTTCTTGAATTATCATCTGGAAGCCATTTTACTATTTCGGGTCACAGTGACCTTGACCTTTGACCTAGTGACCTTAAAATCAATAGGGGTCATCTGCGAGTCATGATCAATGTACCTATGAAGTTTCATGATCCTAGGCCTAAGCGTTCTTGAGTTATCATCCGGAAACCACCTGGTGGACCGACCGACAGACCGACCGACATGTGCAAAGCAATATACCCCCTCTTCTTCGAAGGGGGGCATAAAAAACAATAGGATTTCAATATCCATCTATTATTTCTTTCTAAATGATTTGTCTTAATTATGTACGTTGAGAAATTGTAAGGACTCATGACAAGGTACGCTAACAAATGTGACACCTGTGAAATACAGAGAAGACCAGCTCTGACATCCTTATTTTGTGATCATAGCTGCTCCAACTCTAGATAGTGCATGTTAACACTTAAACATTGAACATTCCCAGCCAATATATTGCGATTTATGACCACTGCCTGAAGAAGTGTGCATCAATCAAGTAAAACATCACAAGTTTATGCAACAGGATTTGCGCTAAATAGCTGGGTTTAACGACGTAATCTGCAGAAATGTATTTATAGAAAGTATCTATTTATTAAAAGTGGTGTGTTTTCACTAGTTGTGTGTATAACAGGTCTTGAATGGGGTTTTGTTAAAAATGATAAATGCTTTGAATCTTCTTAAAAGTACATGAAAGAATATTGAAAAGGTGTTTTGAGTAGAGTTATTCAAATGTTTGATCTTTTGTATCATTTCACACTGTCGTATAAGAGACTTTGTTCATAGAATGGGGCGTTCAGTAAATGCTAGATTCTAACCACGGAGATTAAGAACTCCATTATAATTTGTTACAAGTATAGAATATCTGATTGGAAAAAAAGACAAAGGCTTAAATGTCCAGAGCAGGGCGTGAACAAATGTTCTTCTGATTTAACCCTTTCCCACTCAGAAGCAAAGTGAAAATGGCTGTGTGCAAACAGCATAAAACCAGAACAGCCTGCGAGTACAAGCAGTCTGTTCAAATTGTATGCTGTTTGCTGCTCACCGGTATCAAAGGGTTAAAAAAGAAGCCTTTCAAACTTGAAAATAGTAAGAAAGGTCATTAATAAAATTAAACTTTCTAAGACATTACAACTGTGTCAAAATACGTATCTAAGTGTAGTAAATGGTTAAGCTTTCGTCACTTTATCTGTCTTAAGATAAATGTTACCTTCGAGTCCAAAATTGACAGCATCATCCAAACTGTTGCTGTGGTAACATGGGGTACTTGGACAGAACAGCAATAGACCAGAACAGCCCACATTCAATGCAGTGTGGATCTGAAATGATAAAATGTGTCGCGTTCTGAGAAAACTGGGCAAAATGCAATTACGTAAAGTGGTGTCCAGATTAGCCTGTGCAGTCTGCACAGGCTTATCAGGGACGACAATTTCTGCATTTTAGATATTTTTCGTTTAAATGAAGTCTCTTCTTAGCAAAAATTCCAATTTGGGCGGAAAGTGTCGTCTCTGATAAGCCTGTCCGGACTACACAGCTAGGCTAATCTGGAAGGACACTTTATACACATGCATTGTGCCCAGTTTTCTCAGAACGCAACTCAAATAGCTTCTCCTGAGAAATCTTGGCTTCATGCATGTGCATAAAATGCCACCCAGATTAACCTGTGCAACCAGGGACAACACTTTCTGCCTATACTTATTTTGCTTTGAAAAGACCTTAGTAAATTAATAATATTGAAAACACCTTTATTCATAATTTTGGAGCAGTTAGCAAAACAACAACAACACTAATAACCCAATTTTAGTAATTTACAAATGCCGCAATTTTTCCCAATCAAAAGTGACCCGGTCCCATTCCCAAAAATGACGAGAGAAAAAAAATGCTATCGAAATCTAACACTTTGTACAGTGTAAGAAAGTGTAAAAGTGTGGTCAAGTTAACACAATTTAGGTAATTAAATAGATGATACAATGATATAAACAAGAGCACCGCATAACGGGTGCCACGCTCGGCTGCGAAAGCTTGTCAGAATCATTTTATTTTTTTAGAGGTCACAGTGACCTTGACCTTTGACCTAGTGACCCAAAATGGGTGTGGCGTGTAGAAGCACTATGATGTTAGAGGCAAAGTTAAAGTTTTATATTAGAGGTCACAGAGACCTTGACCTTTGACCTAGTGAGCCAAAAATGGGTGTGGCGTGTAGAACTAATCAAGGTGCATCTATATATGAAGTTTCAAAGTTGTAGGTGGAAGCACTTAGATTTTAGAGCCAATGTAAAGGTTTTAGCACGACGCCAGACGGCGGACAAAGAGCAGGCTATGACAATACATGTACCTCGGGTTTTCACTGAAAACAGCCTCGCTAAAAAATTACGTTGTCTTTAATTAATGAACTGGCTTTTTTTTCAGACTTGCAACTTTTTTCAAAATGGGTGTCCAGATTTTTTAGCCAGTTTTCTATAGACTGCTTATAACATTTTCTTTACTCAAATGAGCCCATTAACCAATATGGTCAATCTCTGCAAAATTATTTAAACATCCAAAAAGTGATTACAAGTCATAACAGACATCATACTTTATTGCTTTTGTGTTCAATTGTATATCTGAAACATTTACTTTATGTATTTGCTAATTTCACATCATGTTTCCATTTAACAAAAAGCGGACCACAGGGACACTTGACAGCAGACCACAGGGACATATGATAACACTTGTGACACAAGACAAAATATACCAACTACATTCAATATTTACTCAAGTAATTTCTCCTTTCATGTAACATTATTCATTTTCTTCTAAAACAGATCAAAGCAAAAGTTCAACCTCTCAGATAAAGATCAAAATGACTGGCTATACAAAGAATACAAGAACACTGACAAGCCTCTTCTTTTTGATGAACTCAAACCCCAACAGCTGGAATCATTAAGGCATTGAAAACTTTTGAACACACGCAGTTTAACAGGCCATAAACGAACCTAGTGCACACTGTTTAACAGTCCATAAATTAACCTAAAGGTCCAGTTTGCATTGACACTCAGCATCAAAGACATCCAAACACATGCCAGTTTAATGTGAAATGTGTACATGTATGTAATGAAAATGGCCAGGCTGTAACTTAAAATCCATGACTAACTTTTAAGGCTATTCAATGAACCTTAACCCTTTGGGAAATTTGTCGTCTGCTAAAATGTCGTCTGCTGAATTTCTAAAATTAGCATTTTCTTTGATTTTTTTGAAAGAATACTATCAGAATAGCAAACAGTTTGGATCCTGATGAGACGCCAAATTGTTTTGTGGCGTCTCATCTGGATCCAAACTGTTTGCAAAGGCCTTCAAAATTCGGTTCCCGCACTGAGAGAGTTAAGGTCCAGGCATTATTTATCGTCAAAGTTATCATTACACATACAGGTTATAATGTGAAATGTTTTATGTACCCATGAATATAATTATTGTCTTCAGTTTAAATACATGTACTGTCATTGACACCATGCATGATTAATTTTTATTACAATTTGGCATCTTGTTATGGACATTTTCTTACATGTATATACAATTACAATTTTACAAATGGTTTAATTGCAACAAAAACTACAGGGCATTAAAGCTATGTGCTGACCATAAATATTTCAATATTGTTATTCTTTATTTATAAAACTGTTATATATCAAGGTTACATGATAACAAATGCTTTTGTTTTTAATTAAGTTTAAATATATTGTTGGCTTTTTTATATAAACATCTTAACCACTCCTGGAAAATCTAAAGCAGGTACAGATATTACTTGTTAGTTATAGCATTATTAAAATTTGTGAGAAAAAACTGAATCTCTGTTCTAAATGTAAATTATGGGACCATATATTTACCCAAATTGGCGGAAAACTGAGCAATCTCCCGCAGCCAGCCAGTCTAAGAGGACCAAGTAGAATTAGGCAAAATTTATAATAAAATAAATCCTGAAACTTTACTCAAACAACAATGAAATGCCCAGCACGAGTCCAAAATATGTTTCATGAACTCCACTGAAATAATATTTGACATGACTTTAACCCTTTCAGTGCTGGAACAGAATTTTGAAGGCCTTTGCAAACAGAACGTGGCGTCTCATCAGGATCCAAACTGTTTGCTATTCTGATAGTATTCATTTTTTTAAAAATAAAAGAAAATGTTAATTTTAGAAATTCAGCAGACGACATTTTAGCAGAGGACAAATTTCCCTGCATGCAAAGGGTTAAACTGCTGCCCACAGGCAAAACCAGTACAGTATGGCCACAGACTGAAATAGCCAGCAGTTTAATGCTAAACATTGCAGTGATATGCCAATTTAATACTGCCTTAATCACTTTTTAATTAAAGTTTTCAAATGAACCAGGGAGAGTTAAATTATACGCTTTAACTAGCAACAACATCAGTTCTGTACTTTATTGTTCTGATGTGGCTGTAAATCAACTCATGCTTACCACATACACTACGCGGCACGCGATTTTTGCGTAAATCACCTACACGCGGTGGTCATTATTTATTTTGGGTGAAAAATCACTGAAATCTCGCGGGTTTCATCACGCTTAAGGTCGAGCATGATCACCGCGAATGCGATAAATATAATCTCCGCAGTAATTCACTGCGTTCCCGGTCAACGTGGTGAAGAGCGATTTTCCTACGTTACATGTACATATATAATCTTCACAGAGATTAAAGCAATATGGGATTATTAGCATTATTTGTTGGCAGATAAAATGTCAACACATATTTCACACCCATGTCACTGACAGGTTTTTTTTTGTCTTTTTAAATGCTGCGTATAAAACAAAACAGTGTTTGCACCTAGCTGTATGATACCCAACTGGAGGAGTGAAAATTGCGTTTTTGATGATGCAATTAACAGTTTGAAGCCAAGGAGAACTCATAACTGATTGTAATGTAATCGCTGTATTTTTCCGAGTCTCTTAATTCCCCGATATATACGTTTCAACTGCCTCAATCACATACATCCCAAAGAATGTCATACACAAACGTTCGAAATTATCAAACAAATTTTGGCATATGTTTCTATTTAAAGATTTGATAAATAAGCGCCCAATCAGATCAGTTGTATTGTACGAGCGTAAATCACCTGACACGGTTTGCACGCGTTGTGTACAGCTATTTTCGGTTACAAATTCTAGCCACAAATACATAGTGCAGATGAATTATATTAATTTCTTTGTTGTGATAAAAAGCGCGCAAAAATTGGCGTGTGTGTATTTATTTGTAAATAAACATTTCATAGTGGGTAAAACATTAATATCATCAATTTTAAATTCCATTAAAAGTTTCGTTGTGAATTTCAACTTAATTACCAGGGTACCTCGTGAAATACATGTACTTGGCATTGACATTTCCTCTAAATAAAATAAAATTAAAACACGCTGTATTGTAACCGTTACGCTGTTTCAGTTCCTTCGTTATTGAAACAAATATTGCATTGTATACTGACTACACACAAATGTCGTGTAAAGTTCATAATATTCTTCAAAGACCAATAAACAAATTATTTTAAGTTTAGATTCAATGCAACATGTACATGTCATTTTCTGGGAATCAAGAAAGGGAGTTAATATTGTGAAAATAAATCAATATCTGTTTATTGAAATCGTTAAACTTATATATTTATATATTAGCAATTCTTATGAAAATAAATATCGTTATTTTAAATGTTTTATGAAAGTCTGTTCCCGAGAGCATATATGAGAATAAACTGTGTGAGCTACTTCAATATGTTAACAGCTATACAATCATTGTTTTGACAGACGACACGTGCAAATCTTAAGTTTGTTTCTGGTAATACACAGGATATTGGATGTTCCGGGCTTGATTGGATAATATAAACAAAGACGCAGTTGGCGGTTTTCAGTAGAACTTTTGTATTTACCAACTTAATCGATAGTGCACAAGCTTATCTAACATTTAGGGATCATCAACACGGGTCCTAGCAACTTCCACGGACCATAATACACAGCCTGATGGTTACTTTCAGTAGCACACGTGGTCAGAAACTAACAAGTTCGAGTAATAAAGCACAGAGATTATGATCTGAAATATTGCACATTATATAAGGTCCGAAATGAAACAGAATGCCACCAAATCAAACGATTCACCGCCTAATTTTAAGTGTAACAAACTATGTTTGAAACATTTAAAATCACGATAATTCCGAATGATCACGGCTTCAATTTTCAAAAGTATATGCCGTTCAACATTGCTTGAGAAATAGTATAGACAAACGTTTACTATTGTTCCATCAAATGAATTTTACACGCTACTATTTAATTAAATAGATCTAGCAGCCCAATCGGGATTGGAGACGCGTACATCATCTGATGCAATGTGTAAATTTAAATTTAGATGCACATGTAAAAGTCATTTTCTGAAAATCGGGACAGGGTGAAAGTATTCATTTTACAAATAAACCATTTGATTTTATTTAAATGGTCGACATTTTTTATATTTGTGTCGTCTGTGTATTTTAGCAAGTTTTATGCAAATATATATCGTTTATTTCAATGTTTAAAGCAAGTCTCGTTTCCGAGATTAAACTATGTAAATTTCTTCGATATGGTTACTGACCTTCAAAATCATTGACAAATGACATCCGATGGTAATTGTATGATGTATGCAGAGAAGCTGACGAAATGTTAAAACAATCGCGTAGAAGTAAAAATATCAGGTTATTATCTGTACCTGTTTCTTATATCTGCGAATTATCACGGGTGCCTAGGCATGATTCGGAGTGAATACTTGTTGTGGCTGCGGAGAAACATTGAGAACAAAAGAATCTGTAGCCAAGAACTTTGTTGGTTTTGCGTGAGCCGTACTGTACAATTGTTATTTCAACAAATCAAGATATTGTTTGGAAATCAGGATTCAACATTCAGCAAGTACGGTGTTTACTTTCATATTGGAATACATTTTTCGCGTTAAAATGTGATTGTCAATAATAATTACATTTGTTAATAAATTGAAATTTAAATATAGTAGTCAACGCTTATCACGGCGAATTGCGGTGTTTTGCGATGATTCAACAGCTGATCTTTATCGCGAGATGGTCGCAGTAAAATCATGGCGGAATCACCGCGAATCACCCGTAGAGTGTTATCACGGTGAATCACCGCGATTTGCGGCGAATCACCGCGATTTGCCACGTTGGCCAAAACACGGTGATTGATGATTTAGGCAAAAATCGCGGGCCGCGTAGTGTAGTGATGCCTATAAGTCAAATTGTTACCTAATGGTCAACAATTTATATTTCAAACAAAATTAAACTTTAACAAGAGTTCCGCAGTCGTATGACATATGACATATGCCCCCCAAACAGGGCTTTGACCTAGTGACCCCAATTTTAATAGGGGTCAACTACAGCCCAAGGACAATGCACATCTTTAGTATCCAGCCAATTGGTCATTTCGTCGACGATTTATTGATCGGAAACAAACTGGTCTACTGACAGACATACCGAGTGACATCCAGCAAAACAATAATTATACTCCTTCTTCTTCGAAGAGAGGCATTTTAAATTAACAAACATTAACATTATTTCATAAAAAAACAAAACAAGAAATGCTTTCGATCAAGTTGCAATCTTGCTTATTAACAATGAGTCAAATAATAATAGTATTGTCATTATGATTGTATAGTTTAAGTACATTCGACAGATCTGTCCAAGTACATATGTTCACTTTATTGGCATACACTACAACATATACAAACTTTTCCCTGGGAAAACCAGGCTTACCCTTTCCCACTCAGAGGCAAGGTGAAAATGGCTATGTGCAAACAGCAGAAAACCAGAACAGCAAGCGAGTGACTCGCAGCCTGTTCAGGTTTTATGCTGTTTGCTGCTCATCAGTATCTAAGGGTTGGAAATGAAGCCTTTAAAAGTTTAATAAAGGTCGTTAATAAAATTTAACTTTCTATAATTAGGGACTCAAAATAAGTAAAAGTATTTACAGGGGTGTGATTGAGGTGAAGTCTGAGGGGAGGAAAATTCTGTAGACTGATTTTGACTACCCGTATCGCGTGCATAACGCAATGACAAACCTTAAAACAGACATTTAAATAAACACCATCTTAAACTTATCAACAATAATTTTTTATGAAAATAGTTTTAAAATCGCTTAACATGTTATGCAAAGCCACCAATATTAGTTGTGATCAAAATCAATCAGTGTTCCGATACCTGTGAACGATGACGGCAATCTTTCGTTTGAGCTCAATGCCTTTACATTCAACATAAGGTCAACAATGTTACAGTGTTCAACTAACGATTGTTTACCACAGTTGACGTTTTTTTCACATGAAATTGATGAATAGAATTTCACTTACCAAGACAGTCGATCTTCCGTACCCATTCAGAAAGTGGTAATACTGTATCACTTTCAGATTTATACCCATTGTTGTCTCTTCCCTTTCCCATTTAAATTTGTTTTTCAATAACTGTTAAATCTCCTAGATTTTGTGAGATTCGTTAATTCTTCTTCATTAATGCTTCACAAAGGCACCATTTGCAAACAAATCAGCAAAATAATATGAAACACATTTTAAAACACCCATTTTAATTGGAAGATTGAGAAACGACAGCCAATGACATAGCTCGTTTCCAAAAATGCTTAGACAGAATACCAGTGTTATGCGGAGATGCTTTGCAGGACGCGGATTTTTCGGGCAACTTATGAAATACACCCGCAAATTTGGTCGTACTTTCACCCATTTTTTCCAATTTTCGCGAATTGCGGAAATGACCCCAGACAACCCGATACGCGGAAATCTGCGGAAAAATCACACCCCTGATTTATTATATAACTGTTTTATGCTTTTAACAAAATACAGGTTGTATCAATCTTTGATCTTTGAAAAAAATCCGTATTATGCTACTCGCGTTTTTCCGATTCCGTATTACCATACTAGCCGGACTACTTTCTTTGACCCATTTAATGAAGTCACATTATGCACACAGGGTTCGACACTAAGGTACGTCCGACAGACATTGTCTAGTAAGATCGATGGTCAGGCTAGTAAAACTGCGGGCTAGCTTGTCCGACTGGTTGTACATAAAAAAATCTATAAAATCTGATTTATATAACTATAACTTACTGCAGCTGTGAAAACCTTTTTCCTTAATGTGAAAGGAACCTTCACCAAAGAGAAAGCACTTTCAACAACAGAATTTCTTCAAAATGATGCAAATTTCCCAAAATTTCAAGCTTACTTTGGGAAAAAATGTCCCTTTTCTCAGTTGCATCAATTATTTTTACCTCAAAATTGAAAGCCAGGCCCTTTCCCCAAATCAAGAAAAAAAAAAGACCTGGGACTGGGCTTTGTCAAGGACATGCTTACACCATTCAGAAACGGATTTTGACACTTGTGTTGTCCCTTAGAAAACCAAATTAAATGTAAGCACTTTCACGCAAGATTCAAGTTTTAAAGGCTTGTATTCAAACTCTAATAAAGATCCTGATGAGCAGAAAACAGCATAAAACCAGAACAGACAGTGAATAATTCACAGTTCATTCTGGTTTTTTGCTAAGGTTTTGATATAGCCATTTTTCAATTTGCTATTGGTTAAGGAAGTCTTAAACAAGAGCACCGCATCATAACGGTGCCAATGCTTGGCTGCGGGTGCATTTTTGAATAAATGAAAGCTTGTCAGAATATTTTTTTTAGAGGTCACATTGACCGTGACCTTTAACTAAGTGACCCAAAAATGGGTGTGGCGTGTAGAACTCATCAAGGTGCATCTACATATGAAGTTTCAAAGTTGAAGGTGGAAGCACTTTGATTTTAGAGCAAAATGTCAAGGTTTTAGCACAACGCCGGCGGACGACACAACGAGCTGGCTATGACAATACCTCGGGTTTTCTCCGAAACAGCAGAGCTAAAAATTACCTTTTCAGAGATGGAAGTTTGACCAAGTTGGAGGAACAGTATGGAAGCTTTTAATGTGATATTTGCAGCTCGTATCTTGAGGATATCCAATCTGCTGCCATAATTTCCGAACACAACTGGCCCCTGCAACAAATAAGATATATTCCCCTTGTTCTGGAAAAACTAGGCTTAACACATGCGCATTAAGTGTTGACTCCTTATTGCGGACAATACATTCTGCTTTTATGGAAATTTTTGTTGAAAGAAAGTTATTTCTAAATAAAAATCCTGTGCAGCAAATATCAATTTTTGCTTTCATGGAATTATTATTTCACAAAAAGTCTCTGCTAAACGAAAATCCAAATAAGGTGAAAAGTGTAATCCCTTATTAGCATTAAGCATTAAGCCCAGTTTTCTCATACCAAGTCTCATTTCATTTGCTATTTGCTGGAAATGTTGCATTCACAGTAAGTTATTTTAGCACAGACTTATAAGGGATGACTGTTTCCACCTAAACTGTAAACATACCAGGGCTCCCTCCGGCTCAAAATTGTCTGTTGCCAAGTTTACATTAACATTCCTGAAATCTCATTATTTTTATATTTTATGGGTGATTATGAACGATAACTTGTAGTAAAATCAAAATTTCTTTGGCAAACCAAATTTCCTTATTTGTAGCCCTTGGCTAATTTCGCAAATGGCTTTATAAATGAGCCTTCAGGCTGAAATCATTCTGTATGCATACATTATTTCAGTGCTCCAGCTAGGATTTGAAAAGGGCAGGGGGGCTTTTTTGTCAAAAGGGCACTCTCGACGCGCAGTATTTTGTCAAAAGGGCACTTTCGACGCGCAGTATTTTGTGAAAAGGGCACGTTCGAGCGCGCGGGTGTTTCTGTAATGCTTCCTACTGCATGTTAATTTATATGTTATAAATAATTGTATTATTCCCATTATTATTAAACCATTCAAATATAATGTCTACAATGAGGATTAAACTAATTACAATGTAATAAGAGATTTATGAATTATCATAGGTAAAAAAAAAAAAAAAAAAAAATTTTTTTTTTTTTTTTTTGAGGGGGGGCAGGGCAGAGGTTCGGGGGGGGGGGGGGGGCGGGGGGGGGCAGGGCGGAGGTTCGGGGGGGCAGGGCGGAGGTTCGGGAGGGCAGGGCGCGGCGCCCTTCGATTTAGGCCTAGCTGGAGCACTGTTATTTTCAATTTGAATGTGAGATTTGTCTTCATCATGTATACGCGCCTCGCCCTGTAAAAAGGAGTTTTAATTCAAGGATGTAAAGTGTCGTCCCAGATTAGCCTGTGTAGTCTGCAGTGGCTTATCAGGGAGGACACATTTGCTTTAGATGGATTTTTTTTGCTAAGTTGTGACTTCCTTTAAACAAAAAATACCATAGAAGTGTCATCACTGATTAGCCTGTGCACACTGCATAGGCTTATCTGGAACAACACTTTACTCACATTAAGCCTAATGTATTATGCAGGGCTCCCCCTGGCTCCTAAATTTCAAAAATTCAACAAAACTTTGAATACGGACCAACATCAAGGATTCTCATACTTCAGTTTTATGCGTTTTCTTCAGATTTTATTTTTTTTATAAATTGTCGTCACACATTTTTGCCAAGTGAGTATTTTAATTGCCAAAATTGTGAAATTTATGCCATTGGTAAATTTGGCAAACAAGAAAGAGCCCTGTTAAGCCTTGTATTCCTAGAACAATACTAATGTCCAACTGCACCATACCTGGGTCGAACCAGCCACAGCAAATAGTCCTAATGAATTAGCAGCAGGATCATCTCCCTTGAGCAGATTTACACCCCTTGAACTGTGATTTCTATCACCCCCTTCAGGAATCACTTGCAGTCTATTATCTGCCCCTGCATACGTTACAACAACTTCCGTTTCTTCAACCTCCACATGGTCGAGGCCATACTCTCTGAACTTCTTGGCAACATAGTTTGCGGCTGGGGAGGCATTTAGGACGGCATTATTGCCAGATATTGCAGACTTGTCAGGGGCAGGTACGATGTCTGAATTGGCAGGGGTTGAATCTCGACCACTGGGAAAAGCTGAGTGCAGTTCTCTACAAATACAGCAAAACATTTATTAACCCTTTACCACTCAGATATCTGGGCCCTCAATCTATTAAATCTGCCGCCGAAATTCGGCGGCAATCTCCCACCTCAAAAGTATACTTTTTTGCCCTTTTGGGGGGAAAATTCCCCCTAAAAAAAAAAAAAGTTTTTTTTGTGTTTTTTTTTATAGAAAGATGTGTCTCATGATTATTATATCTCAATTCTATTTCAATTTAATCTTTGCAAACATACTAAATTATGAAAAATGCAATGAATATAGTGCAAACATGTACAAATGTAATAATGAGAGAGTAAGTAAAAAAATCCCCCAAAAAGGGAAATGCCCCGAAAATTCCCCCTCCTAAGGGCTGCCAGGGTTTTTTTTTACTAAGAAAGTCTTCCCCTACCAGAATTTTTCCCCTAAAAATACCATTTCCCCTCCAAAAACATAATTTTTTTCACCAAAATATAATATTTTACCCTCAAGGAAATGTTTTTTTTCTTTTGGGAAGTCGACACTTATCCAATTTGTACCATGTACAACGATCTCGCTCTCTCTCTCTCTCTTCCGACGAACACTCAAATCTGGGAATCCCAGTGATTCTATATATAGCTCTTAAATTACGTCATGGAATCCGGGCAACTAATCGTATTAATCATGTGACTATTTTACTGGATTCCGGTCTTGCGCGAGAAGGGTGTTTCGTCAATTAATTACCGGAAACCAGTCGAGTTTTCATCCGGGTTATGTGAAAGCCAAGATAAAACATTAAAACAGAAAAAAAAGTCTCACAATTGGTGTTCATACACGAACAAAATAAAACGTTCGGACTCGGAAAAAATTAATTGCGTTGGCGCATTTTTTAAGAATGAATCATCAAAAACCGTTGAAACCCAGCAGGATTCGGAGGTACATGTACATGTAATCAACATCGATTAATACTGTCGGATTATTGACTATTGTGAAAGTAAAAGTAGACAATCGGCAGCTGCCGCACCTTTCCCTGCCAATACTGTAGCAGATCTAGATCGTCAACCCATTCATCATGAAATTGAAATCATAGTATTGACATCGTTCCCCGGCCCCAGTTGAAAACATTTCCCATTATAAGATCTACATCTGCAACTTTTTTAGGACTTTGACTTTAATATCATACTTGTTCATGTGTTTAAGAACAAAAAGGTCAGAGACATGCCTCTTTTTCTAAAAAAAACCTGAAGTCTGTAGGTGAGTTATAGACATTGAAATGAACAGTTTTTATTTTTTCCCCAAATATGTCTCTTTCGCGCTCGATTTTCCCCTTTAACCCAGCGTCCAGCGTCTTCACCTTTTTCTAAAAAAAACCCCTGGCTGCGAACCCCTTCCCCCATTAAGTAGTGTGATAGCCCTGGATATGCATTTTGACAAATTTGTAGTCCCTTAGAAAATCAAATACAAATGAAGTATTTTCTTAATAGACACACACATTTTAAAGACTTAATGTCAAACCTTTAAATACATGAGCAGGAAACAGCATAAAAACTGGTTGCATATACCATAGTCGCTTTCACTTTGCTTCAGAGCAGGAAAGGGATATAACTTAATAAGATATATAAATGAACAAAAATGCAGGGAAATTGTAATTTGGGGGCTCTTTCATTTTAGCCAGGGCCCTCGTTTTGCACTTTTTACCGCCGAATATCGGCGGCTTCCCCTATGAAAAAAGTATACTTTTCTCCCCTTTTTCATCTAAAAATTCCCCCCCCAAAAAAAAATTATCTTTTATACCTATGTTGCCAGCTGGTATTGTGCTACTAACCTGTAATAAAATGTATATTTTTTTATATTACATTAAAATATAGCAATTTCAGGTGTTGAATGGTTAGTGAAAAGATCTTCTAAAATTCCCCTTTTTGCCAAAAACACGCGAAATTCCCCCTCATGAGGGATGTGAGTGGCTTCCCCTGGCAGCAAGAGAAGGCCCTGTTAGCGAAGATTTGTTAAAGAATCTACATGTACATGTAGCTTTCTATTGGCTATACATGAACAGGGCAACAAGCTTTTCAATAGACAGGAATACATGTATTATGCAGAGAAAATAAATAAAAAGACTAAAAGTTGATGAACAGACAAACACAAATACCGTTATTTAATATTATACTTAATCATTAACAAGGTCCTAAACTTGTACATTTGGGACCATGCATGATTATAACATCAACAGCCATTACCCCACAGATTGAATCCCTCCCTTTTATATAAACCTATAATGATGACATGATCTAATGCAATAATAATAACACTAAATTAGCACCCAATTACAGCATTTCTTCATTCCATTTCTATTTAATTCTCTCGCTCTACCGGTATACTATTGCACTATACCATTACAGGGCAGTATACAATTACGGGCCCATTTTACTTTCCAAAGATCACATTACCCACATAAAAGATTAACTGATTTGAAGATCCTCCCCTGTGTTAACAATGTACATTTCTTCCAGTTCATCTTGTTTGAAAATTGAATATTGTACCAAGGTTTAGTTCCACCATTCAGTCAATGCTCCGATAATCTTTTATACTTCAGTGTTTACAATGGTGTGGAGTGGTTTGCACTAATACATGTAGGTTAATACATAAAACATGTTAAGTTGTATGAATAAAATGCAAAATACAAGGGCTTTTTTTCTTGATTTGGGGAAAGAGCTTGGCCTTCCATTTGGGGGAAAATTATGAAAAAAAATCTGAAAAAGGTGAAGACATTTCCTTAAGTTAGTTATACATTAAAAAAGTGACTTCAACCACAAGACAGTGGTGTCAGGTCTCAGGGGTTTGAAAGATAGCCAGTGTCTTTTTTTCGTCAAAAATCTGGTCCAGTATTCGGCCCCATTCCAAATGGAAAAAAGTATATATTTTTCCCAATTGGAACCTTAAAATTCCTAATTGAAGACTTTTTTTTAAAGTTTTTTTTAGATTTCCACATTTTGTTCATCTCCCATCCAGCCAATAAGTTCAACCTTAGTAAAAATAATACTGAAAAAACTTCTATTCTCAAATTGAAGCATTTATTAGCAACAAAAAACAACAACACTAATTTCCAATATTTGGTCAAAACGAAGCGATTTTTACCAATCCAAAGGGACCCGGCCCAATTTCTCAAAATGGTGGAAAAAAACACTGGTGATGTTTTATATTTCATAAATATGTTATCATTTTTTAACAGGCAATAGATTTTTGCAAATGAAATCTTCTCTGAAATGAAGATTTCCCCTGAAGTAGCATTCTTATTGTAAACATGAAGGCCCCAAAATTTTCAGTTTTAGACTTAGGAGATTTCTTATGTACTTAGAGCAATAAAGAAAATAACAAATCTTGATATGCAAACAATACCCAGAGCTAAGAGCTTCTTTGCTTAATACGTCACTTAAAGATAATAGCGACATGCTATTGATTAAGTCATTAAAATACCAGTGAAATTGATTATACAGTAACAGCAATAACAGCTTTACATGTTTAATTTCTTCGCCAAAAAAAGTAAACGACAAAATTAAGAAAGATTATTTTTCAATAAAAGGATTTATGGTAATGCCTAATCTTGCGTTTCAACGTGTCGTTTTAAATCATACCCAACTGGAGAATTTAACAGCAGTGACAAACTGGTACATGTAGATTTCTACTGGAAAGTTTTTGAAAACACATCAATAAATCTGCCATTCATGCTGTCAAACTCATGGAAAGATTTCCTTAATAAACCCATACATCGGAAGTCTTTGAACATCTTATATTAATATACATCATTACAGAGATTAGCAGGTTAATGCAAAAAATCTATTTTGTGAAAAATCATTATATTTTCTAAATTTTTTATGTATTTATTTATCATCTATCAAGATTAACATGAAAGTTACGAAAGGTGTTTTTTCATATTAAGTTATTCAGTTTGTAAACAAACAAATATTCAAATTAATTATTAAAGCATCTTTCCTTCAAATGTATTTTCCCAAATATAAAAGATCCTTAACAATTCATGTTTGTTTTATGACAGTTTCAAGCTTAAATGTTATCATTTTTTTATTAAAATGCAAAAATTTAAATTTGTCCCAGAATCTTACCTTTTGTAATTTTGTGCTAGCAATTTTGAAATAATCTTTTTTTTTACTCCCAATTCCAAGCAAATAACCAGCTTTTGCATCATTGTGCTCCATTAGTTGTCAAAGAGAAAACTGCAATAGCAGTACTACAGTGTTGTTGTTTTGTTCTTTTCGTTTAAAATCGGGTCCGGTATTCGGCCCCCTTCAAAATGGATAAAAGTATATTTTTCCCAAATGGAACATACAAATTCCCAATTGAAGGAAGGGCAACAGATAAGGTTTGTTTTATCGTTTTTACGATTTGAATTTGACCGAAAACGAATTGAAATTTAAAATCAATCGTACAGAAAACGATTATGAAAATGGAAAACGAATTGAAATGGATTCTTCGTCGTTTTAGTTGTTCCGTTTTCCGCCGTACCGCGTTTAATAATAATTAGCCTTTTGTAACCTTTAGTGTTGCCGTAATATTTTCAGTTAGTTCTTATAGACACCGTATTGGGCCGGTGTCAATATAAACAGTAACTTCCGCCGAAATAAGTGTGGGAAAAGGTTCTTTGTTAAACGCGGTCGGGTTAGGAAACTTTCATAAACTGCATGCATGCCCAATATTTTTCAATTCGTTACGAGACCCAAACCGTCGGGAAGACATTGTGAAGAGTATATTATCACATTTAATAGCGCAGGTGGTGACAGATTCTGAAATATTCGGCTTAAAACACCGCTGCGATTCCGTGTCTCAAAAACTCACAACATCCACTGGCTTGTCATTGATGGAGAGGGTTTGGCAATGTGAGTGTGTACTGAGACTGAAAGGCAGGAGTGTTGAAACTGGTTTAAACTGAATGACTCCATCATCCATTTGTTAATAAACAATTAAAACTAAAAATTACAAACAACCATTGTCACTGTAAATTTATAATGACTTAATTGGAATAAGAGTTGCTGAGAATTATCAATAATTAAAAATTAAGCGCTAATCTGATCCAGAAATATATGTACATTTTGATCAAATTGTATAAAGACTAATAGGCAAATAGTTTTGAGGGAAAAAACTAATTGCTAGAAAAAGCTTGCAGTGAAAACTAATTGACCTAAAATCTTATCTGTTGCCATGTGAAGGTTGTTTTTTTTAGATTTCAACATTCCCAAAATGGTGTGAAAAACACTGCACTTAGGATTATTATTGTAATAAATGTACATTTTTTATTGTTACAAATATGTTCTTTGACTAAAGTTGTAAAAACGAGCAAACTTTAATCCTGATTTCAAAATCTCTAGGCCTTCTTGTGTTTATTTTACCATATACATGTATGCATCCAGCAAAAATAAGCATACATGTACATGTCTATTGGAAATTATACTATGTAATAAAACACTTGTGATTCACACTGGTGTTAGATTTTCTCACCTTTACACATGGTGACATTTTTGTCAAAGGAAAGTGATAATTAACTGAAAAATTAATCTCATAAATGTATGGGATTTTGAAATGAAATGGACTGTCAACATCTGTAGATCATTAACCCAGGGCTCACGCTGGGCTAAAATTTTAGGGAGAAGTGACTTCTCCCTGGACACTGATTTAGGGAGAAGTGAGGACACAAGGGTTTGCATGTAGGGTGTTACAACACACATATGTGTATCACATTATTGAAGTATGCCACTGTAGTACACATCATTTTATTTCTTTTGTGTATCTTAATTTTTCCAGCAGTTCTGATTAACCATGTAATAATAGACACGACAGATAAATAACTAAAACTTTACTAGGTCTACATTCAATCTATTTTGATGTTAATATCATATTATACAGACTTAAGTATTTCAAAGATAATATGTTTATGAAGCAGTAGATACAGTGCTTCAGCTAGCAATAAATAGAGGGGCGCTGCGCCCCTCTAAAATTTGCCTTCTTAAAAAGCGCCCCTCTATTTTTCTGTCAAATGCCCTTTTGGTCTCTTAAGTTTCTGTTTTCAGGCTGTATAAATCGTTAGAAACATCGACATGAATACACAGATAACACCTTACCGTTACATGACTGCCTAGGGTATATTAAGTCAACACATTGTGAACAAACAAGCCCCAAGGGCATGGTTTGTTATCAGGTCACTAATTAGCCTTTTGTTGCAGACAATAGTAACATGCTGTGAGAGATTATCTCTGGGGTCACGCTTGGTTAGGCACAATCACACTCTTATGAAATCAAACTCAGCACTATTGATTTTTTTAACTTCTGAATTCTTTGGCTATGATTTGTTCCCCAAAATAGCAATTTTTAATTCAAAATACCTATTAAAATTTGAAAATTAATCATCTTTTTTTAATGCGAATATTCGGTTAATTTTTAGTCCGAAATTATGGCATGGAAAAACATATTAGTGTTTGGATTTTATTTCTGAACTTTAAAAAACACTGTCTGTCCTCAATCATGATGAATTTTAACATGAATAGGGGCAGACAGTTGTTATTTCAACAAATAAAGAGCTTGTTTGGAAGGAGGATTTATCACTCTGCAAGTAAAATGTAATTTTGATATTATATATTTTCACGACCTAACAAAACTGTCAACGTTGTTGACATTAGTTGAAATAATGTGTTGTAAAATCAATATATAATATTTTTAACAATAACAATGTTTCATTTTAATCTCCAGACTGGATGCTACTTTATAGTGACATTGATCATTGTTTAGACTTTAAATTTGTCAAAATAGATTTTTGTTTTAATTAATATTATTATTGTGGACAAACATTGGCTCAAAGTTATTTAAAGCAATGAATTAAAGAGTTGACAGTCACAACGTTTTTTTGACCCAGTGAAACCCCTGAATTTATTTCATGTTTTTTTCGTTTTTCTAATATGTGTAGTCGGATGCTAGCCCAAGGCCAATTAAGTTGCTTATGAAATTGGCTACTAAGTTGTTTTCCTTAGCGCCAATGTAAAAAGTAATATATTTATTATAATTTCATTACACAAAATGAGGAACAGCATACAATTGGTGAAATCATCCAATGCACTAATGTTTACAATTCATGAGTATAAAGTATAACCAAAGTATATACTTAAGTATATTTATAACCAAATGCCCTATTTTCCAAAATTACGCGTGAAATGTGCCCTTTTTGGGGAAGCTCCCCTCTATTTTGAAAAGCTGGCTTGAGCACTGAGATAACATAAGCTTAATAAACTGTCAGACCAGATAAATATTTATGTTTGAAATATGACATTTAGCATATGCTTTCTTAATAATTATTTGTTATGTTTTATAGTCTTTCCAATTGCAATTTCATGTGAATACAATTCGAAATATGATAAACCACACCGTCTGCATCACCCCACCTGTATTCTTCATTCTATTTCTTCTTTAAAGAACTTAGAAATTAAATTATAATTGACGAAAAATAATGTATCCGAAAACGACCGTCCGAAAAATTGTACGCGTTAAGCACATAAAACAAATTGTGCATATCGTTTGACAGCAAAAAAATGAAAATCGGAAACCTTGCAAATACGTAATTAATAAACAATTTAATTGACATATTGCTTTACAATAGCATAGTTTGTGGGTAAAAAACAACTAAATTATCACCTTTTAATTTCAAACGATAATCAGCAGAAAGTTGTAACATCATTGACATAGATCTTATTATTTAAATATCATCCTTTTGTTAATTCAGATCGATAGTCGGTAGAAATGTAAAGTGATCAACTTAGAAATAATTTTTTTATTGTTAGGCTCCTTTTTATTTGTTTATCTTTAAATACGGCGTTTGCCATCGGCTGCTATACATGTAGAGTTGGCAGACGACAATATCAACTGTGTGTTTCCATGAATGACCCAATATTATGTGTGAGCGAACTCAATGTTGATTGGGCAGCTACCATGTGACTTGAATGCTGACTTGACCAATATCGATCGCCGATTTGATAAGTTCGGAGGTTGGGAGAATCGGGGCGGGGTTTACCTCAAATTACCTGTCGCTCAATTGCGACACGCTCCAGGCTGCGACAGTGTCTATTGGAAAATTGAGTCAGACCTTGACATCGAGAAAACTGGATGTAAACAAATTCCAATAAGAGGGAGACTGGAAGTCGCTTTTTATCTACAATTTCTTATATTTTAGGCGACGTTTGGCGTAAGAAAGCGACTTAGTCGCTCACGTCGCCCCCTAGCGCGAGCCCTGGTCTGCTAAAATGTTGTCTGCTGAATTTCTAAAATTAGCATTTTCTTCATTTTTTTTCAAAGAATACTATCAGAATAGCAAACAGTTTGGATCCAGATTAGACGCCACATTCTGTGGCGTCTCATCTGGATCCAAACTGTTTGCAAAGACCTTCAAAATTTGGTTCCAGCACTGAAAGAGTTAACAAGTGAAAATATCGACACCTCGTTTTCAAATATTTTCAATAATTAATAGACATATAATTATTACCGGTACATATTTTGCATAAATTTCAAAATAATGGGAAATAAACCAATTTCATGCCATTTTTAGCAAGTGAAATGCAATACATTTATGATTTTAATCATGGTTTACATTTTTTCAATCATTTAAGTTTAAATATTAGTTGAAACATTATAGTTAAAACAATTCACTTCAGATAATATTTTTTTCTTATTTTCATTGCAGTGTTTTACTCACCATTTTGAGCATGGGACCAGTGTCGTTTATTTTTCCCAAAATTACAGCCTCTTACAGGCTGTTTCCCAATTGCAAAAAGTAAAAAAAGGGCAGTTTCCCAATTTAAACATTTTCTCACAAAAATCGAACCTAAATTTCCTAACAAGTATGCCAAACATTTCCAATGAACTTAATAGTTGGTTAATAAGGTTTATTATACAGAAATTAAAGTCCCCAGAACTTTATAATATAAAATTTAGAAAGCAGTTTAACATGAACATATAAACAATTGGTTTACTATTATTTATAACAAGCCTTAGATGATTATTCTTATCACTTTTTGCAATGTACACACTTTTTTAATTGCAAGTGTATTATTGATCTCTGCAGATAATAATTAATGGTAGCCAAAGTGAAACTGTGTCCTCAGCAGGATTTTTATCCCTTTCCCACTCAGAAGCAAAGTGAAAATGGCTATTTAAGTGCAAATAGCAGAAAACCAGAGTACATGTAACTTGCAGTCTGTTCAGGTTTTATGCTGTCAGTGATTTTTTTTGCTCAAATTTACAGCCGAATTTCGGCTGCTTCCCAATTGCAAAAATAAACTTTTTTCCCAAAATTCTGACCAAAATTTCCCAAAAAAGCCCAACTTCAAAAAAAAAAAAAAAAAATTTTTTTTTTTTTTTTTTTTTTTAGAAAGAAGTCTCATATAACTTTATTATGATTTCTTAAATCTAGGTCTCAACTTTATTTTTTAAACATCTAACAAAATATATAACTTGAATCTAGTCATTTTTGTCCATAAAACATTCCCAAACTTGCCACTTTTATTGATTAAAAAAAAAAACAATTTGACCAGACTCCTTTTCTAGAAAACTCCCTGAACATGCACTTAAAAACAATATCGCTTCTGTTACTTATAATCCTATTTATAATGCTTAATTTTTTCCAATTTAATGGTTTATCGCGCTATTTTTCCCAATTTCACGGTTTATCGCGCTAATTTTCCCAATTCAAAAGGCACAGGCTGTAACAAATTAAAGCAAAAAAATCACTGGCTGTTTGATGCTAATCAGTATCTAAGGGTTTGAAATGAAGCCTTTACAACTTGAATCTAGTAAGAAAGGTCTTAAATTAAGTTTTACTTTCTAAGGAACTACACATGCGTCAAAATACAAACGTTTGGTCGTTTTTGGGGCCGAAATTAGGCTCCATTCCCCCTTAAAATAGTATACTTTTTTGCCAGTGATTTATTAGTAACAGCCTGTTCCATTTGAATTGGAAAAAAGTGCGATAAACCATGAAATTGGGAAAAAATAAGCATTATAAATATGATTTTAAAGGGATCTTTTCACGCTTTGGTAAATTGACAAAATTGAAAAAAGTTGTTTCAGATTCGTAAGTTTTCGTTTTAGTTATGATATTTGTGAGGAAACAGTAATACTGAACATTAACCATGCTCTAATATAGCCATTATATGCATCTTTTGATGATTTTAAAACCTAAAAATTATAAAGCGTTGCAACGCGAAACGATTGAATAATTTGGAGAGTTCTGTTTTTGTCGTTAAATTTTGTGAAACTACAAAGATTGCTTATATAAGGTATAAAAAACGTAACGAATGTGTACTCGGCGGAATAGCTCAGTAGGCTAGAGCGTTTTTACTTCAGGACTCTGGCAGGACTCCAGGGGTCACTGGTTCGAAACCTGCTCCGGGCAATGTTCTTTTCCTTTTTTAAATTTTTTTCTTGATTTTTTACTGGAGCTTTTACGATCCAATGTTTACATTTATCAATATAAAGTATTTAATGAATAAGTTAAAAAAATGCCAAAATCTGTGAAAAGGCCCCTTTAAGTAACAGAATTAAAATTGTTTTTAAGTGCATGTTAAGGGGTTTTTCTAGCCATTTTAGGAAAAGGAGTCTGGTCAAATTGGGATTGCTTTAATTGATAAAAGCGGAAAATTTGGGAATTATTTATGGACAAAAAGGACTAATAAATTTATATTTTTTGTAGGATGTTTAAATAAAAAGATGAGATCTACAGTTAAGAAATCATAAGTCATTAGAGGCTTCTATCTTTAAAAAAAAAAAAAATGAGGGAAAAAAAATCGAGCGAAACACCGGATTTTGTGGAAAATAAGGAAAGTCATAAATAATCAATTTAACATATTTTACTGTTTTTAAAAAAAAATCAATGCAACAGATAATAATTTAAAGGAAAAACTGAATAAATAATCTTGAAATGAAACAATGTTGGTTTTACATAGCACAGAGGTGACCATCACAGGTGCAAAAATTTCCCGTTTTGATTCACACCTACAAGGTATTATAGACCAGTTGACGAGTGACGTTACGCGCACCTGCAAATATTAGATTTCGCCTACTGGTTGGCATAAAGAGGTGAAATTGTTATAAGCGCATACAGAGAAGGTCGAAATAATTATCGTTTTTATTGATAATCATGCACTATATCAAATATAATTTTACTAACTATGTCTGAATAAAACATAAGCGTGCAAGGAAATGCATTTATGGAACGATTATATTGTTGTTATTATTTGTTTTTACTATAAACGAACTCGGGAGTGGAACACAATATACGAGCTCGGTATGTGTTTACCATAAAATCTCTACTTGGCACATCTTCCGAACCATTTTTTGGATAAAAAATTCTCATATTGAAATTCTTTCAGAATAAATCAAATTTAATGAACGAACACAAATAAGGATGTAAACAAACAGCAAATAGATCTACTTTATGTATGCAACATGCAGAGTTTTCCCTAAGAACCGGCCGCCGGCCAAATTGACCGGTTCAATCGATTTTCTGGCCGGTTCAAATGCTGGTAACAAAAAAAAATAATGAGAGGTTTTGCAACTTTGATCGATGTAATTGTTAAAGTTAAGAAAAGACGAAATTAAACAAGCGAAAACATCGATTTAACATCGTTTTGTTTATGTTCTTTATACTTCCGTGTGTACGTTTTACCGAACAAGTATAATTTATAACGGCGCTTCTCATTGGCTGATTATTTTGAGTACGCAAATAACTACAAAACGGCGCTTCTCATTGGCTGATTATTTTGAGTACGCAAATAACTACAAAAATCGTAACCACATGGTTTTCTCAAAATGAAACGAACCCTGAGAGATTTTTTCAGTGTGACAGCGCCTTCAAAACGTCAGAAAGGTTTGTATTGATGAAAATCTCGATGAAAATGCATGAAAGAAATTATTCAAACAATACTTTTAGTTGAATAAAGTTTGCAATGCTGTGTTAGCCAAATACACGTGTTTAAACCCGACCCCTTGATGAGAAATAAATGTTTATTTTTGTTGTAAATGCCACAATACCGCATTCTCCTGTTATCAAAAAAATAATGGTGTGAACAAATATTTTTAGAACACAGCATAATGCATTGTGTCAGTTTATTGAATGAAAAACACAAAAAACAATGAACATGTTTCTTCAGTTTATTAATTAATGTTATTGTGTTTATCTGACAATTGTTTTCTCCAATTACAGATGTTTTTCAATGATATGGTTCTTTATCAACAGTTCATTCCACCAAGCTTTGTCAAAGAACTCATGAACTGGCTTTGGCATAACCAGTAGCTTAGTTATTGACTTGTTTCAAAATTCATCGCACACTATGCACAGTATAATTATTTGGCACTCCCCTCACAAATTTTTTAAAAAATTAGAAAAATTCCATAAGTGATACACAAAAAAACAAGTAATTTTCATCTCTAAAATTTCTGTCAAAACCCCCCCAAAATGCACCATTTTGCGTCTAGATTTTCTAAATTTTTCGGGGGGGGGGCATGCCCCCGGACCCCCTAGCAGGAGTGTCTTGCTTGGCCTGTTCAAATTTGTATTTGGCCTGTTCAAATAAAAGGAAGGGAAAACCCTGAACATGTAGTTACTGATAAGAACATTTATGCCTGTAAAAACTTACCTTGTTACACATTAAATAAATTTTCTTGGTAAATGTAATTGTTTTTATTTAATTATTCAAACCAATTTTGACACTCTTTGTTTCAGCGTTTTTAACCCGGTGTTTTATTGCACCTTTGTTCATCTTATGATTATCGGGTAATTGGCAAGTTATAATTCTAGTACAAGTTAGCGATATATTGCAATACGGCTTTTTGAACTGACAATATATTGCAATACGGTTTTTGGCGTATTGTTGCAGCACTTATTGGTACTAAATGTTTTATTTTTGCACTATTATTTAAGAGTTTTAATGTTATTTGAGATTTTTGTATCGTTTTATTGACTAAACAAAAGACATGAATACATATTTTACGTTACTGTAACCAGTGTTTTTTGCCAACGGCTGAACCAGTCAGTGTGCATGCGCGGAAAATCCCGAATGTAAACAATAACATTCAACTGGTCTATTCACACCTACCCGGCTATATATTATCAGTGGGACGAAACACTACCCCTTTTCAAAAGAAATATCAGTGGCACAAACTGGTAGTTGCATCAACTGGTAGTTGCACGAACTGGTAGTGGCACGAAACGACCATAAGTTAACTCTTATAAACTTAGGTAGAGCTACTTTTTAAAAGTTACCTTAGTTCTGACGTTTCTAACAATAAGTGCCGAAACATCCAACTTCAAGTGTCAAAATAACTACCCAGTGCCGAAGTGACTCAAGTCCGAATTAACCAGGTGCCGAACTGACTAGGGTACATTTTAGTATATTTACCGTACCTGGGGTAAATGTAAGTATACTTTTAAGTACCAAGGGTACATGTATGTAGTACCCAAGCCGACAATGACCAATCGAGCTTCAGTAGCTTGGATTTAGGGCATTTTAACTATCAACATCCGAGATCGAGATTAGAAATTGTTAAGAACACACAAACTATTTACCTGAATGTGTTGCTCAACAGACTTGCTTTTACAAAGTACATAATATTATTATGCACCGCTTGCAACTTGAGGTTACCAAATCCGTCACTTCTGGATGAGCAATCATTCGTAACTTTCGAATCGACCCTCATTAAAAAACCTGTCAACAGCCCAATGCTAAACAAAGCTAAAAATCCAAATAACGTCAAATAAACGATCCAATACTTTGTAAATTTCACTGGTTTTGTAAACTCCACTTTTTCTCGTTCAAACAAGCCTTCTAAATCACTTTCTTCGAAAAGATCTTCGTTTTTCCACGACCGAAACTTGTTCACACATTTTAAAGGGACCGCCATGTTCCAATGAAGTTTTTAAAATGAAGAGTTTCTATTCTAATCGAGGGGTTTTCTCAAAACACAGTGAACTGTTACAGGTTACATTACACTCTTATCCCAGAGAAATTCGATGAATCACGTTTTCGAATTGTAGACTGTCTAATAGAATTTTACATTACAATCCGTGAATTCAAACTAAATAGAAATCTTTTGTAGTTTTTCTTATAGGCAATTTGTTTGTATTATGTTATGAACAATTCATTCAAATTTAAGGAATGCCCGAATTTGATCATCATATTGAAAAGATTTGAAGAAAAGATCGATAGCTAATATGATTATACGTGCTACTTAATTTGCGGGCAAAATCTTAAAAGATGTCTATTTTAGTTTGCATATTGATTAGAAATAAAAGCCTGCAGATTTTAATGGAACAACCCAGCTCCCAAAAGGTAATTCGTTTTTAGAGAAATTAACCAAAAACATTTTTTTAAGATTAAGGCAATGGATATAGCAACCATCACTAGTCTTGTTTACAAATGTTTTAATATCAAGTTAAATGGTTGTTCACGTTTAAAATAAACAATATTTAAAATTTCTATCTTAAATCCTCTTAAGTAGATGAAAGTAACTGCGTTTAAAGTAAAATAAATGTTTAAATATCAGGATAAATTGTATTATATATTGTTGGGCATCTTTAAATCACTTGCATAAGAACATATTTTTTATCTATCTTTACAGGTGTCTATTTACAGCAGTGTCACATCAATGATTTGCGAAGTTGTTGTCCACTGAAAAAGAAAATTATTTCTAAACAGTCAAAATATAAATAATGTATTTTATTGTTAAAATTGTGTTTTATGTTTCTTGAACATGCAGGGATTTCAATAAAATGAAGACGGAAGATGAAGTAGAAGGAGGAAATGATCTCTTTTGACGATGCTGGAACAGCGTCGTCTAAGGTTTGATAACCAGTAAAAAAATTCTTCACAATGGAAACCTATGTAAAAGACCGAGCCAGTCCGATTGAGATAACTCGATTTTTCAGTTACTTCCCTTGGCATTTGCCACTGCGTAGGAGATTGCTCGTTGATTTTCATTGATAACATTCTCTTAGCAGAGTTGTCGTTCGTGTTGATAAAGGTTAATATTAATAGAACAGCATATCCTGGGGAAACAGATTCAATAAGTGTATCAGAACGTTAATTTAAAATTAGAAATTTTACATCCATTTTATTTTTATGGACCAATGAAACAACTATATATTTTCTCTATTTTGTTTGATATTTGTTCTCGATTTAGTAAATAAATTGCGAATAAAACATGTAATATTAACTTTTTACGTGATCACATAACTAAAGAATGCGAACAATTTCGAACCTGCAAATTGTAAACGCTGCACTGCTATGATATATATAGATATAACAACATTTCTGTGCGTAATTGTCCGTACCGCTAGCGCAGTGGTAAGGACGTTCGCTTTTTCACCTTTACGACACCGGTTCGATTCCCGCTCCGGATAATCTCATCCCCCCCGCAGCATTTGACCATATAAGAAATTAAAAAGTATTTCCGAACACATAGTATCATTCAAAATTCGTCCCAACTGTCGTCAATCTAATCTTATTAGGTAGGAGTGCTGGACACACTCCGGGTCCCAACATTATGCAGCCTCAGCGCGGAGGTAACTCATTACCTTGGAAAAACACAAATACACAGACTGGGTGCAGCCTAGGCGCGTATAGACTCAAACAAGGCAACACACTCAAGTGCGGGCATAATCATTTAAAATTTACATATTGAATACGATATTCTAACAGAAATTACACAACCACCTAAGTGTACATACCACTTTTGATATTTCGTTCGATTGTTAGATTTCAGCATATACATGTATAAGGTAATTTCGCTATTAGTTAACTTATCCATATGTTCGTGGGCGAACTCGGATAGTCAAGTGCTCATACGATTGAGCTCACATGGTCCGGCTATGTGCTCATACCTACTTTCGAGAATCATCATGAAGGTATTGCCATACTTAATGAACAAGAATGTGACCCGCCTCCCAGTTTCGCTCAATGGGTCAAGTTACCCACGGGTACTACTTCCCCGTACCCATAAACTTTTTTTCGTACCAAAAATGTTTCGTACGCAAACCTTTTTCGTACCAAATTTTTTTTCGTACCCAAAATGTTCGTACTCTAATTTTTAATCGTACCCAAATGTTCGTATCAACATACACAATTGTGGTGATATAGATAGACTTAAATTGATGTTTTATATCCATCCTCTTCAAAAGCATCGTCACACCAGTACTGTCAG
This sequence comes from Dreissena polymorpha, assembly GCF_020536995.1. Classification (NCBI taxonomy): domain Eukaryota; kingdom Metazoa; phylum Mollusca; class Bivalvia; order Myida; family Dreissenidae; genus Dreissena; species Dreissena polymorpha. The sequence goes on from NC_068360.1 coordinate 83,843,854, forward strand.
TACTTTGATTTACTTAAAGCGAGTATATTATATGATTTCAATGTCAACATTGTATTCTTCCTTCCTAACCCAACATACTAATATGATTGTAGAATGTTAAATTAAATTAATTCACAATCTTCATTTGGTACCATAAATAAAATAGTGTTTACTACAGTGAAACAAGCAAGTAAACACGCATACGGAAGGAGTTTTTTCTGTACAGCCGAAATTTATTTACTATTAAATACACCTTTTCTTTCATTTATTTTCTGGTGCTACTTCTTCTGAACTTTAATTACAGTTTTAGATTCATCAACGTTTTATCTGTTTTTAAAAAGTTATACGAATTCATTTATTCGGTTTTAGCTTTGAAAAAAGGAGCCGGGTGTTAACCTTATTTTATTCGCATATCTAAATGAAAACCCTGCATAAGTAAATCGGAAAACTATTGGTATTCAATTAAAGCCAAAAAAGTATACACAACAATGATTGCCGGGTTGTTTGCATTGAGCTTGAAAGTGGTCTTTTTCTTTACCCTAAGATGTATCGATGCTCCATGCACTTTATGGGAAGAAGTAGAAAAAGGGAATTTTAAGCAATTGCTCATGGCATAAACTGATGAAACATTAAAAACATAGACATACAAAAAACAGCATTATGTGTTCAATTATTATTTATGCAAGAATAAAAAAATATATGTCGAAGATCAACAGGCATTTTTGCAGTTAAAATATTCACAATTTTGCAACTTTATCACGGGACAGAAAAATTAACATTCAATTACGCAATCTATAACAAATTCTATAGTAAAACATGCTAGTTAATATTGTTTAAAAGTCTAATGTCTTGCTAGAGGTCTTCAAAACACAATGATCCCAAAACTGAGTGGGCTTCTTTGCTTGTGGCATGCTTTTTATTAACTACTAGACTTTCATAAAAAAATTATATAAATGCATGGATACTATTCGTATATTCATAAATTTAACATGTTTGCCATCTGCTAGTTGTTTATTTCACTTCTCTTTTACTATTGTTTGTACATCTGATATTTGTTATGCTGAAACTGCTTTTTGATGACGTACAGACACTCTTCATAATAACCGCAGTTTCTTTACAGTCTACTCATGTTACATAACAATAACCCAACATAACTATTGAATATTTCAAGGGCACAAATGCAAAATTTCAATCACTGGCAAGTTTCACTTCTTTATATTGATAGATCCAGAATGGCATCATTGTTGAGTATTCAGCATTCAGTCAGTTTTGCTGAGCAAAATAATGTATGGAGTGTGTGCTGCCAAGTGCTTGACAGACCATCTTCTAAAATATTAAACAAAAGAAAAATCATTTAAATACACATTTATAAGAAAATATCATATGTTTATGAAATCACATTTTTTACAGTTCGAACCCGTTTACTGTAGTACAAAATGATCGAGAACAAGTTTAAATATTGTGTACAATCATTCACAGTTTGGTACGAAAACAATTGATACGAGTAAAAATATTAACAATCACAGCGTATCTTTACATACCAAAGAGGGAAAATCTGTGAAAAATCATGTAGAATATTCTTTAGAAATATAACCAAAACATTAAATACATGGATGCCGTTTATGTTTAAATATATTTAACGAATAGCCATAGCAGAGACGTCTCTGGCCATAGATAGAACTAATCTCAAAATCGGCGAAAAATTGCTATGTGACGAAAGCAGTTTCCGTTTTATAAAAGGTAATCTTTAACAATACATGGATATTTTATGTAACCAAATACAATAATTACCCACTGATTTTTAATCAAATTTTATGTAACCGAATACAATAATTACCAACCGATTTTTAATCAATTAAGTGGTGTAAAGCCTAATCTTTATATAGTAATGTGTAACCTTTTATATGAAAATAAATAAGAATTGAGAAAGTGAGTGCAGACGAAGTTAAACCCAGTTAAAATTAGCTAAAATGCTGAAAAGTTAAATCGCAATAACGTTAAATTTGGCAAATAAACGTGTTCCTCGTGGGTAACAACCGCAACTTACCCAACTATTGCTCATGATCACGGGTAAAACTGCTTTCTGAGAGCGAATTATAATACTAATGCGTCACGAATTCTGACAAGAAAACAGTAGGGTGTCGTTATTTACCGGACGCTGTGTGCGCAGCGGTTAGCTCCCCTTTAACATTTGAGGGTTCGAAATCAACGCCGATGTTCATAAATTTAGCGAATTAACTTTTTAAACAGCTTTATTTATTGATTTGTGAGGATAATAATAACATTAAGATATTGAATTAATGGGATCAAATAAATTCGCAACTAAACAAACAAAGGCAGAACATGGACAAGATAAGTATTCAAGGGAGAAAATTGCATCGCGAAAATATATGTCGCGTGACGAAAATTTTTGAGATGCATCCCTTGTATAGTTTTATGTCTAAATTTCCATATGTATGAACGGTCAACGCCCGCTACTCGGGCTTTTGCCCGTATTACGTAAAATTAACTGTCAGAGCTTTGATTTTTTGTGATGGACATTGTTCGCGTCTATTTTCTGGTACATACGTTAATTAACATAAAATAAACACGTGTAACGCTGTTGGTAGAGTGTTGTTTGCTGAGATTCAGTTTACTTAATCACAGGAAAATCAGGAACAATAATTTCCGTCTCAACTGAATTTAAAGTAAGAAGAGACTTCTTTTAAATAAAATATATCATAAAAGTGGAAAAATGTTGTCCCTCATTAGCCTACGGTGACTGCGTATTCTAATCTGGGACGACTCTTTTCTAACATGCATTAAGTCCAGTTTTCCATACTGGTCTGATCACAACAGGTTTTAAAAGCAGTTTGGCAAGCTTAATTAAAACGTCAAATAAGGCAGCTGCCGCTTGAAGATTACACAGAAAGACGGGGGACTCGACTGTGTTAGTCGTATGCTATCGCACTTGTAAACGACTCGAGGGAAGAAAATATTTTGAGTAGTCTTAAATTCCTGGTATTAAGGTGTCAAAGCTTTGTTTTATATTGAATTTTCGTACGAAAAAAAGAAGAAGTACATGTAGGCCTATGTTCAACATTGATTGTAGGCATCAATTCTGCAATACAAGTAGGTCGTTCAGGATTCGATATGTACCCCGGACATTGATCATATTGCGCCTGGCAAACTTGTTCGAATAGTATCGAGTGCACCCGGTATTTTGTTTATAGAGAACAGCGCGGGTAATACAGGGTTCATAATCAGCTGTGTTTTCATGGGGTTACACACGGGCTAGACGAAATTTAAAAAACCGTTAAGAACTTTATTTTTGCAAATATCTCAAGTTATGGAAATACATTTGCAAAAATCTTTAGTGCATAAAAGGCAGTTTTTCTGGCAGTTTGTGCCGATATCTTAAGTTTGTACAAGAACACATGCTTATTAAATAAAGTAATTCTGTTGTATTTCACATTTCCATAAGCAACATAACAATCTGTCATTTATGCACTAGTTAAAATTCTTAAGAAGAAGTGCTTTAAAAAGTTATTTGGAAAAAAAGCAGCACTTACCGGTGTGTTACATCCAATAACGTTTAATGGGGAAAACCGAACAAAGTCACGTGATCCTGCACCCTGAATAACCGCTGCGATTTTTCAAAATTTGCTAGAATTACCTCCCCTATAATGATAATGGTGACCACTATCCTAACAAGGTAAAATCCTTCTAGATTGTGAAGCATGTATAGTTTTGTATTCACTCTATTCATTGAAAATGAGTAAATTTTCTAACATAACGTTTCACTTGTTTTACACGGTAAACACTCAACAAATTAAGCACGAACAGTTAATAAAAATCTTATACATTATAGAAATAATTTGAGCCGTGTTCTGAGAAAACTGGGCTTAAAGGGACTGTCCAACAGTCAAATGCGTCATTCGACGCGAATCGATATTTTGGGGAACTACGAGTATTGCTTATATAGCTAATCAAAGTACTGAAAGAACTGGTGTTACGATGCTTTTGAAGAGGATTGATTTAAAAGCATCTATTTAAGTGAATCTACATCACCACAATTGTGTATGTGGGTACGAAAATTTTGGGTACAAAAAATTTTGATACAAAAAAATTAAGTGCGTAAAAAGATTTGGTTACGAGCAAAAATTTGGGTGCGAAAAACAAATGGTCACGAAAAAAATTGGGTACGAAAAATGTAGGGTACGAAAAAAAATTGGGGATACGGGGAAGTAGTGCCCGTGGGGAACTTGATCCTTTCAGCGAAACTGGGAGGCGGATTACATTCTCGATCAAATATAACAAGAAATATCTTTAAAAAGGTATTCGACGTGTATTTTCTGTACCACTTATCTTAAAAAACTGTCTGTTACAGTAAAACGTTTGTGGGTTATAACATTACGTTTCAGCATATAAATTCAAAACTTTACATGTTCTTTAATTACACCATGCTCTTTAATTTCACATGTATATCATACAAAACTTTATATTTCGTTGTTTCCTTTTCTTTGTTAATGATGCTATGTGTACGGACGTGATTTCAGAATCCCATGTGCATGAACGTATACTTTTTCTCTTTTGATTATTGTTATTTTTCTCTAATTCAATAAGCTTAGGCATGTTTGTTCGTTGAGTATGGCAATAATTTCATGATGATTCCCGATCGAAAGTGGGAATGAACACATAGTCGTAAGAGCACTTAAATACGTGAGTTCGTATACAAGATGCGTATTTATGCAAAGCGTCGGGAATTTCAGTGTAAAAGGCACTCAATGAAGTTACATGGGACGATTTTTTTCTACTGTTAATATTAATATATTGGCCGATTATTTTAAACAAAATAGAAAAAGATACTGGTATAACCATTATCTATGATTTTGTGTTATAACCCCCAAATAACCATTATCTATGATTTTGTGTTGTAACCCCCAAATATTTCATAGTTTATTTTATTTACATTGGTTTCCTTTTATTACTGGCATCCGTGTGCAGTTTTCATTAATGGAACAGAACTGCGTAGGTTCTTTAAAAATCTGCTTCATCTTGTAAGCGTAATTTCATATTTTTCTTAACTTCAAGGGGTGATGATTCTGAACTTATTCTTACGTTGCTCATTTACGATAGGGGTTGAGTACTCATTGATATGAAAACAATGTAAAAGTTTGAAAAAAAAACCTGAATGAAAACTGTAAATTGCATAAAGAAGCTGCATTTCACAATACTTTGAAATTCAGTAAAAGATCATAATAGATTTATTGCTCCGATATTCATCATTTTCAATAGGGTTCGAGTAATACTGATATAAAAACACTTAACAATTTTGGAAAGATTCAGACGAAAGTTGTGAAATCTTTTAAACAAGTGGAACTTTTTTATTTTGTCAAATTTAATAGAAAAAATTCTGGACTTATTGTCCCGATGTCTCTCATTTTAAATGAGGTAAAAATGCTCATTGATATGAATACACTGTAAGTTTGTAAAGAATCTGATGAAAAATGTTGACATAATCACCTAACCAAGCAGTTTTTCACTTTTATTTTTAAATTTAAGGAGACATAATTCTGGACATATGGTCCGATATTGCTCATATAGAGTTTGGGTTGGGTCCTCATTGATAAAAATCTCTGCAAGTTTGGGAACAATCGGATGAAAATTTTGGACTTTGAACAAGGATTTCAAAATTTCTCAAATTCTAAGGAAGATAACTATGTACGTAATGGGGCCATACCACCTGGATAGTAATACGTGTCGCGCTTCGCGCTCTATATGTGGTTCTTAACAAAAACTCCGAGGAGTGCTTGACTCTAGGGAAACGGGTTGCTGGGACACAGCTCCTCCTTGATAAGCGGCTGCTTCCTTTATCGCAACTCATTGTTACAATCAATAATGCGTGTCGCGCTTTGCGCTCTATATGTGGTAGGGATAGAATGGTTTCACATAAAGCCATCTTCCTGACTCCTTTGATAATCGACTTATTAATATTTCATTATAATGCATCTTTACCTGTTTCGGAACACCGATGTTACCACAACATAGTTTTCAAATCGATCAATTGTTTGACGAAACAAATGCGAGAAAAATACAAACATTTTTATCTTTACTTCGATATAGTCGCCGGCAAGCGGAGTGCGGCGCAGAATAAGAAAACGTATTTGTTGTTTTCAGTGATTTAGTTTTGCCAAAAATATTCAACGCATTGTATCTTGCCAAAATATCCTCGTAATATTGCCTAGTTTTTGTCATTGAATTGTTTTATTGATTGTTAAGAACAACTGATGAATTGTGTCAATGTGTTGTTTCAAATATCACTCGTGGATGACAAAAAACGATAAGAGTGATCGTTTTTTAGGTCAGCCAATATGTTAGCTGTAAGATCTGGAGGAATATCCTCAACAATCTTAGCCGATCAACTACAAAATCAAATGCAACTTTAAAGGGGCCTTTCACAGTTTTGAAATGTTTGAAGTTTGTCATTAATGCTTTATATTGATACATTTAAAAATTTGATCTAAAAAGCTTCAGTGCAAAAAAACAATAAAATGAAAGAAAGAAAAAAAGTAACAGGCAAATGGGCTCGAACCGCAGACCCCTGGAGTACAAATATAACGCTTAGATCACTCAGCCATCCTTGATCATCGAATGCATGATGTATTTTATACTTTATATAAGCAATCCTCGTAGTATCACAAAATGTAACGACAACAACAGAACTCTCCAAATTATTAAATCGTTTCGCGTTGCAACGCTTTATAATTGTAATATGGGAATCTAAAACATTTTTTTTTATTTGGACAATTTACAAAAACGTGAAAAGGCCCCTCTAAGTAATTAGACAACACAAGAAGGAGAACGTTACAATCCACTATTTCATGAGTATTAAAGCAATTCCAGTGATAGTTTTTCAAATGATAGAGGACCATTAAATGGTTTCAAGTGTTCATTTAAATTATCCCCATCCAGGGCTTAACAATGATCCGTTAAAGAACTGATGCCATTGAGAGAGATTACAGTGTTCATAGTCCATGACTTGCTTCTCATTAATAATTTGCTATTTCAACAAATCAGCTACTGTAACAGACGTGTTTTTTCGAATTTCCTGAAGTTAACCATGCCATACCTCGAGATAAGCCTTAGCAATACTGTTGACGACTATCACGAGTTACGAGAGTGAATTCTAAAACCAACAATATCAATCACCGTAAAGTCATGAAAGAAATAAAACTGGAGTATACTGTTGTCTAACATTACCATGTTATTGACGACAGTCCTTTTGGTAGCGTACCACTTTCTAAAGCAACGGTGTGGGTAAAGATATATATTTTCTTCAAATGGATTTTATTGTGTAAGTATATCATTACGTAATTTATAATTTCACAGATGAATCGGACAATATATACGCTGTGATGAACTTTGCAGCATCACTGTGTATGTTGATTCGGTAAAAAAGCAATGTTTTAAAATGAGAGTATAGTTTAAAAAGTTGCTCAAGAAATGAAATATTGTAAAATAATAATCACATAAAGCGAGGTAACTGTCGTTCTAAATCGATGCGCATTTTGCATTTAAAATTTCTGTTCTAACATATTGCATACTATAGCAACACGTAACTTTCTGTATTTCAGACGTAATACCAAAGTGACAATGAAGGATGTGCTTGTGTTTTCAATGTTCTGTATGGAGCTCATCGCGGCAGACAAAGCAAAAGCTCAGTATTCCATTCACAAAACAACTGGATCTGAAAGTGTAACCAGTACCTGCTTATTGCAGTGCGCTGCTACGTTCTCCAAGTTTGGGTCGGCAGGTTTCCGTGTGTCTGGTGGTCGGTGCCTGTGTGAAGCACTCAACATCGACTGGGCGTTAGCTTTGCCGTTACAGATGAGTCCCGGATGCGTGTACATGGTCAAACAAGAGAACACGCAGACGTTTACGCAGTTGTTTAAGCAGTTTGTGATAGAGATGTTTGCAAATGTGATGTCTTAAACAAATGTACGACAATAAATAATAAAACGAATAAAGTAATAAAACACAACAGCATTATTTTATTTGATATAACTTGGTTGAAATCTTTATGAAAAACAACCAAACACCGTGGTAAAACGGCATCTTACAAAATTAATAAATTTTAAATCTGATGCAATGCACTTGGCTTTTAGAATATTGGTCGTGACTATATGCAGACTCTTCCGATGATATTGTCTGGTACTCGACTGAATGTGAACTTTGCTCCAATCACAACGCTGGAAAGGTGACTATATATACTAGAATATAAATTACATGTATTATACAATGAAAATAGTACTACCTGTAAAAATAGTATTCTTGAAAGATGAACCTTAACTAACGGGTTTGCAAACGATACAGGTAAAAATATAAAAAAATCCAGATACAGTATTATTTGAGAATATGTGTTTAAATTAGATTAATTATACGATATTCCTATTTTTTTGAAAAATGATTTAAAGCTGGAGATTTACAAACTTCAGCTTTAAATCAATTTTCAAAAAATATATGCGTAATAAATCGCCCATTAAAGCGCTTCTCTAGCATCTATTCTGTCTATGATTCTTTTGTATTTTCATTTTTGTCAGTGTGGAGGTAGCTTTCCAAAACCGGGACAAAGATTTCCCGTTTTATATCTCGATGGAATTCCACGTTCAGAAAGCAAAACTGGACGTCAAAATGAACGGAACATGGCAACATTTGTATGTGTACGACGGGAAAAACGAACCAGCTTTTACTGCAAGCGTGACTTCACAGCATACAATTACGTTAGACGTCGATCAAACCGGACTGACACAAGTAATTTTCATGAATTTATTATTGAAATGGTATTTCCCCCGCATAAATAGATTGGTCCTTTTGAATATACCAATAAATAACAGAAATAAGATACATGCATGAAAACAAAAGGCCAATTAAATTTAAAATTTTTGTTTGCATATTATCGCCGACCTTTCGGGTTCGTTTCTGTTTTGTGATTTTCAGATCTATTTGGACGGTGTGGCAATAACGGATTACAGACACCCTCTCATGGATGTTACCCGTTCGAACAATCTCTACGTTGGTGCATTTTCTAACAATATTATGTTGACACGCTTGGAATTTAAGAGACTACGTTAGACCGTTGCAACATACTCGAACAATATTATGGTGAATTGTTTTTAATTTGAGCGACAACGTTAAACCATAACATGTTTTATTTAGAAAGGGACACTTAATATAGGACACTTAATATACGCGTAAAGTTTTTTGAACAACAATCGCTGACAATAAATAATACATTGATAGGCACATACAATTATATACATTTAAAATTATTGATATGCACAGTTCGTTTGTTTAATGTTATCTTAGCAATTGTTAATCCATGAAATATGTTTGCAATAAGAAATTACTAGGTACTGTATGTATTCTGTTAAGACATCAAAATGGCGCCCAGTGTAGGACGGTGATGGTGTGCTCGTAGATTTGCTTGTCCTTATTCGGCGTAGTTTTTAACCTATAATTTGACCTTTCTCGAGCTTTTAAAATGTTCAATAAAATCTTGAGAAAAATCCCCGCAAGTAGGCCCGAATGAATTTATTGAATTTTGTATTTATGAAAAATATCAAAACTGCGCGAAATAGAAACCATGCACATTTAAAATTTAACGCATTTACATAAACATATAATTAAATTGAATCTTTTTTGTGTAGTATAGCGTAAACAAAATTATAATTCTGCATGGGCTAATTTGAAAATTATAGGGATGCTCACATACTTTTGCAAGGCTGTAAACTGAGTGGTCTATCGTGATACTATTTTATTTCCGATATAATGGCTAAGTTGAAACATCAGTTTCACTATCAATTCTCGAAATGAATACAGTATGTTTCGACTCCTTTATATCTTGCATATTGTCAGCACCGTGGCGTTAACATTTAAAAGCTATGTTCTATTATTTAACATCTACTTCTTTATTGCATTTTGTGCACTTGTTTATGTTGTATAATATATGGAGTGTTGTTCCCCATTAAGATGTATTTTTAAGTATTTTATGTTGTGTCATAATTGACCTTTAAACATGTTTAAGTATTGAGCGTTACAGAAGCCGATAACATACTCAGTAAATTCATAGAAGATGTAAAAGGCATGCCAAATGTTTTCACACAAAATATTAAGGGCATTTATTGCCAACTTACATAAAGAAAATGGTAACCAGTCGTAAACAAAGAAATATATTTATAAAATATTAATCGATATATAAACAGTGACATCTTAACTAGTCAAAGGAAATGGAATTAACAACAAATAAGTATATTGATTGAAAAAAAACACAAAAAACAACACAGCGTAAATGCATTTGTGTTAAAAAATCTGAGAATATATATCAGAATAGTTCCAGTGTAGAATAGTCCACTTAATCTTGTGAACAAAAAACCTCGTGATCATGATAGAAATTGTGGCTCACAATCTAATTACATTCTAAAGAACGAAGTAAAACATTACGCACTTGTTATTTTACCTCTATATACCCAAGAAACTGTTGCATTTACTGTTAAGAGTAATCAACAACAGCAACAACAACAACATTTATTCGGCAATTAAGCTAAAATAAGCTTCTAACCTACAGTTTGATAAAGCAAATGGTAATTCTTCAGGTTGAGATTAATAATAGAGGTAGATCAAGCCATCATATTAAGCTGAAATATCAGGATCTAATAATTGGAATAACAAATTCAAAAATAAATTATACAAGAATTGCGTGCCTTGATATTAAACCATATGACTTTCATTGTCATAGCCCTTCAAACTTAGCAAACTATGAAACAAACATTTGAAGTATACCAAACTACAATGCAAACAAAGGAAAAATTGATATACTTGCTCCTTGTCAAAATATGTACAGATATATCTTATGAGGATATTATTTATCATAACACATACTATAAATATTGTTTTTTACATCAGTATGTTGTTAAATCTGCATTATCAGTGAATTATACTAACTGATAATCAGTTCTTTAATTATCTTTCTTACGTGCAATATTACCTAGATAGATGTTTGTACTTACCTCTAACACTTTATTTGATACGTATGTGCAAATTAGTTTTTTCCCGTTAAATTCTTGAAATATAAAACTAAATTATTGTATATGAATGCATGCTTAAACATTTATTTATATACAACCGTGTAGACCGTGTATAAATGAACTTCTCTGAGTATTACATGAATGTATGTATTTTTATGTTTGGCGAAAATACAATTATTCACACAATAAACTTTTTAATCTACCTTATTCTTGTGCTTAAACTACGAAAATATTCGTAATGAAAATAAATCAACACACCGTTTAAATGATAATGCTTTGATCAATGAGTGTAAGGATACGGATTGTAAAATGAGAAATAACTCATACGAGTTCTTTATCAAAGTACTGACAGTACTGGTGTGACGATGCTTTTGAGAGGATTTATATAAAAGCATCAATTTAAGTTTATCTACATCACCACAATCATCACAATTGTGTATGTTGGTACGAAAAAAAAATAAAAAAATTTGGTACAAAAATTTTGCGAAAACAAAATGTGGGTATGAAAACAAATTTGGGTATGAAAAAATATTTGGGAACAAAAAATTGGGACCGAAAAAAATTTGGGTACGAACAAAAAATTGGGGATGAAAAAAAAATTGGGCACGAAAAAAAATTGGGTACGAAAAATTTTAGGTACGGAAAAAAATGGGGGAACGGGAAAGTAGTACCTGTGGGGAACTTGACCCACACTCGCACATTTTCGGCCCTTTCCGTCAAACATCAGATAAGTTCCTCGAAGGCAATAGTATGAATACACATTTCGGAAGCGGTAATGCGGTCCTACCTACGCGCGTCAAAAATATATTAAACAAGAGCTGTGTTTGTGAAACACAATGCCTCCTGCTGCGCAGCTTTGAAGCCATATATTTTACCTTTGACCTTGAAGGATGACCTTGACCTTTCACCACTCAAAATGTGCAGCTCCATGACATACGCATGCATGCCGAATATGGAGTTGCTATCTTCAATATTGCAAAATTTGATCTTGACCTTAGCCTTTCACCAATCAATATGTGCAGCTCTATGAGATACGCATGCACGCCAATATTGAAAAAAGTATGGCCAATGTTAAAGTTTTCGGACAGACAGACAGACGCTTTATATTTGACATTTGACCTTGAAGGATGACCTTCACCTTCACCTTTCACAACTGAAAATGTGCAGCTCCATGAGATGCACATGTATGCCAAATATCAAGTTGCTATGTTTAATATTAAAAAAGTTATGGCCATTAAAGTTTTCGGACGGACGGACAGACTGACACACTGACTGACTGACTGACAGTTCAACTGATATAGGCCACCCTACCGGGGGCATAAAAAGCAATGGCGATATTTTTCTCAGCCACATAATTGTTAATAGTTTGATATCACAAAATGAAAGTGAAAGTAGAACTGTCAAAGATGACAACCTGTCAACGTGTTGTTTTTGCTGGCACGAGAGGGCGATTGCACTCAATGTGTTCACATTTTGACCATAGGCTTTGTCAATGACCTTTATAGTATGGGTAGCTTTGATATTATTTATTGCTATCATGTAACTGCTTGATTGTGTATATGTTTACAATACACAAAGCATAAATAATGATATAAATATACTGATTGAGCTTATAATAATCTGAGATTTATAGCCAGGTCAATTAAGGACTTAAATTACAATTTTGTGTCCTGATTTCATGAAGAAATGACCATGCATGTCCTAGATTTCAAATTCAAGGCCCTGGTGTGACACATTGGTAGCATTACCGTTAAACTGTTACCAGGCTTATGAAATTAGTTTTTATTGAACTATCTAAGGAAATCTAAATCAGGCACTGATTTTTCTTGTTTTAATACAGTCATAGATCAGTTGTGGCCTCTGGATAATGACCAATTTTTGCTTACTTGTCACACCCTTAAAACTTTCCACACGTCTATAATAGCAAATCTGGATTTAGGTGATCTTCAATGGTACATTTAAACTTTAGCTCTGTTACAAGAGTGCTGGTAAAGTCCAGTCACATATTTAAATCTAGGCCTATCAAAAGCAAAGTGTCAAAGACAAATGAAAGATGCGTTCATTAATTATTGTCCAGTTGTTTACTACTGCTGTAAGTTTTTATATAATATGACTGATGAACATCATGTGAGAGAAAATTCACATTATCATTGTATATCAGGTTTAGCAGCCTTTTAGATAACAAAGTATGCTAGTTTTCAATATCGCTTCTGGGGATCAAACCCGTAGGGCTTTTAGGAAGATTCTGAAATGTTCGATCCCTCGAGAGCAACCAAACCAAAAATTAAGTCAAATATTGCCGACTCGGTTTTTTGAGTCGGTTCATGAGGGATAATGGAGCTTGATTGGTCATTGTCGGCTCTGGTACTACTTACATGTACCCCGGGTACTCTTAAGTATACTTAAATGTACCCTGGGTACTCTAAGTATACTTACATGTACCCCAGGTACGGTAAATAAACGTAATTGTACTCGGTCCATATTAGACTGTACCCGAGTTGTATTCGCGCCCAAAATCCGATGTCGTAAAACGCGCAACCGATTATCTTTTTGCTTTTTGAGTATGTGTTCCGATAATATAGAGGCCATTCTACAGAAAATTGACATAAATGTGTATATATAATTATTACAAGAAAATAGTCGACAACGACTGATTTAGGGTTAAATTTCCCGGGTACATTTTAGTATATTTACCGAACCCCGGATACATGTAAGTATACATAAGAGTACCCGGGGTACATGTACGTAGTACCCGAGCCGACAATGAACAATCGAGCTATACTGGAAGGTGCAACATCTCTCACGCCCCCTAGCATCACCTTTAGCAGTATTCAATTCTCAACAGGAAAGTGCTGGAGTCATTAATCCCGAGGGACAAGAAAAACAATTGATAAATGTTCGAAATAAATAATTTGATTAATGACAATTCTATTATTTGAGCCAGGTCACAGGAAAAGCGCAGTCAAATCAGTATCCAATTAAATTATTTGTTATTATCAGAAAAACGCTTTTAAGCAAACAGCTTTCAAGCGACTGCAGGCTGATCTAGATCCAAACTGGCCACAATCGCCTTAATGTCTCTTTTACTGTGACACAGTTCATTTAACTTTAAAATGATAAAAAGTACTAACACTAAGGACAGCTTGGTGATCTGCAAATCCCCGATGAAATGTTGATATCGGGTATCATAGTCATTCAATAAGTCGCAAAATGCTCGAATACAATTTATAAAGCACAATGTGACTTATATTGATAACTAAAAATACCAGTATGCCAATTTTTCCGTGTCAAGCTGTTACGATCCAGAAAGTCCTTCATTCACATCGAGTATATATCCTTCGAATTCCAACTATTGTTGTCATAAGCGGAGATTTAGTGAATAAATAATTCATATATCCTAAATGACAGCTTCTAAATAGCGAAACAAGCCAATTTATGCAGTAAGAAAGTTTTGAATCGAAACTCTTATGGGGGCGGCCATTGTTGAATGTTGAAACACGAACGACAACTCTGCTAGGAGAATGTTATCAATGACGAGCAATCTCCTACGCAGTGGCGAATGCAAAAGGGAAGTAACTGAAAAATCGAGTTATCTCAATCGGACTCGCTCGGTCTTTTACATAGGTTGCCATTGTGAATTTTTTTTTGGATGGTTATCATACCTCGGACGATGCTGTTCCAGCATCGTCAAAAATACCTCTACATTGTTCGTGAGCGTGGATTGTCGAGTGGCAAAGTCGGGAGGCATTTTACTCCATCACTTTATGACTCTAGGGGTCAGTGGTTCGAGCCCTGTGGAGGTTAACGTTTTTTCTTCTTTTTTTAAATTGTATTCTTATTTTTTAATGGAGATTTTTAGTTCAAATGTTTAAATTTAATCAATATAAAGCATTTTAAGCAGTTAATGGCAAGCTTTAATACATGCCAAAATCTGTTGGACAGTCCCTTTAATGCATGTGCGTAAAGTGTCATCCCATATTAGCCAGTGCAGTCCGCACAGGCTAATCAGGGACGATACTTTCCGCCTAAACTTGATTTTCGGTTAGGAGGGACTTTCTTGAAACAAAAAATACCATAAAAGCGGAAAGTGTCGTCCCTGATTATCCTGTGCAGACTGCACAGGCTAATCTGGGACGACACTTTACGCACATGCATTAAGCCCAGTTTTCTTAGAACGCGGCTTAATAAATTGATCCTTATCGCGTGGTATATTATGACGACAGTAATTTTATATGAGCCTTTCTCGGAACCAGGCGAATTTCTACGCGGAGTGTCCCCTTTGAGAGAGTCTAAATTGTCTCCAGCACTGCTGGTGAACACCTTCAACTTACTGCGGTTGCATGTGTACCCGATGGCTACGCGCAGTACTATATCCAATTTGGTGGTGTACTGGTTGCTCAACTTTCGCGTATAGATTTGACTGGAATAAGCATAGCTGGATCAAATACCTGCATTCATAACAAACCACGTGATGATAGCCAAGCCAGATGGTACAATAATTTTGCCGCTGTTATTTTCACTTTTTAAAATTAAAGTATTTTATTATGTTATCGTGAGCCTAAAATTATACAATATTTTCACAATATAAAATAAAATGATACTACTTTTTATAAATAATACTTAAACAAAAGAATAAAATCCTCCCAAATCTGGTAGGATTTTCTTGTGATTTCTCAGATTTTATGTGAGAGCATGGAACGACAACCCTGCGTCGAGATTGCTGCTTGCCTTCGGTTTTGATCTTGATCTAAAACAGTACAGTATAAGCTCTATTGGTCGTCCCCGTGCATCGGACTCAATCGTCAAGTAAATTGTTCCGACGACTGCAGTCATTTTGTTTGTTCACACGATAGACACAGATTGATGGAGAATAAGTCCCTTTTCCTTGTTGTTTACTCTTTTTTCGAATAACGAATAAGGAACAGTTCCTCATTCCTTATTAAAGTTTAACATATCTGATATAGGGTTTTTAAGAAAATAATGCATTCACTTCTTAATTAAATGAAAACCAACCAACTCTTTTATATTGCTTTATGTATTACGTTACAAATTCATGTTTCTTCATCGCGCTTGCATAGGATTTCCTTATTTTTATTAAATGATAACCCGGTTACTTCTTCGGTTTGAATAAGAAGCTTGTTCCTTATTCAAATCTAATAAGGAGCTGACATTTTCTTACTGAAAATAAATATATGAACCGCAGAGACCAATAAATCAATTTTTTTTATTGCAAATGAGTTGTGTATACAAATGTTAATTGCAGCACAGCACTACTTAGTTTTATTTAATGATCAACCAGTTCCTTATTCGGGTTGAATAAGCAATAAGCAAATGGTTCTTATTCCTTATTCAAATTGAATAAGAAACTGTCATTTTCCTTCTAACATAATTAATTAAAATGAACCAAAAATACCAAGAAAATCAAGGAAAACAATTGTGCATGTAGGTTGGGTATTAAAATTAGTTATTGCAGAACATTTCTATTTATATTAGTTTTTGTGTCATGATTACCCAGTTCCTTTTTCGCGGCTGAATAACGAAAAAGTAACCAGTTGCACTGACATTGGTAAAATAGGACTGGCAACCACCGAGACCAGCTCCATTTTGTCAGTTCATATGTCATTTGATCGTGTAACAATGTTGATGGTCGCCAGATGTACTGATTGTATACGCATTTGTTTTGTAATTAAAAAACAAAATACAGATGCATCTCGATGAAACGTTTCAGACTACTAGAGTAACCTGAGCCGCTGCTTTCGGTGCAGTCTCGCCTTTATTTTGACGTCAGTGGCGTCGCACTGACGACAACACAGTCCGAAATATTGGCATGCAATGCGAATACAGAGCACAACTTTTACGCTAAGAACAACTGTTTACCATCGAACCAATTGCAGTTTTGTAGATCCCAAGGTCAATAATCGTGTGTCGATTTTGAATATCGCCGGATGTACCGTTGGTCTGCATGAGGAAAAAACGCGTATTCGCACTTTAACTAATCTATGAAGAAAACACACTTTTACACCAGTATGCGCGCAGTTGTTTGAATAGTAAAATAAAATATTGAGGCATCTCGATGAAACCTTCCAGTCTCCTAGAGGCACCTGTACTGCTGCATACGGTGTAGTCTTGCTTGTGTGGTGACGCATTTAAATCATTTTGAATCCTTAATCATATCCGTTCGTAACCGTGTACGTATGGGCACGTAATCAGATATCTAAACATGTTGAGTAGTAAACTATCATATAGTCTTGGTCAAAAGTAAGCAAGGTTCAGATAAGATTTCCAGAACTGTATCAGATATATAAATAACAAATCTTACATTAAACATCACCAGTATTAATGAACATAAAGCTGGGCTATGCGAGAATGATCCGAATTTAGGAAGCCGAAATTATGGCCTCTGATTAAAGAATTGGTAATAAATTATTCGGAAGCATATATTTCGGAAAATAACTTTCGGAAATTGTATGTTATATATGTTGTGTGTGTTAAGTGTGTTTTAAGCTTTATTTTGTTACATGGATTTATTTTGTCACGTTTTAACTGTAAATTCTAGTTGTCGATACACAATAAAAACAAGTATTGTGTAGACAATGATAAAGAAATGCAATTGTCTGACTCAAACATAAATTAAACGTCTTCAAAGAGTAGTAAATGTTAATGAAAAAAATTGTATATGTAAGTTTGAAATTAAAAATATTTATTGCAATACAGTTCTTACTGGTTTAATTTTATTATAACACAGTTTCTTATTCGGTTTGAACAAGGAATAAGGAATTAGTTCCTTATTCAAATCGAATAAGGAACTGGCATTTTCTTACTACATGTTAAATAATAACAATAATAAAAAAATTAAAATGAACCAAATAACCCGAAAAATCAATGAAAAGAATTTATAATATCGGTTGGTTATCAAAAACATGAATTGCAGTACATCTTTCAGGTTTATTTACTGATAACCCAGTTCCTTTTTCAGTTTGAATACGGTTTGAAAAAGGAATCGTTTCATTATTTCTTATTCAAATCGAACAAGGAACTGCTCTTTTCTTAAATGAACCAAATTTAAAGAATTGGTAATAAATTATTCGGAAGCATATATTTCGGAAAATAACTTTCGGAAATTTTATGTTATATATGTTGTGTGTGTTAAGTGTGTTTTAAGCTTTATTTTGTTACATGGATTTATTTTGTCACGTTTTAACTGTAAATTCTAGTTGTCGATACACAATAAAAACAAGTATTGTGTAGACAATGATAAAGAAATGCAATTGTCTGACTCAAACATAAATTAAACGTCTTCAAAGAGTAGTAAATGTTAATGAAAAAAATTGTATATGTAAGTTTGAAATTAAAAATATTTATTGCAATACAGTTCTTACTAGTTTAATTTGATTATAACACAGTTTCTTATTCGGTTTGAACAAGGAATAAGGAATTAGTTCCTTATTCAAATCGAATAAGGAACTGGCATTTTCTTACTACATGTAAAATAATAACAATAATAATAAATTAAAATGAACCAAATAACCCGAAAAATCTATGAAAAGAATTTATAATATCGGTTGGTTATCAAAAACATGAATTGCAGTACATCTTTCAGGTTTATTTACTGATAACCCAGTTCCTTTTTCAGTTTGAATACGGTTTGAAAAAGGAATTGTTTCATCATTTCTTATTCAAATCGAACAAGGAACTGCTCTTTTTTTAAATGAACCAAACAGACCAATAAAACAATGTAAATAATTGTTCATATAGATTGGGTGCCAACATATTTATTGCAGTACATTTCTTCTTAGTTTATTTAAATGATCACTCAGTTCCCTCTTTAGCTACTAAATAAGGAAAACGTAACAAGTTGCTATAACTTCGGAAAATAGGATTGGTTATCAAATAGACCAGCGCACTTTCTTCGCTTCCTGCGACCTTCTCTCGTGCGCCAATGTTGAAGGTCGGCGGACATTCCGTTGGCATCCAAGATCGAGAAAACGCGTTTTTCGTTATAGGAAATCTATTAAAATGGAAAACATAAATTACAGTTTGTGTACGCATTTTTAAATTCACAATCAAATTACGCAGGCATCTCGATGAACTTTCTAGTCTACTCGAGGCACCCGGGCCGCTGTTTATGCATGACCGTAAATCACGGGCCCTACCTCGTTTTTGAGATGCATTAATTAATGAGCCAATGCAACTTCCGATGTGGCGCTCAGGCCCGTATGTTTTGAAACGTCATGGATAATTGTACAGTGTGATGTGTACTCCTATTTAGTCCCATGTTAAATGTTACATAGTTTCTAAGAAACACCAGGAAAAAATGTGAAAGACTAAGTCACTATCATCATACAAAAAACAACAGTGTTGGGTTGTGGTTCATTTTCGTGGCGCTTCTTCTGGTTGAGAGAGATATATAAAAATCTTATATAGTTTCTGAGATATATTTCTTAAAAGTTTGTGGCAGGCGGATATCATACAAATACAAAAAGGCAATAGTTCTTTAACTAAGAAAGTGTAGGGTTATGGTTCTTGTTCATGGCACATGGGGGGGGGGGGGGGGTAAAACAAGTAACCCAAACGTATGCACGTCATTCATGTTTGGAAGAGGCGGTTAAAAAGACTTTGAAAGTTTTACAATATAATTATACGGGAAACAAGTTACCATGCCGAATGGCCAATTTTGACCCAGGTACAAGATTTTGTACAGACTTGGTGGAGGACCGCCATGCCATGTTTAATGCAAATTACCAAATCACTCTGCCTTGCAATTTCAGAGATAATTTTCACTATGAATATAAGGAAAACAGGTTGCATCCAGGACGGTGCCAATTAAAAACCTTTGGCTTGTTTTGAAAAAATTGGTACAGAAAAAAACATTTTTTTTATATTTTGACAGTGACATAATACATATAATAAAAACAAAATAGCTCCAGGACTATATATATATATATATTGAAAAAGTAAACAAACGACGCAAGGGTATAATAAAAACTGTATTAAAATATGCCGACCGGTTTCGCACAGCTCATCAGGGCATATACAATATACACAATAGCGTCAAATTGTCAGAGTAACAACGTCAAAGCACGTTACTAATATCATGACGTCAAATATATGTAACTTGGCTTTCTTTCACTACAAGAGCATGACTTGAAACATTTATTAGAGTGCCACTAGACGATGTTACATACCAAATATTACTTAAGTCCTAACCATTATGGTTTCACAAACTTGAAAATTTTTACACCTATTTTTTGTTCTGGTGACCTACACCACAGGCGGAAGTAACGTACCCAATAACATTCAAACTGGTCTATAATATATCTAGATTTGTGTGTATTGTATTACAAGTGTAGGTTACACAATCATGTAGTGGGGATATACTTTGAGTTTGAATTCGTGTAGCAGAAAGTATTGGTGTTTCAAAATCGCGATCTTGATCGACGTATTAAATACTTGTAGTTGAAAAAAATATACATGTAGTGTCGTATTTATGAGTACTTATATCTATACATATGGATATTGAACAACAAAAAGCGTTTGATCTGTGTCTGGAAGGACATAACGTGTTAGTTACAGGCCTGGCAGGAACTGGTAAGACTTTACTATTGACCATAATAGCAAGAGCTCTGAAAGCTCTGGGAAAGCATGTTCAAGTGACCAGTACCACTGGCATTGCTTCTACTGCATTTTCTGCAGATTTGAAAGCAACCACCATCCACAGGTGGTCTGGCCAACATGATGGGCGGTATGAGGCCAAACACACAGCTGAAATCATAATGACAAGTCCTAAGCAGGAGAACACATTAGCTGAGATTCGCAAAAATGATGTTTTAATCATTGATGAAGTGTCCATGTTGTCCAGAAAAATGTTCGACCAATTGGAGCAGATATGTTCCATTGTGAGGGGGTCAAAAAAGTATTTTGGGGGCATGCAAATCATTTTGTCGGGGGATTTTTACCAGCTCCCCCCAGTGCCAAATAAACAGTATAATGACGACGGGTAGTTTTGTTTTGAGAGCAAAGTATATAAGCATGCCATTCCTATTACTTCCCATCTCAAATAGGAAGTCATGGTACTAATTACTTATTAATAATAATAAGTAATATTACTTATTACTAATTAATTCTCATAGACACAGTCCTGGTACGTATTACTTCCCATCTCATAGAAGAAGTCATTGTACATATCACTTCCCATCTCATAGAGGAAGTCATGGTACATATAACTTCCAATCTCATAGAGGCAGTCCTGGTACGTATTACTTCCCATCTCATAGAGGCAGTCCTGGTACATATTACTTCCCATCTCATAGAGGCAGTCATGGTACGTATTACTTTCCATCTCATAGAGGCAGTCATGGTACATATTACTTCCCATCTCATAGACTCAGTCCTGGTACTAATTATTTCCCATCTCATAGAGGCAGTCATGGTACGTATTACTTCCCATCTCATAGAGGCAGTTCTGGTACGTATTATTTCCCATCTCATAGAGGCAGTCATGGTACGTATTAATTCCCATCTCATAGAGGCTGTCAAGGTACATATTACTTTCCATCTCATAGAGACAGTCCTGGTACGAATTACTTTCCATCTCATAGAGGCAGTCATGGTACGTCTTACTTCCCATCTCATAGAGGCAGTCATGGTACATATTACTTCCCATCTCATAGAGGCAGTCATGGCACGAATTACTTCCCATCTCATAGAGGCAGTCATGGTACGTATTACTTCCCATCTCATAGAGGCAGTCATGGTACATATTACTTCCCATCTCATAGAGGCAGTCATGGTACATATTACTTCCCATCTCATAGAGGCAGTCCTGGTACGTATTACTTCCCATCTCATAGAGGCAGTCATGGTACGTATTACTTCCCAACTCATAGAGGCAGTCATGGTACATATTACTTCCCATCTCATAGAGGAAGTCATGGTGCATATTACTTCCCTACTCATAGTGGCAGTCATGGTACATATTACTTCCCATCTCATAGAGGCAGTCATGGTACATATTACTTCCCATCTCATAGAGGCAGTCATGGTACATATCACTTCCCATCTCATAGAGGAAGTAATGGTACATATTACTTCCCATATCATAGAGGCAGTCCTGGTACGTATTACTTCTGATCTCATAGAGGCAGTCCTGGTACGTATTACTTCCCATCTTATAGAGGTAGTCATGGTACATATTACTTCCCATCTCATAGAGGAAGTCATGGTACATATTACTTCCCATCTCATAGAGGCAGTCATGGTACGTTACTTCCCATCTCATAGACACAGTCCTGGTACGTATTACTTCCCATCTCATAGAGGCAGTCCTGGTTCATATCACTTCCCATCTCATAGAGGCAGTCATGGTACGTATTACTTCCCATCTCATAGAGGCAGTCATGGAACATATTACTTCCCATCTCATAGACACAGTCATGGTACATATTACTTCCCTTTTCAGAGAGGCAGTCATGGTACGTATTACTTCCCATCTCAATGAGGCAGTCATGGTACATATCACTTCCCATCTCATAGAGGCAGTCCTGGTACGTATTACTCTTCCCATCTCAAAGAGGCAGTCATGGTACGTATTACTTCCCATCTCATAGAGGCAATCATGGAACAAATTACTTTCCATCTCATTGACACAGTCATGGTACATATTACTTCCCATCTCATAGAGGCAGTCATGGTACGTATTACTTCCCATCTCATTGAGGCAGTCATAGTACATATTACTTCCCATCTCAAAGAGGCAGTCATGGTACATATTACTTCCCATCTCATAGAGGCAGTCATGGTACATATTACTTCCCATCTCATAGAGGCAGTCATGGTAAATATTACTTTCCATCTCATAGAGGCAGTCCTGGTACGTATTACTTCCCATCTCATAGACACAGTCCTGGTACGTATTACTTCCCATCTTATAGAGGCAGTCATGGTACATATCACTTCCCATCTCATAGAGGCAGTCCTGGTACGTATTACTTCCCATCTCATAGCGGCAGACCTGGTACGTATTACTTCCCATCTCATAGAGGTAGTCATGGTACATATTACTTCCCATCTCATAGAGCCAGTCCTGGTACATATTACTTTCCATCTCATAGAAGCAGTCATGGTACGCATTACTTCCCATCTCATAGACACAGTCCTGGAACGTATTACTTCCCATCTCATAGGGGCGTTCCTGGTACAAATAACATGGCTCATGCACAGTGACTTACTGATATACTGGCTAAGAAACCTAACAAATCATATCACACCTGAATAGGTACGTACTGATAAACATCTACAAGCAAAGATACAAACCATATCACATCAATTCACACCTAAATTGTTGCAATGTCAACATCACAGTAACCAAACAAATCACCTCCCAACATAATGCCTATCTACTGATTCAACTTTCACTAACATATTGACTAGCCAAATCACATCACACCCGAATGATCACCTACTGATCCACAATATCGACTTAACAGTTTACATCAAAAACACAACAACAGAAAGCTTACCTACTTATCGAACTTTCAACAGTACAGTAACCAAACAAATCCCCTCCCAACAGAAAGTTAACATACTTATTCACATTTCACCAAAATCATATCAATCATACCAATTAACATCTCACCAGAATGTTTCAGATTATACTAGCGATGTCAACAGCAAAATTCAATATCACTAGAATGGTAAATAACAACAACAATTATTCCGTATGGAACATTTCTAAATGACATAGCAGAAGTAGATCTATTTGCAAAGTTTCTAACAAATTCTCACCTGACTTTTTTATTTATTAATCAAATAATTCACATTTCATCTCAGTCACAATCTCAGTAACAAATAAGTGTTTCCAAATACCACAACAACAGCTTAATTTGCCGTGTTTGTTACTATTTATTTTTATAGATATATTATGTTTAACTTTCTATGCATGCAACATTCTAGGTAAACACGTTTATAAAATGCAAGAGCATTTTTCAAGAGAAAGCAGAACACAAAGGTAGGAAGGTATCTGTAATTTAACATTCCACAACTGTATATTATAATCATAGCAAACTTGTGAGAGTGTATTCTTGTTTGTTTCTGAAAAAAAGCTTAATTTCATTTTATTCACAACTTAGCTACAGTTTTATACAACGAACACATATATTTGAAATGTATTTAAAAGTCTACTAGCTCCTTTACCGTAAACATTTCTTTGATTTTTCGTTAAGGCGTATACTTTGTACATGTATGTATAAAAATGTATATGAATACTCATAACATGCTAATTAATATTGTCAAAAATGTATCACATCCGTTATATATAAAATCCATAATTTGAACATCAAACAATTTCCAAGTTAAGATTAAAAGGTTAAAGCGAATAATATGTATCAATGTATGTTTTTATTAATGTATCGGTTAAATACTAGTATATGTTCTTGAAATTTTCCAAATACAAATAAATTATAAATAATTTCATCAAGTATTGCAAACATTTTTATTTTTTATTTTTCTTAGCATCAACCACCTGAATACGAAATAGTTCCATGTAGCACTTCGCTGCATATAGAACCTTCTCGCACACAGAACAATCACTTAAAGCTGTTTAACAAATTTTAATTTTACATCTTGGTTTGCTTGCATGGAAATAAGATATGTTAATAAATGAAACGCCTGGAGGTTGTGATACAAACTATACAAATAAGTCATTTTTGAAACAAAGTCCATTACAGCTGTTTTGCATTCACCCATTGACATACGTAATGTAATACATTTTGTGAGACCATTTTGGATTGCACATGTAATGAAATAAGTGCCACGTCGTCCACGTCATAATTGGGAAACACACCGTAGAGTGATAGTGGTAAAGTATACAATTTGTAAAAAATGTTATTTGTTGGGACTGATTATAATGAAGTTATCGAACCGTTTTTCTAAAGTTCACCGTCTTTAGTGTATACCAGTGTGTGTAATAAAGAATTAAACTTATAAAACCATCGTATTTGTTTGTTCGTCCGTCTCTCGGTTATTCCGTCCACAAATAAGGATCTGCCGCTGTCTGAAACATAACTGACTGTACATGGGCAAAACTTGGTACAACTTTTTACGACGACATGATAATCATAAGCATCAATCATATGTAATATTGCGTCTTAAGTGTAACATTTATTTCTGCAGAATGTCATGTTTTCTATATGGTGTATGTATATGTACTTTCCTGAGCTAAATGGACACTGGATTGTATAATCAAATGTTTTGTATTTCTGTTTCTTTATTGACATATAAAACAGTAAATGCTTGTGTTTGTTATGAAAAACACAGCACAGAAGCTTGTTTCTATTTCACTATAGAATGTTACAAAACTAACTTATAATGATGGGGGGGGGGGGGGGGGCGGGTACTTTTTGCCGTACCAATAAACGCATAATCCAACACAACAAAACATGATACATTTGGCCTTGAATCAAAGCACGTGCTATCAGACCCGTCTATTTGCGAGTCTCATTAATGTCCGGGTGTGAACAGATGAAAACATTTTAAATAGAAGTCAGTGACTTCAATTTCCTTGTGTTTTCGACTAGCACATAATGTATGCATGAAGGATTGTTTGATTTAATATGCATATGAGCTATGGGTGGCTTCACAGTTAGCTGTATGCTTTTTGTAATTGGGATTTTCACTGTAAAAGGTAAATTTAAAAATGCCTGCTTCATTCAGTAATAAATAGATAATATGTTCTATATTGTAAAGGAAAGTCGAAACGAACGTCTATTTGACATGTGTACGCTATTTTTATGCTGATAACACGGTTTGTACTAATGTTAAACCAGATGTAAACATTACTTTTTATAAAGGGTACGAAACATCACCGCCGATATTGACTGTGGATGTAGATGATATCTTCGTCAACAGCAACATAACGTTAACGTGCTTAACGTCATCCCCGCCGATATCTGTTGTCTGGTTCAAAACAGAACAAGGATCAAAACAAGAGGAACAGGTCATTGCTCAAAAATGGTTACAAGATTCACTTTCGTGTCGTTCAAACAACGATGCTACGGAATGTTACTGCACTTCATCACAGGTCTATTCATGTTCTATAAAGTCGGTAAATGTAACAAATGACGGGCAAAGCTGGCACTGCGAAGCTAACTATAAAAATGTATATGGAAATCTTCAGAGTTACAGAAGTGGCGTCTTCACCTTCAAATTAATACGTAAGTTATCACTGTTTTTTTTTAAATAACACACGTACTAAAGGGTGTGCTCTTACAAAAATAATGTTTAAAATTGAATAACTACGTCTATTCGAGTCCATACCAATTTATTTACATGTGTTGTATATAAAAAAGAACTTTTGTTCGAAATGAAATTTAAATTGCAAAAGAAAAATATTGGACCGTGGTCTAGTGGTAGGATTGCTGGTATAGGAATCCCTTTGTTCGAATCCCGCTCAGATCACGGAATTGTCACAATTAATATAACGCCTGCTCCGCTCCACCTAAGAGTATACATGAGTACCTTTGAAGAAAATTAAGCCAATGTGCCGTGGCTGCAGACTGCACCGAATGTGAACGGACGGCTTATATTCAAGTGATCGGGGCGGAGGGGGGGGGGGTGGGGGGGGGGGGGTAAAGTCAAAGTCGATTGAATATGAGCCTAGAATCATAATCACACTATCAACCCAAGCATTTAGAAGTGAATACGGTTTCTATTATATTTTGCTTTTTAAACTATAGAAAGATATTAATGTTAATGATTTATAAGGTTTAAAAGGTTTTATATGCACAAAACATCTTTACCCATCACCACGTCCTTTACATGTGGATTTTCATAAATACTTCGACTGTCATCACTGGTTGTCAAATAACATTCTTTACACAAGAACACGCGGCAAAGCTTGGTCGGACGTCTATACTCGGCTCACTGACAACACAACGACCGAGCGACATTGGACCGATTGCAATTATGCGGCGTGGGCCGATTATAGACATCCGACCAAGATCTGCCGTATGTTTTCGTGCATACTACATACCATATTTTTGTTCTCGAAATTAAATTTATATTAATTACATAACCAGCATTCCGTACTAGAGTTGCGACACCTTAAGGGTTTCGCGGGATGGAATGAGTGGAGAGATCAAATCAAATTGAACAAAAAATTGGTACGAAAAAATATGTGGGTATGAAATAAAACAAATTTGGGCATGGAAACAAATTTGAGTAAAAAAAAAAGGGGTACAAACAAAATAAGGTTACGAAAAACTATTTAGGTACGAAAAAATGGGTACCAATTAAAAAATTAGGTACGAAAATTCGGGAACGAAAAAAATTTGACAACGATCAAATGAGTACGAACAAAATTTGGGTACGAACAACTTTGTGTACGAAAAAAATGGGTATGAAAAAATTAGGGTAGGAAAAAAAAACAATTTGAATACGAAAACAAATTAGAATACGAAAAATATAGGGAACGAAAACAATTAGGGTACGAAAAAAATATTTGGGTACGAAAAAAATGGGTACGAATAAAAGTTTGGGTACGAAACAAATTTGGGTACGAAAAAAATGGGTACGAAACAAAATTTGGGTACGAAAAAATTTGGGTACAAAAAACATTTGGGTACGAAAAAGATGGGTACGAAAAAAAAATTTGGGTAGGAACAAATTTGGGTACGAAAAACATTTGGGTACGAACAAAATGGGTTCGAAAAAAAATTGGGTACGAACAAATTTGGGTACGAAAAACATTTGGGTACGAAAAAAATGGGTACGAAAAAAAAATTTGGGTACGACTAAAATTGGGAACGGAAAACATTTGGTACGAAAAAATGGGTACGAAACAAATTTGAGTACGAAAAAAATGGGTACAAATTTTTTTGGGTACGAACAAATTTGGGTACGAAAAACATTTGGGTATGAAAAAAATTGGTACAAAAAAAATGGGTAAAAAAAAATTGGGTAAAAAAAAAATTTGGGTACGAAAAAAATTGGGTACGAAAAACATTTGGGTTCGAAAAAAAGGAGACGAAAAAAAGAATTGGGTACGAACAAGTTAGGGTACAAAAAACATTTGGGTACAAACAAAATGGGTACGAACAAAAAATTTGGGTAAAAAAAAATTTGAGGACGAAAAAAATGGGTACAAAAAAATAGGTACGAAAAAAATATGGGTACGAAATATTATTGGTAATAATTTGTTAATATTTAAAATCAATTTTGAATTGTCTAGCGGGTGAA
The DNA here is from genome assembly GCF_020536995.1 of Dreissena polymorpha. NCBI lineage: Eukaryota > Metazoa > Mollusca > Bivalvia > Myida > Dreissenidae > Dreissena > Dreissena polymorpha. The sequence goes on from NC_068360.1 coordinate 83,872,131, forward strand.
TCGTCTTGTGGGGGTGAATTGTCTTAGGGTTGCTATTAACACTACATGTACTTCCGGCTTATCCACGTGTTTATAGCGATTGCGCAATAAAAAACACCACTTTTTCGTCATTTTATCAAAAACTGGATTTTTCCCAGATATGACGAAAACGCCATATACATGAGAAATTTCAGCACAAGTGTCGGGCCAGTTTCAACACTCTCAAATCGCTGCTATACGCTGGAGCTTATCGAATTTTAGTCGCCATTATCATTTGTTCAATTGAACGTCCTCAAATGATGACGTCAATATAGCACTCATTCCATAAAAACCAGGAGTCAATGACCCCTGGACTGAAATTTTGAGGAGTCAAATTGAAAAATTCTCGGGTCAATTTTGAAGCGCATTAATTGTGTTTTTGTCTGTATTATTCAATTTTTTTTAGATAAAAACATGCTCCAAGAGTTACACAATATCTAAAAAAGTAATACTGCGTTATTAAATAAAAATACCATGATACATAACACAACATATTTTAATGAATTGGTACACAAAGATAAGGACAAAATATCAATAATTTGTGCGAACAATATCGACTTTTAAGTTTTTCAAAAACAAAACATGTTCATTTTACAACTTTTATTATTTCTATCACTATACTATGTTTATTTGTTAAAACAATAAATGCTCATTAAAATCTACTTCATCATAACACATTTAAGTAATTTAAGATATGTACCTGTAGCACCTTTTCATCACATATTTATCTTGTTATAAAACTCATATTATCATCATCCCTATGATAGCTTTTGTACAAAAACACAATCTAAATGCATGGAACATCTAGTATATCTATTACTGTTTATCCAAATACTATACATGTCGGAAATATATACACTTAAGAATGCCTTACCAGTAGTAGTTTAACTTTAATAATCCAAAATTTCCTTGTTGTTATCTGGTTTAACAAACCTTATTTAATGTTTGTTAAATCCAGTTAATGCTATCTCCATTATTGAATCACCATTACTTGTAATTTGAATTGTTGTTGTTTGAATCGCCATTTTTAAATTGAACGCAGATTTAATGTTAATTTACAATACGTCCGCCATTTACAATGTCAAAGGTCAGACGTAGCAATTTAATTCTACTCGGGTAATTTATATCTAATTGAGAAAATGTGTTTTCTTAATGTTTATGTGTAGTATTATGACTTGTGAGTATAAAAAAACAACGCCCGGGGTAGACCTCTATTCCCTCGATTATAGACCGAGTTTCAAATACTGAAACATTAATTTTGATTAGGAGCACAGGGGGATTTATTACCATGGAACTGGAGATGTTAACTGACTGACACACGGGTTAAATTTTCTATGCGTCAAAATGACGCACGGCAGAAAAAAGGGTTGCCTAAAAAATGAGTCATTTTTAATTTGCTCGCATCAAAACGCAGGATTCTGCTTCTATTGAAATCCCTGGTCCAATATTTGTTTTGAAGTTAAATATGCATACCGATGTTGATGAAGATTAGACTAACAGTGTGACTTCTGTGGTATAAACATGCATTTTGTTTATTTAATATATTAACCAATTTTGTTAGCTCAAATGACCCAGTGTCAAGCTTGGCTGAGATTTAATTTATACAAATCTTCTGACCAAACTTCATTAAGATTTGAGAATAAATTAAAGAAAGCGAAACAGTTTTTCAAATTCAGCCAAGACATCATAAGAACAAATGACCTGACCAAGTTTCTTGAAGGATGCACAGTAAATGTGATTTCTAGAGTGGTAACAAGATTTTACTATAGCCATTGGCCCATATAAGGAAAACTGCTACGCCCTCAACGGCCATGGTTTTAAACCGACAGAACATTTTTAACTATACCCAAAATTAATAAAACCTTATCAAACATTAGTAATTTGAATGACTATACATGTATTAAACACCCCAAAAAACTCATGAATGTAAAATCAAACCCCGTTGTTGTTTACTTTTCAACCCCAGTTTGTGAGAAATAAATGGGTTTCTAAAATTTATCGCATGGAAATGGTATATACAATACTAATAATTCAACTTGTCATAAAAAATTTGAGTGCACAATTATACTTACAGAGTATTCTGTCATATCTATTACCTGTCAATAATACCCGAAAGGGGAGTTAGACAGTATACAGTCTTGGCCAAACATGGCCGGACCGACGAACACGTCCTGTAAAATTGTGTAAGGTCAGGCCTGTCTGTCAAATTTACAGGACTCATTGTCCGGTAAAAAAAACAAAAACAAATTCATAGGTTTGTTTATGGCTCTGAAAGTTTTCTGAGGTGCAAAAATAGCAATAGCGTCTTTATACATGTGCTTTTCCATACCAACTCTCTTTCTGCTGACGGAATTTTCCGAGGGCACCTGATTGGTCTATTTATGTGCATCTTACAAATGCGGGTCAGGACGGTCCAAATCCATGACGGCCTAGTCCCTTAACAAGATAATCATAAATCTGATTATTACAATTTAAATGATGCAGATATCAATTTGTGTGGTTTTAATAGCAATAGTAATGTATAATAATGATCGTTGTAATTCAAACCGTTATTATCTTGGCTATCAATGTCCACGCGTGAAACAGGCCGGTTGTCATTTATCGAGGCCGTTGTAAGTTTAGGCTGTATTGACCAGACTCATACCTGACATGCACGCTAAGCATAGCTTAGTTAAAAAAGTATAAAGTACTTTTGTTTTGGAAATTGTTCTTAAGATATTACAAAGAAGCGATTCCTGTTTATATTAACTGTTAACATGCGTTCAGCATTTAAATTTTTTTTTTTCTAAACAAGACTAGTACCATGTATGGCGTGTATTATTATTTAATGTCAGATACAAATGTGTGACCTTAAAATTAATACCTATTCAATAATTTTATCATTTTATATCATAAACACCTTGATCCCGGCAATGAAACCAAGTTATTTTACTAACTATTATATTCTGTAGCCAGTAGGTCCTATAAAAAAAGAGCGGGTCCTGTATTTTTTCCCATTTTACAGGACCTTCTGTCCAGTAAATATTTGCCTAGTTTGAATTTGACTGAGCATATATAGATAGATAGAAAAACCACACGCTGCACATATTACAGGCTTTTGTATTGCTGATATTTAATTTCTTCTTTGCATATTCAATTGATAAAAAAACTCAAATGGATGTCTATTCTTAGTTTGCTGTCTTATTGTACCCTCAAATTATAAATGTTTCTTCAATGATTGAATTTTCAGAAACCTCATTCTTTAAAAGAAATTTTCAAAGTTATTTGGTTAAAGCCACACACTTTGAAATGAAATACATGTTAATCAATACATAAAGATGCAATTTGAAGGTGTGCAAAATTGTCATTAAATCTATAGCCTTACATGTGTATATTCTAATTGGCATAAGTAAAATTAAATCTATAGCCTAGTTAGAAAGTAATATATTATTGTTTAAATGGTACCGCTTTTAAACCGAAAGTAGGATTTGTAGACATATAAGTCTATTTTGACAAATGCAATTATTTTTAAGTTTTAAAGCGCAAAAAAGATTGATTTCTACCTTGTAATCACCAGATATATTCTAAATGGCAAAGATAAAAATATGTTTATTATTTATACATAAATTTACTATGCCATGCAGTTAATTTTTAGGTGTGTGGCTTTCAGTCATTTACAAAGTTGAGCAAATATAATCATTTTTCTAAAAATAAATCATCCTCTGAAGCCCCCACTGAGATTCAAACTCAGACCTCTTTCCTCCGTGAAGGAAAGTATTCTATCTTGAAATACAAGGGCATGTAAGAGGAAAGTTAGTTATTTTAAATCTATCAACAAATAGATTTGAACAATATTTATATGTTATTAAAATATGCAAACAGCCCATAAGTTTATTTTTCACATGACCTTCATAACAGAACAGACATCTCTGAATCTGCAATACATTACATTCTTAAGTGTTAACAAGGTAAATGTTGACGACTAACAACAGACGACAGACAAAAGGCGATCACAAAATCCAGAGTTTAAAAGAATTAACGATACACGAGATACGTATTTCATACTTTACAAGAGCGAAGGAGTCATAAAAAACTTAATTTATTATTAACAACACGCTTACCTCAATTTTAACTTTATCCCAATGCTTTAAACAATAAAGTTACAATGATATGAACTTCCATTTTCTGTTCTTCCTTCCCTTTCTCATAAATTATTTAAAACCACACTATTTTTTAATAATAAAAGTATTAAATGCTAACCATTCTGACCTTAAACACAATATAGGAAACCGTACCAGGGGTTTTTTTTAGAAAAAGGGGAAGACGCTGGACGCTGGGTAAAAGGGGAAAATCGAGCGCGAAAGAGACATATTTGGGGAAAAAATAAAAACTGTTCATTTCAATGTCTATAACTCACCTACAGACTTCAGGGTTTTTTTTAGAAAAAGAGTCATGTCTCTGACCTTTTTGTTCTTAAACACATGAACAAGTATGATATTAAAGTCAAAGTCCTAAATAAAGTTGCAGGGGTAGATCTAATAATGGGAAATGTTTTCAACTTGGGCCGGGGAACGATGTCAATATTGTGATTTCAATTTCATGATGAATGGGTTGACGATCTAGATCTGCTACAGTATTGGAAGGGAAAGGTGCGGCAGCTGCCGATTGTCTACTTTCACTTTCACAATAATCCGACAGTATTAATCGATGTTGATTACATGTACCTCCGAATCCTGCTGGGTTTCAACGGTTTTTGATGATTCATTCTTAAACAAGGGACAAAATTGTCACAAAACCAGGTTTTCATTGTGAAAAAAAAATCTGATAAAGGGAGAAAACTCAAACTGAACTTTTGAAATGACCAAAAAAAATTAACCCCCTTTGTAAGTTTTTTTTTTTTTTTAAATCTATTTTTAGTCGTGGCGACCTTGACATTGGAGATATTGACGTGATTCTTTCGTGGGACACACCGTCCCATGATGGTGAACAAATGTGCCAAATGATTTTAAAATCTCACAATGAATGACATAGTTATGGCCAGGACAAGCTCATTTATGGCCATTTTTGACCTTTGAACTCAAAGTGTGACCTTGACCTTGGAGATATCGACGTAATAATTTCGCGCGACACACCGTCCAATGATGGTGAACAAATGTGCCAAATGATTTTAAAATCTGACGATGAATGACATAGTTATGGCTCGGACAAGCTCATTTATGGCCATTTTTGACCTTTGAACTCAAAGTGTGACCTTGACCTTGGAGATATCGACGTAATTATTTTGCGCGACCCACCGTCCAATGATGGTGAACAAATGTGCCAAATGATTTTAAAATCTGACAATGAACGACATAGTTATGGCCCGGACAAGCTTATTCCGACAGCCCGCCAGCCAGCCAGCCAGCCCGCCAGCCAGCCAGCCAGCCAGCCCGCCCGCATTCGCCAATCTAATAACCAGTTTTTTCCTTCGGAAAACCTGGTTAAAAATACGTCAACGCAATTAATATTTTCCGAGTCCGAACGTTTTTATTTTGTTCGTGTATGAACGCCAATTGTGAGACTTTTTCTGTTTTAACGTTTATATCTTGGCTTTCACATAACCCGGATGAAAATTCGACTGGTTTCTGGTAATTAATTGACGAAACACCCTTCTCGCGCAAGTAAAATAGTCACATGATTAATACGATTAGTTGCCCGGTTTCCATGACGTAATTTAAGAGCTATATATAGAATCACTGGGATTCCCAGATTTGAGTGTTCGTCGGGAGAGAGAGAGAGAGAGAGAGAGAGAGCGAGATCGTTGTACATGGTACAAATTGGATAAGCGTCGACTTCCCAAAAGAAAAAAAAAATTCTTTGAGGGTAAAATATTATATTTTGGTGAAAAATTATATTTTTGGAGGGGAAATGGTATTTTTAGGGGAAAAATTCTGGTAGGGGAAGACGCCGAATATTGGCGTCACTTTCTTAGTAAAAAAAACCCCTGCGTACATCCAACTTGTCGTCATTAAAGTCCAGAGTTTACATGAAATTATGTTACACGAGATATGTATTTCATACTTCACTACGCGACCCGTGATTTTTGCTGCAATTCTCGCATCACGGCATGTACATGTAACATATATGTATACATTTACATTATACATTGCAATAATAAAGCTTTTGTTGTTGTTGTATACAATGGGCGTATTAGCTAAAATACTCCCGTTCGACATGAATTTGATGAAGTAATGTCGGAAGCTTTAACGGCTCCAAATTAATATAACAGCGCAGAATGATCATGCAATAATTATTGAACAAAACATGTAAACATTATTTAATTATATTCCAGGCCCGAATACACTACCACTTTTCAATTTCCATATTGTTGCCATATACATGTAGCACTGTCTAAATTGAAAGTTGCATAGTGTTTCGTCATTGGTCTGTTATAAATACCTTGTTTCTCTATACATGGTATTTGATTTAGACAAAACTAATAATTTGGTAATTTACGAGAAATATGATATAAGCTTTTTAAATACGCTCGTCCCACATTATGCACTGTACTCTTTACACTTCTGAAAAATGGCGTAGTCATATGGTTGTGTTAATGAAATTCTCAAGCATATTTACCGACATAAATGTTTAAGATTATTTTTTTCGTAAGTGAAGTTGTAATTATGTTGGATTATTTGATAATTGTGAACATTAGAAAAGCGTTATGTATACAGTTATCGATACAATTCGGTTTATATGCATGAATTGCTGAATCATCGATGTCACCGATATCAACTGCAATCACGGCGAATCACCGCAAAACTGAGGGGAATCAGGGCGAAGATTATCTTGCTCTCGCGCGACGGCAGAGTGACGAATCACGTGAAATCGCGGTGATTTTCCACTCAAAAATCAAACTGTCCGCCTTGACTCCGCAAATTAGGCAACAATCACGGGTCACGTAGTGTATACATTGTATATACAGAAGCGAAGGAGTCATAAAAAACTAAATTTAGTATTAACGACACGCTTACATTTACATCAATTTTAACTTTAATCCTTTGCTTAAAACAATAAAGTTACAAAGATATGAACCTCCAATTTTGGTCATCCTTCTCTTTGTCAAAATTTATTAAAAACCACACTATTTTTTTTTAATTTGTGTATCAAATGCTAACCATTCTTACCTAAAACATGATTAAGGAAACCGAAATTTTGACGCAGCGAGTTATTTTATTCTTATGGAAGATTAAATTATGCATGACAAAAATACAATCGGAAATATTTTTACAATTTTTTGAGGCTTTAAAAAAGATTTTACTGTTAAATAAAATAACACGTCTGACTTGTCGTCATTAAAATCCAGAGTTTGAATGAAATTACGTTACACGAGATACGCATTTCATACCATATAAGAGCAAAGGAAACACAAAGAACTAAATTTAGTATAAGCGACACGCTTACCTAAATTTAAACTTTAATCCAATTCTTAAAACAATAAAGTTGCAAGATACGGTAACTGCACGCACTTTGTAAAAAAATCTCAAATTCATTTGAACTCCACACTCATCCCATCACGCGAAACCCTTAAGGTGTCGCAATACAGAAGCGAAGGAGTCATAAAAAAACTCAATTTAGCATTAACAACATGCTTACATGTACATCAATTTTAACTTTAATCCTTTGCTTAAAACAATAAAGTTACAAAGATTTGAACCTCCGATTTTGGTCATCCTTCTCTTTCTCAAAATTTATTAAAAACCACACTATTTTTTTTTTAAATTTGTGCATCAAATGCTAACCATTCTTACCTAAAACATGATTAAGGAAACCGAAATCTTTACGCAGCGAGTTATTTATTCTTATGAAAGATTAAATTATGCATGACAAAAATACAATCGGAAATATTTTTACAATCTTTTGATGCTTTAAAAAATATTTTACTGTTAAATAAAATAACACGTCTGACTTGTCGTCATTAAAATCCAGAGTTTTAATGAAATTACGTTACACGAGATACGCATTTCATACCATATTAGAGCAAAGGAGACATAAAGAACTAAATTTAGTATAAGCAACACGCTTACCTAAATTTAAACTTTAATCCAATTCTTAAAACAATATTATAAAGTTGCAAGACACAGTAACATGCACGAACTTCCATTTTCTGTGATTTTTTTGCGTTTCCATTGCTCAAAATTTATTTACAACCACACTAATTCTTAATTACATTTGTATCAAATGCTTAACATAACAAAGCCGTAATCCTGTCGCTGTAAGTTATTTTATTCCTATGAAAATTTAAATTATGCATGGCAAACACAAAATCCAAAATAATATTGGATTCTTTCTATGCTTAAAAACATATTTAACTGCACGACTGACTTGTAGTCATTAAAATCCAGAGTTTAAATGAAAATACGCCACACGAGATATAGCTGTATTCCATATCAATTCATGTGTGCTGAACAAAGGGGCAAATATACACTAGGCTTACAATGCTCAAACCAAAAGGTTCCAAATTGTTGCAAACAAATAAATTAAACATTCACATTTATCAATTATAATTACAAGCTATTTGTTTTTGTACTGCTATAAATTGTGGTGTGGTGAACCTATATGAGAATCAGGTGAACCACTGCCCTAATCAGAAATCAGTCTGAATTAATGTTACTCAGCTTTACATATTCTACTAATTATTAATTAAATAAAAATATTAAATCTTGACAGAACTTTGTCAAGTTGACGATGCTTATAATTTGAGAAGTTAATGATTTATAATCATCGAGGGGGGTATTCCAGACGTTAAACATTGCATCATTACATGGAAAAACAGCTGCACAACTGTATGCGAAAAGGTAAAACAGTATTTTCTATCGAGAACTAACTTGCATAGCAACGTCCGAAATGTGCAAACTCCGACATCTATTTCGATATTTATAAATTCAAGATATAACGTTAACTGAACTGTTGTACAGAAATCAAACTATAAAACTTGTGTTTTGATAAAAATAATAAGCAAAGCAAACCAAAAAACTTACCCTTTTAACGGCAAAACAATTAATTTATCCAATATTCAACACATGTATTTCCATTCAAATTATGCCCTTGAACTTTAACGGTTGATTGTCGTTTCGTTCCACTATCAGTTCTTGCCACTCATATTTGTGTTGTTTATTTTTCAAGGTAAGTTTCGTAAGAAATAAATGTGTTTGAAAACTTTCTCGTATGGTAATGGTATATAAAATTCAACTCATCGGACAAATTCAATAACACAATGACACTTAACAAGTTTTCTGAACAACCGTACACAGCGCAAAATGCGGGAGCCGCGTGATGTCTATTTCCATATCCACGGGTGTGTTTATGTCAAATGCTAGTGTTTTTCAATAGATCGTTTACTTATCTAAAAAACGGCGAAGTAGCGTTCACTTTAATTATTTTGATGATGTTATTTTGTAAATAATTTCTCGCGTTCTTTTCGAACGTTCATTGGCAGCCATTTTGATTGTTGGTTGTATACTTCCGAAATTATGTGTTTAAATGACTCTCAAAAATGTTTTTAGTGCAAAAATGGTAGTTTTAAGTATCGATTTCTCGGATTTATTATATATATTTTGTTAACTTATTTGCGTTTAAATTTGATTGTTTGTTGTTTACTTGCGAACTATTTTTCATGTGTACGCTAGTGGATATGCAATCAGGTTACCATATTTACATCAATGAAATTTAACTGTTGTTTGTTTTTGTTTGTTTTATTAATATTTTCTAAACGGGTTCAGCTTCGTATGTTAAACGCAATATGAACTTATTTATTAATTTGGGAATAAAATCGCAATATGTATTAATTAATATCAAATTTGAAGTGTCTATCGCGTGAATTGTCTCCTTGGGTTGAATTGTGTTTGGGTTGCTATTAACGCTATTAACGCTTCCGGCGAGAACTCATTTAATAGCGATTGCGCAATAAAAAACACCACTTTTCGTAATTTTATCAAAAACTGGACTTTTCCCAAATATGACGAATACGCCATCGTGTAGATCGAGTTCTGGTCCATATACATGTCAAATTTCAGCACAAGTGTTGGGCCAGTTTTCAAGACTCCCAAATCGCTGCTATACGCTGGAGCTTAACGAATTTTAGCCCCCTTTATCATTCGTTCGAATGAACGTCATCAATGATGACGTCCAATACATCACTCATTCCATACTTGTATTTTGATTTCATTGATAATGCAAGTACAGACGTTTATCGTGTGACGTAATATCTGTTACGAAACACGTTTTAGGTTCGAATCTCTGCCTTTTACAGAAAAAATTCAACATAATTTAACAGTTCAATATTTATTTCAAAACATAATCAAACGAATCATACGTATTTTGGATTGTGTGGGTTTCATGCATATTTTGAAACTACTTTAGGATTAAAGTAAATTCCTCCGACTAGTCATTCGATTATGATTTCCTACATAGTGTTTGAGATTACAGTTGTCATCGAGGTAAGTGTTTCTTTTACTATAATGTTTGCAGTTTGATGAATCTTGTTAAAGCTCAAAAAGAGGGATCAGTCTAAATTACAGAAGAGTTTTAGTTTCCATCGATATTTGTATTAATCAATTTGTTTGCTTCAATTCATTTTAATTAAGTTCGATTCTTTCATATAGTTGTGGCTTAATATTAGTGATCATCATTTGCTAAGACTGATTGCGGACGCCATTTTGTTCAGTTGAAGCCGCGTGAGCCGATTCTTCTCAGATATGAACAATGCTTGCTAAGCGGGGCGATATAAGTTGTAATGGGCCGCTAGATACGAATAACGGCCCGCTCTCGACTTAACTGTGTTACTATTTTTAGTAACGATATGTATAATGTGCTTATAATAGTATGGTGTGTGCTTGCCATAGTATACTATATGTTTGTTTACGTATGCTGTCTGTTTGTGATTGCATGGTGTGTGTTTGTAATTTTATGCTATGTGTTTGTGATGATATGCTGTGTTTTGCAATAGTATGATGTGTGTTTGTCATAATATGGTGTGTGTTTTTCTTGGTATGCCGTGTGCTTGTAATGGTATGCTGTTTTTTGTCAACCCAAACGTTTTCATCACAGAAATATGCAATGATTCGGATTAAACAAATCAAATAAGCAATCAAACCATCTCAATTATTAACATAACATGATGAAATTATTGTTTTGATTACGGTTTTTCATACGATAGATATAATATCCGAAAGCAGTAATGATACATTCATGAATAACATTCGTTTACTTAAAGAGAACGAGTTAATGGTTATGTTAATGTCAATGTTGGAGTTGCATAATGGGTATGATCTGTTATGTATCAATACATGTACTTGAATTCGATGAGTGACACTGTCTGAAATTAATGAACTGTTACACATGGTCTCAATACTTTTGTAATAGTTCAACTCAGAATCACACACATAAAATCAAGATTGGAATATGTTAAGGAATCCGAAAATTTGAAACGTATAGCTCATTTATTTAGATCGACATTATTAGATGTTGTCAAATAAACCGACTGGCTGATATTTTGATCGGTATATTTGCAGTACCTCTAACGAACTTAACCATTCTACCAAAGACGTCCGTTGCGTACCCCGTTTTCAATGTCACATCGAACTTTACATGCATTACGTCATTAACCCGACCTGCGGCTAGTGTTCACTGGTTCAATGACAACAACAATATAACTCACCTAGCTACATGTTCACAAAAAAATGACGTCACAAGCAGTGAATTGAAATATATATCAAACACAACCGGGTACAGTAGTGGAAAAATATCCTGTGTTGCAAATTACAAGTACAACGTCATCAGTACAAGTTTAACAGCTTACCTTAGCATTCAAGTTCAGTGTAAGTACTTATTGGATTTGATATGTGTTGCTATCAAGAAATTATATGTATATTACATACTGTTTTTTTTTAACTTCCTTACGATTCTTCGCAAAACGAATGTTTGATTATTTTTTCTGATTACGTATTTAAAAACTTATGTTTTTCATATTTCGTTTACAGTCCCCGTTTCGAAGCCAATTGTGACAATCAACGATCTAAGTGCATCAACAACGTTAGCAATACGAGAGGGCAGACTCGTGCATTTGAACTGTTCGTCTTCAGGATATCCACAGCCTTTTTATAACTGGACTTACCCGGACGGACGGGCGACCGGTTCTCTTCTGAGTATTTCATTCGCTCGCAATAATGGTAATGTGTCATGCAAGGCATTTAATGTCATGCGTACATTAGATGGAACCAACAGCGCTCAGGTTACAGAACAGATAAACGCATTAAATATAAACGTACTGTGTAAGTATGATTAACACCATGCATTACACATATCGGTAAATTAGGAGACAATCTATAATAATAGTAAGACATGCGTTTGTTAATGTTCTCAGGATTGACAAAATGTACATATACAACTTAAGAGATACTCACTTTAGAAATTGGCATTGTTTATTTACGAATAACATAATGAAATTTGCAATTATAGATCCACCAGTCATAACACAATTAACAAGCAATGGCAAGAATATAGACATGATTTATAGTGCAATCAAAACACTGAGAGGTGACAACATCAACATTGTCTGCACTAGTGACGCCAATCCACCGGCTACTGTATTATGGCGTGACCAACTGATCCCGTCACCAACCCTCAACGTTACAAGTGTACAATATGACGCTGTGTGGACTTGCCAAGCTTCAAACTCTATGACCGAATATGATGGAGTAGCATCAACGTCTTCTGTAACAAAAACCGTATCAGTCAGCGTATTATGTAAGAACGGATCCAGCCCTTACTCAGATTAATATGCCTTGCTTAACGTTTGTTGATGTTAATATTTGTTGAATCTTTATATTTTATTTCTGTAGATGGACCTGGTGTTCCTATCATCACGTATAGAATTTTACCAAACTCAGATGAACGTTGGAATGTTCCAAATGGACTTATTAGAGTCGTAGTAGGGAGAACCATCATGTGTATGTGTTCCGTTGATAGTTTTCCAGCTTCGACATACACCTGGAATACCGGACACGAAAGGAGTATTCAGACGATAGCAAATGTCACACGAACAACAAACACAACATACATTTGCACAACAAGGAATTTTATGGATACATCATTTAAAGGCAGCGCTGTTGGCAGCAATTCTTCCTCAGTAAACATTGATGTACTGTGTAAGTAAAATATTGCATGTGATATAGATTCGCAAGAATCGTACAATTTCAATATATTGAAAACGCCCATCGATTAAATACATATGCTATACTCTTTATAGATGGTCCTGCGAGCATAGCATTAAAGTACAACAATGTCACATCAATAGGACATGCACTTCCAGTCATTAAAGGATGGTCGTTTACATTATTATGTTCGGCCATAAGTAATCCAGCTCCTAGATATGCTTGGTCCGGACCTGTAGATCAAGAAGGGGATGTTCTGATTATAAGAAATGTGACAAATGACACCAACAGAAATGTAACATGTAGAGCAGAAAACACCATGGTAGATAGCGTGGGGAAGAGAGTTATTGGGACAGCACAAGTTGCTGTTTTAATAGAATTGTTATGTAAGTACAGTTAGCAAATAATAATATTCAAGCACTTGCGAACACTGCTTAAAGATTGAGCATCACATGTTATTCTTCATATGTTGGAGGTATTTAAACACTAATAATGTTCGTTTAACTATTGAATTAATTGCATCATACGAATAATCCAATAAAGATATGCCGCAATTATAAAATGTAGTTGCATGTATAAGTATGCAGAATTACACGTTCAAATATCCGTTGAACTGATTTTATTTCTTGTACTATGTACACACAAATACGCTTTGTTTTTTTTTTACAGATTCGCCCGATGTTCAACGTTTACAAAACCAAACCGTACTACTGAATACTTCTTTCACAGTTCTGTGTAATTTAACTGATGTTGGTAATCCACCAGCCTCAAACTTTTCATGGATAAGGAGAGACAATCAAACAGTTGTCGGAACTGGAAAAACACTAACCCTAAACAACATTGGATTGGCAGATGAAGGAGAATACCAGTGCAATGCTTCGAACCGCATGCAATCAATAGGCAATGAAGTAGTGTACGGATTTAGTCAGTCGACATTCTTCATAAATGTTGGATGTAAGAAAACATTTTTAATTCGTATGTGTGTTAACACAGTTTTTAAAAGCATTAGCCAGTAAATACAGAACTTCATGGTGCTTGAATTATATGAATTATGACTTTCGACGCAGATTTTGTATAACATTACGCAATGTCGGTACAATCCTTTCCAAGATACGATAGGTAAATTATACATTATTTAAAATAAAGTGTTTGATGTAAGTGTGTTTAACTTTTGAAATTGAATACCTGACTGATATAAATCAATGTGTACATGTATATGATGTGTAGGTCATGTTCGAACATGGGCCATGCCGGGTGAAAAACAATGTCACGGGGTCACATAGTGCATTTTAAAATGACTCATTACGAGATCCACGTATCGTATGATCGTTTGCAGACAGCTTTAACAATACAAAGTATTAGTGTGAACGACTTTGGAACGTATAAAATTAATGTGGTTAATACATTAGGCTAAATAAATGAAGTGTTTAGTTTGCACGCCCGAGGTTTGTTCATTACACATGTATGCTCTGACTGGACTTAAGTATTCATTTGTAATTATTTAAGTAAACTTACATATAATACATGCAAGCTATAACTGGCATATTATCACTATTGTAAATATATCTTATTTATTGTCATTGATCGAAACAAAACACAATAAATTATATTCAGCGTTTTTGTAATAGGGATGGTAATATGAGGTATTTAATACGTATATTAACCAAAATATATGGTTAATTGTAGCTATACCAGAAACACCACAAAATGTGCATGTGTCACAAAAAGGAATAACCGAGCTTGAACTTCAATGGATACCTGGATTTAATGGCGGAGCAGAACAAACCTTTCAAATTATCTACAAAAAAATCAATATTGAAAGCTGGACTGAGACACATGCTCCCGCAAATAATACCAGACATACTTTATCTGGGTTAAGTGCGGGCACAGCTTACCGATGCAAAATGCGGGCGGAGAACATTTATGGAATCTCGCCATGGACTGAAGATATTACCGTATACACTCTATTGGAAAACGGTATGGTTTTTGTGTTTGTTTGCATTTACAGTACTGCGGGATGCTTTCATTAAAAAATAAATAAACTCGGCCGAATTGTTATGACGTCACCATTCTAGTGATTGAGATAAACAAACCAATCGTTCGAATAAAAACGATTTTTTTTAATCTCAGTCTTTTATGTGATACAAAGTTTTACTTTAGCAAACCAATACGACCACGCTTTTTGATTAACAAACATTTAACAAACTTATACGTACATTTTAATGTTTAACTTATATTCAAGTTTGAGTAACGTGGATACTTACATTTTGATTTGAGTTAAATGTATGTTGTTAATACCGCAAATTGTTGTTACAATTGCTGACTATTGTTTAAAACATGTCAAAAGATCCGAGAATAAATGATAAGGATTCTTTTGTTTTTACGTGGGGGAAAAAAGCAAAGTATTCAATTTCGTCAATGCGTAGTCATGTTGAATAATTATATGTGAACAATGAATGTTTATGGGTATTGTCAACTGTACGAAAGATTAAACGAAAGGTAAGGGTATGGACAAAAGATATGTCACACGTGCCGTCCGTTTTCATATGCTAATGGTAGTTTCGTTTTTTTTAGCATTTACAACCTTCATAAAACACATTATTATCGTTTATATCTAGCCTATTCTAAATATAAGTTAAACAATAGCACACAATTGTGGAATTTGTATTGATGCATTTTTTTGACAATTAGACATACAGTTTTGGTTTCACATGTAACAGTACTCCTCGGTTCAACACACACACATAAGCATTGTAATTAGTTGCAGATTCACAAAGCTCAACTCTGTCAGCTGTTGGTGGTGCGGTAGGCGGCGTTATTGGATGTATTGCAATAATTGCGGTTGCAATAGGCGTTTACAGATACAGATTTCATGGTAATAATTGAGACGTTAATACAGAAATTACTTAATATACTTTTTGTTTTTATGTAGTATTGAGTATTGCGCGGACAAAATGTGCGTTTCTTTTAGAGCATATCTGAAATCAAATGCACCATAACTTTGCTATAGTTGAATTTTGTGTTTCAGATTTAGCATTGCCAACTTTTTGTATTTGGGATAATGTTCGACGCAGGTAAAACCTTCGTAGTACTTCACTATATAAATGCGACTCCATAAAGATGTTTAGGTTGTCGTTACTTACATTTCTAAAAGCTTTATTTTATGGTATGCTTCGTATTGTGTAAGATGCGTATAACTATTTACATTTATATTTCATTCTATAGATCTTTATTTAAGTAACTCGTCTACGTACAGAATACTCATTTTGTTAAATAGTTAGACATACAATTATAGACAATGTTAAAACACCTATTACATATGAACATCGTTGGGCGTTACTTTTCTTTTTTTTAAGTTTGCAAAGAAAACGACGTCAATGCGAGACATATGATAACCTAGGTAATGTCCAGATTGTAAAGAACTTATGAACATTAAATTGTTCATCACTGTGTTTTAAATTTGAGTTATATACACATTTAATTAATGTTTGAATAGTTTATTTAATTACATCTTTCTAAAAATTCTAATTGTATACGTTAATTATTAGTAAATGCGTCCCGCATTACGTTACACCTGTATGTATATACTTGAACATGTGGAGTATCATAATTTATTGTACGAAATATATCAATATATCTTTGTAGATACAGACACATACACCATACGTTACTACGACGATATTGTTCGAGAAAAGTATGTAATCACTGCTTAATGTGTGTTCACTTGCGAATCTCATATGTGTTATATATCATGACAGCAGCATTAACATTTTTGTTCAAAATTTCCAGATACAATGCTTAGTCGATTTTATATTGTAACTTATGTAATACAAGTGTAAGATCTTGAATGTCGAGCTAATTTTCAGACGAAACCTCGCCGATACATCATCAGGCAGTTACGAGACTTACGACTTCGGCAATGTTGTTCGTATGTCTAAATATAATACTTATACTCGTACCTGTTTTGAGTTCACAATTAAAGTAATAGCAATGCAAAAACTTTTATATAATAAATTATATAAAAATATTTGAGTCATATAAAATACATTTATTATTTTGATGCGTTGTAGAGCGAATATGCTATTCCAAAACACAAAAGGTCTACGTTGCATTTCAGAACAACGTCAGGCGAATACTTATACAACTTTTCCTGGAGTTGAAATGAGAGAATTAACAGGTCCTCCTAACGACATTTTGCAAGACAGCCAAGCGCTTGCTAAGGAAGAAATCGCGAGTTTCTCATTTGAACCGAAACTGATCGGCGAGGAAGAGGACTATGTCAATATAAAACTGTCGGGTTTATAAAAGTAGAGCTTTATATCCAAACCATTCAATACACATGTGGCGACTTCATTTTTCAAAGCGTTGTATCACGCTTCTGACACTACTTTAATACAATACAACAGTATGTATTAGTTTGGTTCATTTTAAATTGTGTTGTTATGTACAAGAATTTCATTGCGTGTGCACAGATTTTGTCAAATGGTTATTTTTTTATAACATATGATAAGTCATTACAATTTGGGTTGAGCATCGTCCCAGGAAAGCATTTATCTGAATCATTTTGAATACTATCGATAATTGATTGTTTTTTAAGAAGATTTTCAACGGATTATATCTTGCAATTTTAATAATCGGAGCTTTCGTGTTGGTTATGTCATTTATTTTTGGAACATTCGTAAGGAAAATAAATATTTATATGACTTTATTTATCCGAATCAAGATGGTGGTTTCTGAAAAGAATGTGTTTGATTGTTTAACACTTTCATTGCTGAGGTAACTAGTTATTTCAAACTATTCTAATGATGTGCAGGCATCAGGTAAAGTCGTACAATCTTTAATAAACATTCAGTAAACTGTTTAAGACAAGATACTTGAATAAATATTCTATGGATATTTCAAACTTGGTATAAAAAATGAAATTTAAAGAAAATAGAAGTAGTATGATTGATAAGGTGAGCTAATTAAAACGAAAAAATCTTCATTCTTATTGGGCTTACATAATGCTGTCTCAACAAGATTCGTTCATTCTTTAAAACAGATTAATAAAAAAATGGCTTCAAATTTACGTACCAAAACTAACAACTTAGGCATTGTATGTAAGAGAAGAAAAGTGAACAAAAATATATATTGTGATAACCCACTCCCATTTCCTTAGCATATCTGAAATAAAGCACTTATGTTTAAGTCGATAACCTAATATACCAAATAAAAAAGAATGCTACAGTTAAAACAGTTCACGCACATGTGTTTTATATCGTTTAGATGTAATATTTATTGTGATCGAAACGTATGTAACTCTTACATTATTATTTTGGTAAAAACAGGCCCAAGTATTCACATCTAAAGTAACGCTGAGAATAATCTTAGTAGATAAGTAGCTTTAGTATGTGCAGCTCCAAATCATTACAATCGTTTATTTCTTGTACGATAATATTTGTCGTTGGAGACAGGAATAACATAACAGTCAAGGTAATATGATGTATTAGCAAAACAAGGCGATTACTCATTATGTACGGATTGATACGACATATGTGAAATCACTGCTAGTGAAATAACAGCGATCGTCAATTGCTTTAAGACAAACCCAGTTGTAGGCTGTTCGTTCAAGCACAGGCAGCTTGTTGTAGGCAGGAAACATCATTTAAATATTCATGTAGAGATAATGTCCATCATCACAATATCTAAAACTATAATATAAACGTTCACATTGTCTTATGAACAAGCTTAACTTGCCCAAAGATAGTCAGAATGACCCAAGCACATTAAATATGGTAAAAAAAGCTCAGCTCACGTAAAGCAGCTGTCATTGATGTTTCACATTTCATCAAACGAATGGTTCACAGGCACAGACAGGCCCTTATTGACAAAGGAATGAACTTAACTGTTCGCGAAATGTCTTTTTAGACATGCTAGAAATTCGGAAAATATATAAATATAGAAAATGATCTGAGTACGTTTAATGCAGTCGGATCAACAATTGTGACTTTAAGAGTGATACCAACGTTTCGGTTTAGACATACAAGCAAAATTCCCTGAGGTTATATTTTTTACGATCATGAATCATTTTTGCATTGTGCAGGGATACCATCAGACCAAACGTTCTTTTCTTTAAAGTACTTGGCCAATAAAGTGACTCATATTGTTTTTACACGATTTAACTATAGGCAAAGAAGGACCACTGACCGTTTTCTGGTGTCGAGGTTTTTGAACGAACTAAAACGATAACAAAATGTTTATCCAAGGTTTTATTTAAACAAATGTTGTAACAAATGTGTATGCTAATTATATGTAAATATATTTAATATCGTGTTAATACGCTATTCTCTAATCTGATCCTATGTCCAAGATTTTCTACCCAAATGACCCAGTTTTGAATTCGGCCTTATGTAAATTGGATATATATATATTTGACTAAGTTTCATGACGATTGTGCAGTAAAATAGTGTTTTTTTTAAAGATTAATCAAAACACATTATACATTATACATGTTATTTGAAGGAAATGATTTACTGACAGCATTTATACTTTTGCTTGTTATTAGGCCACTATCTGGTGGCCTATCTCACTCATTATTTATCTCAATTGGCAATTTTGTTCTGTTGTGGGCTGAATAGAAATAATGCTGAATTCAAAACACAATGAATATAGCTTGCCTTATATTGACACATTAACAGGAAATTAAAAGCTGTATCTTGTATGAACTGCAAGGTAAGTAGGTCGATGGAGATCAGGTTATTTCTCAAACAACATTAACCCGGTAGGGGTCTGCAGTTTACTCTGTGAAAAAGCTTCTTTAAATGTTGGGTCCGTGTCAAAGCTGAAAATATCTGTTCTGAATGAAGTTAAGAACACACTAAATAAACCATCCAATAGTAAAATAATCTTGTTTGATATCTTAACAATAGTAAATTAATTTCACCGAGTAAGCAAATGCCAATAAATGTTGTTTAAGAATGTCGACAAATAGAAGATCGACGTCGACCATACGAATGAACCGTTTAATTTTACACGAACAGTTATGATTAAAAATTGCTAAACAGGATTTCTTGTGAAAATATAAAATATGTATCTTGTATACTGATTTGCCAGTTCGTTCTCAGATTTACATTCGCTAAATCCAGACAAAACAATACTTCGCCAGAGATGAATTCTAAGACACACATCACTTATCAGAGATACTGCTTAAATCTAAAAAATATAAATATTAAAGCTTTTAGGCAGCAACAATAAATGGGTGAATTCAGCATAAATTACATAAATAATAGAGCTATTTGTTTTATTATTAACTCTAGTATTACCCAAGACAGGAGATTAGAAGTCTGTGGGATTAATAGATTGTTGTGTTCATTATCAACTGTATATCCATATAACGGTACCTTATGAAAAATAAATTATCAAGTAAATATTCAAAACAAGCAATAGCGATCCTGTAAACTTGCTAATAATAGGCCATTTATCGGTAAAAATAATTATAAACAAACATATTTTATTACAATAAATGTTTCTTACTAAAGCTTAAATTGCATCCACGATGATGAAATCATAATTTTAAATTATATCAATTGGTGAAGTATTATTTAAATGTGATAATAATTCTTCCTGGGAAATCACTCATGTGTAAGTTTGGCTGTTACTAGTTTCATTATGTGTGGAACTTTTGCGTGAAACTTTTAAGCTAACTTGACAATTCACAAAAGTACCACCTTGTTTGCACTATACTTCTCTACCAACTTATGAATAGTTTGTGAGCG
This sequence comes from Dreissena polymorpha, assembly GCF_020536995.1. Classification (NCBI taxonomy): domain Eukaryota; kingdom Metazoa; phylum Mollusca; class Bivalvia; order Myida; family Dreissenidae; genus Dreissena; species Dreissena polymorpha. Next base: position 83,893,075 of record NC_068360.1, read on the forward strand.
AGTACTTCATGGGACAATACGAATAAGCCTCGATCAAACACTGATTATAACAGAAGAGTAATTTAAATGATTATTAAGTACATGCGTGTATGCTTGACATGCTTATAAATTATTATCGGATTTGTGTTTTAATGATGTTGCAATGATGTTTGAACTTTGTATGTTTAAGTTTCTGATCGATAGCGCTGTATTTGAACAATAAAGGACAGAAGATATGTAGTGCACACTTTTTACTTAATAAAGGCTTATCCAGCAGGGTATTACGGTTTTTAATTCCTTTATAGCCCTGCCCAGAGGGTTCAAGCCTCTCTCGTAAGTTAGTGTGTTTGGTCACATAAATATACGACTGAAATAATGTTTATGTACTTCCTGATGGTACGATAACATTGTTTAAAAGCTGACAGGTTAGAGCGGGCAGGTTGTTTTTCGTATGGTTAGCTGGTTTTAATTGACTTGTTCAGATTGCGTGTTTTGATCCCAGTAATATGAAATTTAATACTGAATACATAACAACCGTTGTATTGTTGGTGTTTCTAAATTCTTATCCATTTATATGACTTCCTTGTTGTTATATGTGTCCTTTTATGAAGTTAAACTTCCTTTAAAGGTCTAGATTACTATCAGAGTAGCGCATCACACTAACCGTTTTGGTTTGGGTGTGTGTTAAATCATGATCTAGGTACACTAGTTCCCATTGCTTGCATTTTTTATATTGTTATAAATTTCAAAATTTCTTTCCATAATTAGGCTAAGGCAGAAGCACATTGCATTTGCACTTGTGTGAGATACTAAACATTAAAATACTATATTTCTGGTATTTGCTCGTGTCTAATCTGAATGAATGATAAAACAAACATTTTAAAATGGTCATGGCAACTCTGACAAATTAGCCATTCCTACGATTAAGGAATGTTTTACTAAAACATAATCCAGTAAGATACATTGTTTCTCCATAATCACCCTTAAACTGTGCGCAATAATAATAATTCAGACAAATCAAGGTCCATTGTCTTCAAAACGTTTTGAACAAGGAGGAGCCCTGTTGGTTTAAAGCAATTTGTCTTTACTTACACACATTGTGTTCGTTCAAGTTCTGATTTAATTTTGATAGAAGTTTTGCAGGTTTTTTTGCAGTTGTTACATTAAGAATTTGATTATTGGAGAGTTATAACTATTAGAATAATAATGATACGAGCCCCAATGGAGCAGATGCTGGGGTAGGATGTATACAATGAACTTTGTCTAATAGGATTAAATGTCTATCTTTCTGTCTTGAAACATGTCCGGAATACATATTCATGCATGTTTTATGTGATTTTATTTATCGTGGTTTAGAGACATTGTGTTTTTCACAGGCATCACTTGGTTATCTTCAAGGTCAAGGTCAAACTTTAAGTTCAAACGTAAACATGCACAACTTGCATGTCAAAGTGGGGTTTGTCCGCTCTATAACTTTAACATATCTAGACAGCTTTTCAAGTAACAAATGATCACATGCGTTAGATTATGCGTTGATAGCATCAAACAAATTGCTACATTCATGATAAAGGAAATAATTAGTTAAACATACAACATTCATTTTACAACAACGATCTAAGTCGTTCTTTAACTTCCCCATGGATTGAAAACAACCATAATACTATTAACGTGACACAGATGTTTACCAATATGAGTCGGTGTGTTTTGCGCATACACATCTATCTTCATCAGGTCAAACTAAACAAGCAAGGTAAAAAAAGTTGCTCCGCTCTATAAACACAATAAATTTATGGATTCCGAAATAGTATGGAAAAATATAGGGCAAAACTATATTGTATTTTTTTATATATATCTTAAAAGCCATACTTAAACATAATAAAGTCAAAATGTAATACGTTTGTTTAAGCCAGTTATAAGGCGATTTGTGAGGGCATTAAAAACCACTGTCAGTGATAGTTCTACATTGCGTTGTAGTAGTAGAATATCAATTGGCCAGGTGGAACGTTTAATTCGTTTAGTCGCATTATCGGTGTATGGTATTGTTTTGATACATAAAGGATATTTATTTGATTTGGATTTGGTGGAAAATCGTTTTAAATTCACTAGTGATCACATACAATATATTTGTTTTTGATCACTCGTGAATTTAAATCGATATTCCATCGAATCGAACATGTTGTTTTTATTTTATGCATTTTTAATACACTGATATTTCTATAACATAAACATAAAACATACAATGAATATAAAGTAATACGTTTAATTTTGATAAGAACATTAATTGAAAGGATACTGTTGCAGGTACGACCGTTTTGAAATCGCTGGTTGTGTATTTCAACAATAGGTTTATTAACCGTTTATTGTCAACGCTCACCCGCCAGTACCCGACACTACAAACATCGTCAAGAATAACAAACAAATATTTAAAAATGTGTTCAACATCAACCGCGTGGTTTCAATTATGGTATCCTGAACAACGCTCGACCAAGTCAAGTTTTATTTCTGTCCTCATTGATGAAAAAATATTGATTTCGTTATTTTTATTTCTTCTTTCCTCTAACATAAGTATGTTTAATCCCAATATACAACATGGTTGGAAAGTTAATTGGTCAAAATTCGTCGAGTATATCACTTTCCGTTCAATAACAGAAGACTTGGTCTGAAATGTTACATGTATTTAACAAAACATTTTTTATTTTTGATAGCTATTCGAACGTGAAGCAGATCTGCATTTTTCCATTAAATATTTAAATAAGTAATATTTCTATAAATTGATGTGTGATATGGACAGCCGGTTGCTACACCCATTCATCTAACCACCCGTCCATCCATCCGCCAGGTCTAATAGTTTGCTTGTTACTTCGTTATGTCAAGCAATACCTGTACAAGAGAGGTAACCCATTACCGGTAAATTTCTTTTTACACAAGGTTACTTACCTTGTCAGGTTATTAACCCTGTGTAAGTAAACAGCAGGTTTCCAGGCGTAAACGAAATTCTTTCAATTGTTCAATATGTCCTAAATAAGGGGCATATCAACTCAAAGAAAAACAACCACATACTAACTAGTTAGGTAACCCGATTTGTTTTGTTTTCGGACATTCGTTTACCTCTAAATAAAGCGTAATCAGCAAAACTAAGTATGAATATTTTTCTATGATTACATGTATATACGCGCACAAACATGTTTGAAAGCTTAAATAAATGATTTAACGCAAAATGACTTGAACAAAATCGTTCTTTAATGCTCGATTGGTCATTGTCGGCTCGGGTACTTCTTTAATGTCCCCCGGGTACTCTTAAGTATACTTAAATGTACCCCGGGTACGGAAAATGTACTGAAGCGTACCCGGGCATACTCCCTCAAAATTGATCGTTGACGGCTTTTTTCAAATATGTTCCTATTTATGTCAATATTATGGCCTCTACATTATCAAAACTTTCGCGTTTGGTTAGAGTAAAATGGATTGAGCCGGAAAATTGATGTCAAAGAACTTAAACACGATAAACATGAAACTATATTGTTTACGGTCATTTTTCACTGTTTAGAAACAGTGAATTACCAGTTTTAAATCAACGATTAGTCGCGTTAAATCGCACGATAGCGGGTAATGACGTTCATAAAGCGCAATAATTAATACAAAAACTCACTCGCTCGCAAAAATTAGTATACGATAAATAAACATTTCGTACTTTTAAGAAACTATTAAAATGCAACAAAATGCAGAGTAACTAGTCATAAGATAGTTTGTTGTCAAAACGTTTGCATTACTGGGATGGTTGGACTGGACATATTTGATGATGTTTGCGATAATACACGCAATACATATGTTTAATTACACCGGCAATACGTGCGACCAAATCGACACTTCATTTCGGGGAAATGAAATTTCAAGACAGCAAAATGATTGCTCCTTACAATAATAAATGGAGAACATGTATATTCATATAAACACAATGTATCGTGAATTGTTTTATGTAATTTCTTTAGTAGATATTCGATAAAATATTTCGGTGGTTATGATTGTTCAAAACTTGAAAATGCTCACGTGCTACGCACGAGCACTTAAATATAAATGTTATAAAACATATCTTTAAAACTAACGAAACATATGACATATGGTTACGAACGTTTAGGGTAGCTTAGCCTACTTACGCATTATTTCAATTTTAGGAAAAATAGGGTTTGCGAAAATGAGCAAAATATGTCATCTGAGTCATTATCTATAGAAGCAAATAATGTGCTTGTTTACATATAACACTATGTTAACATATAACAATAACCAGAGTTATTATCTAAATAATTAACCGTGTTAAATACTACTTAAACCAGAGGCATTGACCAAATGTTCAACTAATGTGCGTGTTTAAGTATAACTATAATCTTAGTTCTTGTAATTATAATTCATTTAAGGTACTTATAAAGTAATGCTATAGTATGTAAGCTATGGAAATGGTTGGAGGAAAATTAAATCAGTATTACGAATTTACGTGGATTTTTATAAGTATTATACTTGTGTATTATATGCAGTTCGACTTAGCTTACATGGCAAAATACTTTTAGTACACATTCAGCAGAACGCGTCGTCTCTCACCGTTTTGTCGATGTTTTTTAAATGTCTAGTTCACGTTATTGGGGTGGGGGGTGGGGGAGAGATCGGTTATTTGGTGATTGGCGGCTATTTACATAATATCATAGCAAAGGTCGTCAGTAGACTAAATACTGACAATTTCACAAAACAAAACTATAAATTCCCGTTTTTCTTTCTTAAAATAAGACTTAAATAAATAATATTTCAAAAATTATAAAACATATAACAAGTTGATTATAATTATAAGTGGTGTGGATGCGAAAGTGTTATTTTTTATCAGCGATCGAAATTTAGTGTAAGAGGTGCATTAAATCAGTTATAAAAGAAAGACCTAAAAAGCGCAATACATTACAATCTTCAAATAAAGTTTTTATTGTATTTTACATTAAATGAATTTTTGTTTCGTTTACATTGAATGAAAATATTAATAAATTTGAACATTCGAATACAAAAAAATGTGCATTCGGGACCTGCATATTTTGCAAATTGAACTGTCTTTGCAAGTACATGAATATTGAAAACTCTTTACTAGTGATAATGATCGTTACAAATCTTGCATTTTATGATACCATAAATCTATACATTTAATTTATTTTAGGCAAGTATTTTATATCCCTATTATGATCAAACGTGATTGCTTGTTTTCATGATGATGTTTCAAAACTGCAGTATACAGAATTGTATTGATACGCAGATTTTTGAGTTGCAAATATATGTTCACTAAAAATGCAATATCAGTCTAGCAACAATTCATCACATGTTATACTTTTACCACCAGCACCAGTTATAAGCTCAAAAAAAAATAAAAAATACAAACGATTAAGAATAAATACATGTTTTCAGATTTTACACTGTAACTTAAATTTAGCAATGACACTACATGCTTAAATTGTATCAGTTTAATTTCAAAAAGGGGCTTCAGAAAAATTGATCGATCATCAGTTACTAAAAAATTTATATCTAAATTATTGTCTTCATTTTCTTTTGTTTCTTGAATTTTTGTTTTGATATGATTAATCTGGGGTTTTGCTTGTTCAACCACTTACGCGTCCATTCCATAACGCTTTACCAGGCTTTTCGTTTGTCCGAACCAGTGAGGGAAACGGAAGATCATCCTCGAGCAAGTCAAACTTGTTTCCATACTCAGAAACGAGCGTTTCAAACTCGGAAACGAGCGTTTCAAACTCGTTTGTTTACCAATTCGTTTTCGTTTTCTTCGTTTTCACGTCTATTGTAACGATTGTTTATAGCGAGTATATACGATCTTGTCCAATCTTTATTAATTAATATAAAATGTTTAAAAAAAAATATTAAACATATATTTTTATATAAATTAAAATAAAAGTTAAGAAGAACATATGTCGAAAAATGCTTAATAAACCAGATATTTAATTCTGAAATCGAAAAAGGCTGTACAGACTAATTCGCCAGCATGTAAATCATGCATGTACGATGTGAATCTAAATTTAGTTTAACGGTTTATTTTAAATTGCTGAAACGATATCTATTCATACGACACACGAAAACTAACTAAAAAGACGAATGCTTAGGTTATTGTATACGAAAATATGTACGAAATACATTCGTCACAATCGGCTCGGGGCGCTAATTTGTCTTTGCTGCATGTGATGAAATTCGTCTTCAATGTATAATGTTTATTGCCTATTTTGTGAGATTGTGACATATTTTATCAATATATTACACTTTAACACATGTTAACACATCTCGCTTTACAGTAGATACTGTTGCAGACGATTACTTTCTTACGCGTCCGCGCGCACCTGACAGGCTTAACAATACTTACATGAATCGTAAATTTTGCGCACATTTTATTGAAACGGCGTACGCATTAATTTACGTTCGGCGTAAATTCTGTGCGTAAACCTTAAGTTGCGTAAATATACGCTATGTTAGTGAAACGCACTCTAAATAAGAGAAATGCTCGCAAAAAGCCTCTCATGAATAATATATAACATATTGTTTGGTTTGTGTTCATCGTTTGATCAAACCATAAACAGTGGGCACAACTTCATTACATTTTACAATATAAATATGAAAACAAGTTTTTTTTCTGTTTTATAATCAGCACAACGAACACTTTGTATTATATATTTATAGTATATTTGGTATTCAGTATGTTGTTGTTTGTAATCGTTGTTTAAAGAATCGGAATGCGAACTAAAGGTTGATTAGTTTTGTGACCATTTTGTTGAACGCAAAACGACACACGAAAATAAAGTTCACAGACATACACATTAATTCCATAAACTATATTTGTATGATTTAAGCGTTTCTGACTAAGCGCACAACATGAAGCAAGTGATGTCCTCATGGAAAATAAGTAATCATCGCAGCTCTCATATTCGCATGTGGTCCGGTCTGGGAAACAGGACTCCAACCACATTCCTCCAGGTGTCTCGAAAATGGGCGATTCTCTCAAGCTGCTACCATGTCTCGCTCATCTACGCTGCACCTGCATCAATTTATCGGTGCCATGTGTCTAATACCGCCTGAGTATCTCACTCCTGTGGGGTTCAATATGAGAGATGTTGTATTGGATGCAGGCTGTCAGATTGTGTGACAAATCCATCGCCAATGTATGTGAAGAATGTTGTATTCAATGGGACGTTAATTTGATCTTCTAAATAAGCCTGCGTTGGTGATCTTGTCCTGCCAGCTGATGAGAACAATCTTAAGGCAGGTGTGGATAAAGATCTGGATTGTCCTCATGTAGTTATCGGTGGTTCAAAAGACCTGTGCTCCATTAAGGTGTGTTGGCTTCGTAAACTTCTATATAAAAATGCTGAAATAGCTGATTTTGAGAAGCGTGTTCGTCAACGATAAACGTAAACCGCGTTTATCCAATACGTTCTTACCTTTTTTCGGATGGGTTATTTCAAACACAATATTTTAGTTCTATAATTTATCCAATATTGTTATACATACACAGGAGTCAAACTCACAACCACACCATCCGAAATATACAAATTGGGCATTCATTTAACACGAAGCTTACTTAATTGAAACTCAAATTAAATGTTAGTTAATTGAATTAAAATTATTTCCAACTAAACCATGTATTGTTAACCGCTTCAATGCTGAAACCAACTTGACCACTTTCATATGCAAAGAAACTTTACATTAGATCGCTATTCACTTCTCTAGGCCGTGATATGTTTGACTTATACATGACAGTGATTACCATGGAACTATATAAACGCTCGCAAAGACGCGTTATCTCTTACGAGTTTGGAACCACTCAGCAGACTAAACCAAAATGTGGAATAGGAGTGTAAACATTGCTCTGTATTTGTGCATGCTCGGTAAGGCAAAGAACATTTACTTGCGGATTTATTGTCCGCAGCTTATTTGTGTATTGGTTCGAGCTTAGTTGCAACACGGATTTCTGTGTATATGTTAATCATTCTAAACAAATTAATGTATGCCTATCACTTATTCGAACAGAATGTGTGTCGTATTACACGACGTGCAAAGACGGTTGGATTCCATACAAGGGCTCCTGCTACCTATTCCATTTTGAAAGAATGTCATTTGCACAAGCCGAGGCTAGTAGTGCATTAATATTGAATACCAATAATTTAAATTTGTTTGTAATACCTGTTACCAACCAATGACACTATAACAAAGTAGCTCTGTGAAAAAGTTGTACTACAGTAGTTTAACTGACAAACGAAACATTACACTCATTTTTATGTCAATTAACTTCAAATTTATATAATATAATTTACAGACATTTTGTCGAATACACGAAAATAGTCATCTTGTCCACGTAGACGACGCCATAGAAAACGAGTTTTTGAAAGACCGAATGCGCCAGCTCGAAGGTAATAGTTTGTTAACGCACACACATTACACATAATATATTGCGTATTTGCGATTTCGTAGAACGACACTATGCACTATGTATTGATGATTTGCTATTGTATTGGCTATTTATATATACAGCATATATTATGATTAACAAATCTACTCAATGTTTGTCGTCTAATATAATTATAGCAACTATGCAGTTAGCATGTCGATTTGATTGATCAACGAATACAATATTTAGTTGATTTTGAGTTCGTTCATGTCTTATAAACAAAGGATACCGTGGATTGCGAATCAAACCGTAACGAAATGCTAAATGTACGCAGTTATCCTCATGTCATTGCGATGAAAATCAAACGGCAATATACTCCCCGCGTCTTTAAGTTAAAAAATATATTACATGATAGGAGGCTACACCATCGAACAATTATCGTTAACAAATTAATGATAGTGACATCGTTTCGAATAAAACAATGAGTGTGTCATTTTTGTCAGACTCTACCGTAACGAAGATTCACAGTATATTGATTTCATCATTGAAATATGGTTTCGGGGCATTATACTATGACACAATTTGGTTCGCTATTGTTAAATGAAATGGACTGCTGCGGAAGTCTTTATCTGATAACGTATGTTTCATACTCTTATGAGACGCATACTAAGTCAATGCCATATTATCCCGTTATGTTAACGTTTATGAGTAAACTCAAGAACAATATTTAAATTAATCATGCTAAAAGCATCGGTATTCAATACGTTGTTTTAATGTTTAAAGTGCATACATCGTTAGTACATGTATTGAAGTTATTGTTAATGATACTTTCGTTTAATGGTAGCATAACAGAACGATTAATTATATTATTATAATAACATACTCATTCACATGTATAAAAAAATTAATAGTGAGGGAAACGGACAGATCACCCGCATAATAACAATTATTTTCTTTTTTATTGGGCAATTAGCATCGATATTGAGATCATATGCGTTTGAACTCAACTACCAATATACGATACTTAAGTTAACAATAGTAAGATATTGCTATCATTTGATAAATTGTGTACCACTTAAATGGGAACTACTGTGACTATTATATAAAACTGTCATAGGTCCGAGACTATATGGTCTTTGTTAATGGAGTTTTTCAACGTTAATATCGTTTTTTGTAGAATAAAAATAAGCGCGTAGCATGTTAGAACACATCAAACACCATAGCCTACATGTTTACTGTAGATCACAATTGGTGGATGGGGCTAACGGATGAAGATATAGAAGGAGTCTGGCAATGGTTCGATACGGAAGAGATGCCAACATATACAGGTATACATTACGAATGACTCCGTAGAATGTGACAATTACTATAATTTATGCAAAGTTTAGATTGTCGGTAGTATTGTGATAGGTAAATGTGTTTACATAACGCCCGAGTTAACGCCTATATAATGATATATCCACCGTTATAATATAAAGATTTACCACACGACGAATCATAAAACAATATACCTACGAAATTCCAATATGTCATTGGTGTTGAATTAAATTAAAAAAGAACATAATCAAAATTGTCGATTCTATCATTTCATTTTCTTATCTACTCATTAAACTATAAAACATAATCGCTCGTATAATATCGTCAATTAAATGTCCCACTTTTGTCCTTTTCATTATAAATTCAAATCATGCTTTTGTAAATACCATTTAGTATATATCACATCGCACATTAATTCTGATTATCGCTTAGACCAGTTCGTGGAATGAACACCTGAGTTGTACAAACACAGTTATATATCACGTATTGTAATGCCTTTAAATAGATACCTTTCAGTAATGTCTGCGCCTACTTACTGTATACCAACGCCATCCCAGAAAAAAAAACAATTCGATTAAAACCAATTAATTTGCTTAGATAGCAGTACGTAAAAATCTGTATTGAACTTAAACTGGATATATTCTCTTTGTTAGAAATTGAATACCGAGTTTTTTACGTGCGCACTTCCTACCTGGCGCGTATTAATATGTCAACATTTCACAATCGAGTTACTTTATTTAATTAATAGGTCTTTTACAGCTCAAGTTTACTGTTTCTATGCGTAACTCCTCTACATTCGATTTTGTCAAGAATTTCACAGAATAATTGTATGAATGTCGTACATCATCTATTGTCAACGTTTCGCATCTTTGCTATGTTAAAGGGGTTAAGGTCCTGTTTTCAACTTACATTTAAATGCGTCTGTATGCAACTCCTACTTTTGCCTTACAATCTTCAGCATTTGTTATTATTGAGTCATTCAATACAAAGTAACATAGGTGAATGGCATTTGTCTTGTAACATTGGGTTCTGTACAGTATAAAGTGATACACATTACAAGTACGATGTATTACTTTAAATATTTGTTACATAATCAATAAATCACATACGCAAATTAATTAGCTTTGTCTATTTAAAAGGTGAGGGTAGTGTACAATCTTCGTCATTTCTTACACTTTTTTTGAACTTAGAAGACACACATTAAGATTCAGATGACTGTTAATTTTCTACATTATCTGTATAGCTGATTGCATGATATTCAGGTTGAATTCGTAGTATGTGTATACGTATGAATAAACATGATTGACTAACAAAAACATAATACAGGCAAACGAACTTTAAACATGTCTGTACACAAACAAGGTAAAATTAAACACACACATAAATAGTTGCATGAACATGAAATATTTATATAAAGTATTCTCTATCCAGTTATTGCAGTTTGCTAAATTATGGTGGCAGATCTGCAACATATACATTATGAAAATGCTAAAATTAAATGTTTACTGCGTGCATCCGCCGAATCCTAAATACTAAGTATATTAATGTATACACGTTCAAGAATTACATAAATACACAAACCAAAGTCATGCTTATTGTAATGTTTGCACTCGATTTTTGTGTCCAGACCGAATCCGTGTACTATTTGCAATAGCCTCCTTTTGCATCCTAACAGACTTCAGGTCAGGTGATGGAGAAACCACACCACGGAGGACTGTGTAGCGTTTGGAGGTACTAAGCATAATGATTATCACTGGGTTGATGGCTCCTGCTCTAATCCCTGGAATATGCTGTGTGAAGCCAGGTACTAAACGCATTCAAACCCAACTATTGTGTGTTTTGCATTAAATATGAAGTTTTGCCTGTTTTAGTTTGTATATGTTTATTAAAACTTAGTAATGTTAAAACGCTTCTTATTTGAACATAGCAATATCAATTGTAATGATAAATACAAAATAATTAGTTTGCATTTTTATTTTTTATTTTATTCTATTACCTTTAAGAGGCCATCAAGATGCGTCAGAAATCGTCGGATGATCAAATGCACTGACACAAACTATTCTTAGAGTTAAATAAAGACTGCACGACTGTTTTGGTTGCTTCGACTTGCAATTTGTAAAAAATAAACCAACATTTTTAAGTCTTTGGTAAAGACTTCCTTTGATGTTGTGACTTAAAACAATGAAACAAGATAATAAGAAAATCTGCGTGTACTAAGCATCAATCACTCTTTTGTATAAATTGCATTTTCATTTTACTGCATAGCGGAATACAAGTATGAATTTTGCAAAGTTGCAAAATTCCACACTATACATTATGTTATATACCACTTAGCCCATTAAGTTTGATACATAAAGCATACAATGTGTACGTTAAATAACTATTATGTCCTATACTTCTTTTATATAGCATGATGATAAATTAGATATAAATCACATAAATGAATACAAACTATTATTTTCTGACAAGGTTTAAGTTTTCAGAAAGTATTGCCATATAATTATTTTAACATCATGTCATAACATGAAAATGAACTCTGCAAACAATATACACGTGTATATTTTATAACCTGAATACAACGAACCAAATCTAATTGATCAATCTTGAACCCGCCCTTTTAAATGTATTTAACACATGTATTGCACCGTGTAATGTATTGACTTATGTGTGGAGTTGATTCAGACGTCTATCATGCCATTTGTCATCGGTTGCAATAATAATATCTAACATACCAGACAAACAGCAGGGGTAGGTACAATATATATTCAGACACCATGAACAATATTGTAAAGAACATGCGAGTTGATGGATCGTGAAATAATTCCTGGAAGCTGCTGAATCGACCAATGTTGAATTTGAAGATGAGTTGTAAAATAACGAAGTGCACAGAGTACACTTGTACTATGTTTAAGGGATTAACATTGTATATTCTTTCGTTTAGCGTAGTTTGTATCACTCTTAAACAAATACTATCAAAATGCATGTCTAAATCGAGCAGTTTTGAAATAACATTAATGACGCTGGTCATTAATATCAGAATATTTAGTTTAATTCTTGCCCTACATTCGCTAACGTATTGCACGGATGAGCCCTATTCACGATTGAGTTTAACAAAAGTCTGTACAGTTTACATAGGTGTTTTTTATATTCTTCATCGTGTACCATTGTTTCTGAAAAATCATCGCTTGCAACATTGATATTGAAAAAAAGTTATGGCTGTGATTCTTATCCTTAATTGCCCTCGCACTTTCGCTTTACCATCATTGTTCTATCGCACATTCGCTTTCTAATTTATCCATGCATAAGCAATGGCCCTACTGTGGCACTGTCTGATAATCATTTTGGCATTGGAAATCTACATTTATTCCTACATCACGGTATTTCTTTTACTATACGAAAACAGCACGTTTGATGCCAATATGGCAACACATAAGTATCAGATTCGTATCAAAGGGAGAGAAATGTGCGCAAAGAGCAACTCGTTATTTGTATCAAACGAAAGCTTTCGTTTATAGTTATATCACTTTATAAATGGTTACATTGAACATGACCTTCATTTCAATTCCCATGCATTTCATGATTGTAATTCTAAGATTGAACCAAAATATTAATTATTTAAACTTTCGTCTCTTCTAGTATATTACGTTAGACGAACAACATCACAGTTTTGCATTTTCGTTCGATTATTTTAAAGTAAGAATACACGCTAAAAAGGCGTTGATTTTAGTGTTGGTCTTCGTCAAATGCAAAACGACAATCAAACAGACGGACATAGGCGGGTTTTTCGATTTGTTCAATACAATGATCTAATTTGTTTGAATTTTGTTCTTTGTGTTTTTGGTTAAGATGATTTTATGTAGAAAGTATTTTAATTATTTAGTTTGTGTTTCCTATTGACTATGTTATGACATCAATATTTTAATTAAAGCTGAATTCAAATTCCGTATTGTATTAAGACGAGAGAACAAACGCACTGTTGCCCATATGTTTGTCCTGCCACTTATGCTTTATGATGACAAGCCGGCTAATGCCCTGCCAGCATAACCTTTGAGACCGCGGGTCAGTAGCCGCGCTCTGTCCAGCATGAAACCCGTTCAGGCAGTCAGTTCGCGCTGCTCAAAGTGCTGACACGTCTCTCTTCCGGCTATGGATTTTTGTGCATAGGATAATTTGTTTATCTGTTATATGTCTGCATACATGTGTGTAACCAAAAAAAATCGTCATGGAAGAAGAGGTCGATAGAGACAAAAGTGACTTTCAGTTTGATAACTGGGGGTAGACTTAAAACTACCACGTAAAGTTATTCAGCAACTCCGAAAAGAGGAACTCGTAAAGAGGCGCTGCTTCTTGTCCAGGAAAGCGACTTGAAGGCTCCAGATGTGCCATTAGGATGCACTAAACTTATCATCCAAGAAAATTGGAAATGGAAGGGTAGCGTATCTCCTGCGTCTGGAAACCAGCTGAACCCCGATGCAGCTTCACTTGACGGAGCTGGTAAGTTCCTAAATGACTTACTTACCAGCAGCAATGGAGTACTAGCCGGTGGCAACAAAACACCCACATCTACTTTCATGGACCCTCGGTCCCTATTGACAATTAAGTCAACTTCAAAGAAAGCTGTCAATATAACACAGGTCCTGTCAGAAGTAACGAAACGCCGACGACACAGCAGGAGGAAAGATTTCGTATTACGTTCTTCGGGCACAGAGACGATCGTGCTAAAAACAGAAGATCACCCATACCTTGGTGTCCTCCTTGAGGGATGGGTTGCCGACAATATGAGACTCTTGAATTATTTGCTGGTGACAAAAGAACTCCAAAGAGAGGACACTGAATACTATATGGCTTACAATATATTATAATAGTCCGAATATTCGAATTTGCGAAGAAATATGAGTTGAATAGTGTGCTTCACTACGAAGTCCGATACAGAGAGCTACAAGCTGAATACCAATTCAAGTGGGGCGCATTTTCCCCGTATATGGAGCTCCAAATACTTACGCCTATGGTGCAAAACACCTCGTACCACCATGGCACAGGACCAACAAGCAAACAGGAAGACTGCAAGATATTCAAAGTCAGTGGGGAATGTCCGTTCGGCAACAGATACCGGTATCGCCATAATAAAGCGAACGCCTCTGACTCCCAAGAAGCAAACAAACCAAAACACCACTAAGCCGACCTACGTCTTTAAAGCATGGAACCGGCATCTACCGACCGATTACGAACATAGAAACTTTTTATTATCAGGAATAAAGCATGGATTTAGCATCGTGGATACAGAACTCATCTCGGACAGTGTCGAAGTTGAAAATTATTCATCGGCCACAAACTTTAAAATGCGCGCGCTTTGTGAAGCCCAAATTTTCACGGAATGAGAAAATGGGCATAACAAAAACGTCGATGATAAAACCCCTGATCACCTCTGCACTAGGAGCTATCCTCAAGGGACTTAACTCAAAAGTAAGACTCATCCATGATTGCAGCCAACCGACGGGCCAAGCCGTCAACGATTTCGCAAGAACGAATCATTTTAAGTACCAGTCAATACAGAACTCAGTCAGAATGATAAGTCCTAAATTTTTATATGGCAAAACTGGACCTGCAAAACGCTTATCGTAGTGTTAAAATTCACCCATCGAATTACCAAGCAACGGGAATAAAAAGGCGATTCCACGGTTCTTCAAAATTCACGGACTTGTTTGGGAGATATTCATCAAACTTACGCAAGTCGTGCAAGTGATAATGAAAAGGCAGGAACATAATTATATTGTTGTGTATCTAAACGATTTCTTAGTCATAGATAAAACCTAAGAAGGCTGTAAACGTTCACTTTGCGCACTCATAAAACTAGTACGTGAGCTTGGGTTTCAAATACATTACAGCAAACTTGACGGCCCTTCCCAAAAAAAATCACTTTTATCGGTCTAGTTTTAAACTCTGTTAAAAGAACTATAAGAGTACCAGAAAAAAAATACATGAAATGCATTGTCTTTTGCACAAAACGGTAAACTTTCATAAGGTTACGAAACAGCATATTCAGCAACTCGTTGGAAAACTTCACTGGATAACGCAATGCAACTATGGTGGTCGTTTTCATATGCGCCGTTTAATAGACCGTGCAAATACGCTACGAGCTAGTGGACACAGAACCCGTGTCACAATTGACATGAAACAGGACATACTGCGGTGGCTGGAATTCATGAAAATATGTAATGGAACCATGCCGATGATTGACGATAGGTCGGCAATTTCTGTCAGTATTGACGCTTGCAAAACAGCTTGTGGCGCCTTTTATTAAGGAGACTTTATCAACATGCCATAGACACAAACTTCTTCTCAACTAACTATTAACTATTTAGAAGTGTTATCACTGGAAATTGCTGCAAGACGTTGGTCACATATATTGTTTAATCAGATGGTTTATGCTCACTGCGATATCATTGCACCCCGTGCCATTATTAACAAGGGTTCGAGCAGACACCCAATCGTAATGGACTCGTTACGCCGTGTCTTCTGGTTAAGCGCAGTGTTTAACTTTTGCACGCGCGCTGTTTACTACCCAGGTCGTTTTAATACACTAGCAGATAATGTATCCTGGCTTCATGAGCCTAACGGTATTAGGCGACTTATGGAAACAATGTTTCAGGTCGGTTGTTTCCACTTACATGTATTAAAAGTGAACGAGAGAGGGAGTTGGATCGTGCAATCCCTAAAAGTTAACTCTAACAAACAGTATCTGAACATAATTCGCCTTGTGCATGCCGAGTGGAATCTTTCGAACCCGCTATCAAATGACTTCCGCCTGACAACAATGCTGCAAGGCATACGGCGACACCTTTGTGATAATGTGGTGCGCAAACGACCGATTACCCCTGCTATGCTCCTCGCTATCAAATCAGCATTGGATTTTACAAACTCGCTTGATTCAACCGTATAGGCAGTCGCACTTACGATGTTTTATGGACAATTATGGAACAGCAATGTTTTACACAGTCTTGACAAGGCTTTCGATCCTGACAAACAATAACGATTGTGTGACATAATGTATCGAAATTGGGGTGTTTCGGTTGCACGTTCGATGGAGTAAGACTAACCAGTTCCAGTCTAAATCATTGGACATTCCATTACCAAGCCTTCAGCAATATCGTCTATGCCCGTTGCAGGACATTTTTCACGCTGTCCGACAGACTGCCAGGCTGACCCTCTTGGTCCCGCCTGCCTGAGTGATATATCTCAGACGATTTTCGACAGCGTTTCCAAACAATTCAATTAATGCAACGCGCAAATGAAGACAGCTCCTTATTATACCTCGTTGCATTACGTCTACTTCTATTAACCAACACCTACAATTGGGTTTGGGAAGGTCAATAGTCAATCAATGTATGTTAATACAGTGCTTTTATCTCATTGTTGATTTATGTTATGTGGAACATAACGTGCTTGATATAATTGTAATTTTAGTAGCATTCAATGTGCGCACCTACGCTTTGTTAATAGGTCATTACTTGAATTCACATGTATAACTCAGCGCTACCAATTGGATGTTATAGATGTAACTTGCGCATGGTATTTGTTGACGTATACTAGTATTTGATTTATGTTCGTTTGAGAGCGCATTCTTAACTGTTGTATATTATGTACGGTCAGCGCGCGCTTTATACTTTGATATAATATGTACTTGCGCGCGCATTTTGTACTTTGATCTGTAGTTAGTATGTAGAAATAAAGCTCTCTTTCCTCCTTTAATACTTTTTTGGTCTAAAGTTTAAGTTGAATTAAAATTGTTAATCGTATTAAGACGAAAGACCAAACGTTGTCCCGTTCAATGTTGAAACCAACGTTCACCGACTGCCACATTTCACATTCAACGTGACTATACATGATAATTTTAATCATTCCTGTGTGAGGAGATACCGTTGACTTGTACACGCGTTGATGAATATAGAGTACTCGAAAATAAAAGACCGATCTGCTATCGGTAGATTGTTTGAAGCGATTCAGCACATACTTTCAACATGTGGGACAGCGGTGTATATATTACTCTGTGTCTGTGCATTTCTGGTAAGGACATGTGTTGTTCATTTATTTTTAATACATTATACAAAAAATAAAGTAACATTTGCAAGCGTAGTATATGAGCAGCTAAACTCTTTAGGAACACATTTGGGTTTGTTACATGTAAACTTTAAAAAAATAACTGAATGATCACCGTTTATTCGAATAGGTAGTGTGTCGTATTATACAACATGCAAAGATGAATGGATTCCGTTCAAGGGTTCCTGCTACTTATTCTCTGCGAACGGAATGACATTTACAGAAGCGGAGGAACATACTGTCTTTATATTTAATTTAAAAAAAAAAAACATCAATTAACATAGATAGCGTATTCTCTATAAAAAATGTGTATAGCAGTAAATGAAAAAATAAATTCCTTACGGCATGTAAATACAATTTTGTAATATGATAAGTATTATGAGACCCGCTATAATATCAATGTTAACTCGAATTTATACTATATTTTTTACACCATTTTTGTCTACAACATGAAAAAGGTAATCTTGTCCACGTAGACGATTCTGTAGAAAACGGGTTTTTCAAAGGCCGAATTCGCTTGTTCAAAGGTAAGTATTTAATTTACTTGTTTGACACTGATTTCGTCAGATGTGTACGGTACACTTTCGTAGCCATGCTTAACCGTCGCGGTATGTTCACGTTTATTAGTGAATTGTCGAAATATGTTTATTTACACTATTACTAAATTATCAAATCAGTATTGCTGTTCTTGAAATTGCTTCGTTTTAACGTGTAAGGCAACTGCTGGGTACGTTAATATACAAAATTCAGTTTTAATGAAAATGTCAGTATCAAATTTAAATTGCATACATTCAAACAAACTCCGTGTTCCACATGTCAAATTACGCAAAATAAACTGTTAAAGTACACCGATGATACTAGATCTTAGCGCCGATTTTTACTATCTAAATACGATTATTGGTATCGATTGTTTAATGAGTCATATCATCGGATTTTGTGATAAAATAATTAATGCCATAAAATAATTATTCTAAAAATGATAATACACATTTTCCACATTCAATTATCATTTAATTAAATTTTTATGTAAATACAACGATAACACTTGTTACACTAAAAGATCATCTGAGATATTAATTTCAACGGAAATGGGAACTAAAATTTATGTTATATAATTTGTATTTTTCAACAACCTATAGATTTCTAGTGGTGGGTTGGAATAAAGGATGAGGATAACGAGGGAGTCTGGAAATGGCTCGACACCGATGATTTTGCAACATATACAGGTATACAATCAGATTTAATTCGAAAAACTGCTTACATTCGTTTATTGTATGCGGTTTTGAGAGTAGCGATATATTTTTTATTTCGCAATGCATAAGCGAATGCATTTCACCTTAGTGAACACAACTTAAATAATATATGTATATACAGTAAAACCAAATCAAACGATATATCAGCAAATCATGACAAACATATAATTCGAAAGTATTATTTGTGTTTGAATCAAACATTCACGGCCCTTTCAATAATAGCATATCTACTACTTAAATTGTAACAACGCATGCGCTCGCTTAATATCGTCGCACAGCAGTCCAAGTTGCATACGCGTTTTGTCAATATAATATTCGATGAATGTTTTAGTAAGAACCATTTAGTATATATCGAAGCGTAAACAAATGACGAACATAGTTAAAAAAAACATGTCCGATAAAGCCTACTTTATACCAAGATTATACATTAACAAGTATTGATCACATCTTTAAACGCAGGCGAATGGATCCTGATCGGAAATGTTAAACACATTTTTGTGCGAACTTAAAGTATGGCCTCTCCCGAAAAATAACGTCCTAATCCGTACGTTAGGAACATGTTCTAATTTATTGTATAATATCCAAACAAGCGGCATGGATACGTTTTCAAATAATACTTATACATGCAAGAATAATATTCAATTATGTGCACATCGAAATGTCTAATTTTACATAATAGTACATATGTTACTAGAACACACATATCAATGTGATCTAATTGATCATAGAGAAATCATGTAGACAAACACACCGTTTAGTGGGTTTTCAGTCTATAATTAAGTATGATCTGGTGTTGAACATGCCTTATCATCAAACTAGCCATTGTCGTCATAAATTAGAACATCACGTACTCATAGCCGGTCTTCGCTATGATACTTTTACAATTTTAAGAATAATACTTTTGCTTGAAATCATTTAATGAAACTTCATTTACTCATTCATAAACACCAGCTCCATTACGGTAATTGTGTAATAGCATAATCTAATTTATTTCGTATGACATTCGAGAAGCATATTTACGAACAGTTTTTACCTTAAAAAAAAACAAGTCACATTAGGAAAAGTCAAGTAGACTTTATTTGCATACAATTTTACCTATCAAACCAACGAAACAACACACATGGACATTAATGAAAGCGTTAATCAGAAGTATAACAAATAGGTATGAAAGTTTAAGGCACATACATATTATATATGGTAATGCAATTAAATTGCAACTCGCTATTATGTTTGCATAATGTCACTGGGGTCGACGATAACGTTGTAAAATTTATGTTCTTGGAGACACAGAAACTCAAAGCCTAACATCTTTATTTAGAACATTATATTCAGTGTTTTTAAAATATTTGTCAAGTAAAACGATTTGATTAACCTCGCCTATAGGTGTTGGTAGACGTCATTTTGATTAAGTCCGTACACGTTTTGTTTTAAATACATTTCTAAAATGACCGGTTTGTAAAATGTATATAATATCTGTACATATGAGTGCGCGATATAAAGAACAGCTTGACTGTATATTTGTGAAAGAAGCACAAACACTCACGTGCAATTCCAATATGTTAATCTCAAAAAGGTAAAACAGACCACACACGAATATTTCGATTGACACTAAATATTAGCTTCTTAATACGATGCCATTTGCCAAGCTATTGCAGTGTTCTTAATGTTCGAAGCAGTTGTGCAATATTGAGTTTATGACAATGCTCAATTATGACTGTGTGCATTCGCCAAATCCGAATACAAATTTAAACACGTACACGTATTTACAATCTAAATCAAGAAACGTTTTGTTTTTCTTACTAGACATTTGGGAAAAAAATATCAAAGCGCAGTTCGTGTTCGAATGTACTCGTATGGCTCCTCACAGACTTCAAGCCGGACGATGGAGGAGACCATAACACGGAGGACTGTGCAGCATTCGTCCCTTTTATCGATGATCAATAGGTCGATACCCTCTTGTGCTAACTCTCTAGGTGCGCTTTGTGAAACCAGGTACTACTTCCTTTCAAACCCAACACGTATGAATTGTCTATAAACTGTGGGAAGTTTTTTTTATTGTATTCAGTTTGTATAGGTTTCTATAACCGTATAAATATATATGCAATACACACTTAAAAGTTAATCAGGTTCTTTCTCATAGCTATACAAATGGTAAAACAAGTTATGAATGTTTGCATGCTAGCAATTCTCTGTTTTTTAATATTAGAGGACACGAAGAACGCCTCAGTTATCGGATAATGAGCGACAGGCACTGAAACAGACAGTTACTCTACTAAACTTCTATTCCAATTGTAAGGCTCCCTATTGATTATTTTTGACTTTTTTATTATAAATAAAAACTATGTAGATTTCTTGATTTTTTTATTTGTGTTATTATATTCAATTCTTTGACAGTAACACATGATCAACACGCCGTATATTCGGGTAAAGCTATACTAATTAAGAAACAAGATAATATAAATATCTAATCAGATGGCATCAAACACATGTTTACTAATACAAATTGTTAATAATAAGTATTTGTGCATCAGGCGTTATGTTTTATAGATTGAAATCATTTACTGAAAAACGAAAAACGAATAAAATCACATAGATGCAAAATAATTGAAGGCTCAATATGAGGTATCATATGTCCATTTATGTTTAAGCAGATATGCATTTTGCCTCCTTTGGTCGTTTTTTTGTTCACATCTCATTAATGATATCCGTGATGATTTAGTTATATTTTAAATGCTTTATTATTAACTTAACTGTGAAACAATCTGCTTCTCTACACTAGCTCTTCTCGCTTATCAAGAAAAGATAAGTGTCTCATAAATCTTGTAAGAAGCCTTCGTTTGAGGAAGACTATTTCCGTTAATGCGAAGATGTAATTGTATACGTTCTTCGAGATTTTACTAGATATATGTTGTAATCAGTTAAAATCAGTATGGCCATTCGTTTGTTTAAGAATGCCTAATCACGTTTCGATCGCCTTTTAGACAGTTTTCGATTAGTTTTGTCTCCATATACTTTCATAAAAAGGTTAATACGCTATAAAGTGCTGCTAACGTGCATGATCCAACCTGTGGGTGTTTCAGTGTAAGTAACACAATCAAGACTACCTCGCACTTTATAGAACTGATGTGGTCGGAAGTTGTTCATGTAGCATCTGCAAATTATAATTGGACGGCTTACATTTAACGGTTAGATAATACATAATAACGAAACGTAAAAGCGTCGCGTTAATGTGCTTCACATTCGAGTGTCTTCGGTTTTAATTTGAGCCGAAAGCCATTTGGACATCGTATGCAATCATACAATTTACAGTTAGTTCGGACGCTAATATTCTAAAAAAGCAATGACAATGTGACAAAATCATTTATACATCACCTGTTTGCCATATCAAATTGCAGTTAAGTTCTGGATTTATTTTAACGTAAAAGTCATCGTTTATATAAAATATAAGATATCGTACGTAAGAACTTGCACCTTAAACAACTTACTGAGACGGCTACACTATGGATGTATACGGATGAATTAAACGTAAATTGCAATTTTGAAAAGTGTTTGACATTTAGTGCAACATTCAAGCTTACAAAGGTAATTGCTGCCATATTAATGTTTAAGTCTATATATATATATATATATATATATATATATATATTGTTTTGACGTCAATTAGAAAAGTCAAATTATAGCACGACTTAAAAGGTTAAGTCATTTTCCCGGACGAAAGTACAGTTGTCATCCGAAATAAGCGTAGTTAATAAAAAAAAAACGTACATCAAGTGGGATGTCATACAGTTAAGTTATGTATAAACGTCACAAACAGCGTGATAATAACACCATAAGCAAAGACAATATAGATGATTGTAAACGGATCACTGAGGAGGAGTACACTTATCCTGGCTTCAACGCGATACATTCTAAGAGATTCTAGAACTCTTCTTTTCGGCTAATAATTTTTACAAAAAACACACACACCATGTTTAATTGCATGTTCTACTCATATTGGAATATTTTTTGAACATGTATACTACTAAACAAGATTTGAATGGCCAAAGTGTTTACATGTTTGTCGTATCCAATCAGACTCTTACATATAGTGCTAATAATAATGCTGTGTATTATGCCGTTTGTCAATAAACATTAAATGTTATTATTTATATAGCAAACGCGTCAAAAACAACAACAACAACGTATACAATTATGTGTCAGAAAATTGCACTGCTTTACCTTATAATGTCCGTACTAGTTCGCTTATGGTACTTCAACAACCGCATACAAATCAACACAAACAAAACTATATAACGTACAAATTAAGAATGCACAGCATACAGCTCCTGAATTAAATACTGGCGTGTTATGTCTTAATTCTGTTATCAAACATTAAATTCAACGGATAAGACTGTTTTGTGAGTGTTAATTTCTTGCACTAGCTCTGACTGCACAATAATAGAAGTTTTGCTGCTAGATGTTTAATTAATATTGGTACCGAGGCTGGCTATGCCCTGCGACTGTGATATGGTTCAGTTAGAACGGTCTTAAAGTCCTTAATATTATTGCAACTAAAGCTAACATTTGTTTACATTATATGGTTTAAATACTTGAAATGATTGGCATTACATGTTATCAGACATCAGTGAAAGAAAAATAATGGGTGTTTTCCTAAGAGCAAATTATTGATCATGCGGCTTTTATTGAGTTAATCAGTGCATCATTTGTATGCACCTCTAGCCAATCATTAGGGTGTTACAAAGTTGTATGTTCAACAGTTTGTTCTTACTATAATCTTCATATATTACCAACTTATCATTTTATCAAATACACACTAAAACTTTTTATTTAAAAAAAATATTAGTTGACTTTTTTAATAAAATGGGGATGATCTGTCTTTACACGTAAAACAATCTCCTTATATCGCGTTAAATCTGATCATTGTACACATAATTATCAGTCACTTGATAGTTAACATATTTATAAGATGATTTACACGAAGGTAAATTGTGAATAAAGTCATATAACAATTGCAAAATTAACACGACACAATGGTCTTTGAAACAAAACAAAAAAGTATACAGAAAAACACAATCATTGTAATGTATGTTTAAAAAATAAATTAAACCCTTGCTATAATTTTGTACTTAACCGCATGCGTCTTTTTTAACGACGTGGTTCTTATTTTTTTAATTTAAAACAATATTCATTACAAGTATAAGCCATATACGAATATTCTCAGACGATTGAAAAAACTAAAACAAGTGTTCAGATATAGTGTGGATCTTCTGTCTGACTGCTAACTGTGAACATTGAGACACGCATCTGAATGTATTACACGTATATGTGTTACACGGATTTACATAAAAATGAACCACAATTAATATACCATATTTTAAAATATAACTTTGCTATTACAGAATGTAAGTTGTATCATGCAGCAAAATCTTATAACTATGGTTTATCAATTACCTAACATACTATATAACGGCATAGTTTCATAGTTGTGCCTCTATATGACGTCTTTTCGAGGAATACATAAAATTAATTTTCCCAATTTAAAGATTTTTTTTATTAACTACGCTTATTTCAGATGACAACATTACTGTGGTCCGGCGAAATGACTTGTACTTAAATTAATAAGGGATGGGAACGAATACTGAACATCCGAGTATTCGTTTTTCATTTTTCGAATAAATTCGAATATTTGATTTGAAAACCTATGATTTAAATGTCCAAACTTACGATCGTTCGGAGCAAAGTTTTGTTCCTGATTACCACAAATACCAATCAATCTAAAGCCCAAGTCCCATATAAGCATGTATGGGCATACAGTCCCGGATCCTCCCGTGTCAAGAACCGATACGATCAATGGACGTTTTGGATTTTTTTAGCGTCGACCGTCTTCACTCCGATGACAACATGGTTTCCACACAGACCAAACCGTACCTACAAGGGCAATCCGAACACCAGTATGCAATCAACACTGCGCCAAAACAGACTGGCTCAGTGCAGAAAGGCAGGGATACGGATAGCCCTGGATAAACTTGGACTAAAACGTAATCTACACGGACCAGCCCAGACCGATACGGCCAGAATAAACACAGCAGAGATAGAGATCATACACGATTTTTTTCCGGACCGAGAATAATCTTCATGAAAGATGGCTGATTTTCAATGATTTCATAAAGTCGGCTGTCTGATGAAATCAAGTGCATGCATATCCTTGATTTAGGTATAACTCAGTTCAGATGCGATAAACCTTATGATATAACTTTTGGGTCATCTTTTGCGCATAACTTAAGATTCGTTATATGAGGTCTCAATTGATGCGGAGTGTGATAATTGAATAATCTGCTTAGGAAACCTCCGCAAGTTTAATTGACTAAAAGTTGCTTTAATTTGCGTGCCACGAAACATCTTGTGTTATCTATTCAGATTAAATGCAGCGTGTTCACAGTTGAGGTATTTTTCTGATCTATTTCAACGTTATTTATATAAAAATAAAACATTTAATGCAGTGTTATCGAATGCTGAAGTGTAAAAGAAACAGGATGGGTTACATTTAAAAATCGTCAATGTTTAACATATTTATTATGAAGAAGTATTCAATCAGGTACCTTCTTGCAAAGCCTAGGAAGCTCGTATATAATGAACAATATTTTGTACAAATACAATAGCTTGAAATAAACGCACTTACCACTAGACAATCCCAATGTTGAAGGACTCGAACGAAAGCGCGTGAGTTCATGATTTGTTCATGTGTTTTACACGTGTATTAATATATATCCGTATATAAAGCGAATGATTAAAATATGTTCCATAGACATGTGTTATTATAAGGACATACTTGTGCCTTGTGTTTTTTTTAATTCCCCTTTGATGTTAATAAGCAATTGAACAGTAATAAGCACAACATTGCATTTTAACTTCCCGAAATACACTCAAATATTTGTACTTTCCTCTTCTCGTTTTATAGATGTAAAGCTTCCATTTAGCGCCCAACTCTGTAAAGAAAGAACATATACTTTAAGACGCTCATCACATGTCGAATACACATACTCCGCTTATTATTCGGTATAAGATGCCTCGGTTATTTTCCTGTATTATATGATTCAACGCAGTTCACAATAATGATAAGTAATAAACGTCTCGTTTGTTGAAATGGGGCTAATCATCCATTACCAGCGTGTTTGATAGGATTTTTCTAAGCATTTAAATTTATCAAACAAACACATCAGTCATAATGCCCTTGATATAGATACGTGCGCGCAACGCAAACCAATACATTTTGAAAGATATATCTTTCCGGGTTTAAACGGGTACAGCAACGGTTTTTTTCCACTCAATATAGGCACATACTATAAAAATAAGATTGTGTCACTTTTCTATCATCAGTTTTATTTACAATTATGTCTTTATACAAACTACATACATAGCAAAAATAAGGAATGCTAGATTCTGTGCAGCACCCTAATTTGAATGTTAAGTTTTTACAATTAAGGAAGCTAAAGGCCTAGATATTATTAAAATATGCTGAAATTGTTTTTTTGTTTTTTTTGTTTTTTTTTATGAAATGAAAAGGAAATTGAGGTCCGATCCCAAGACTAGACGGACCGAGATGCTAAGTACTGTAAACTAAGGTCTTCAGTTGTATAGTGATATCAATAATTCATGATCTATTTTATACTTTTGTCAATTTCGTTATAGTGGTTGTTTTAACAGATATAAACAGTTTGTTATTACACCACTAGGCATTACATCGAAACTAGTCAAGTGACGTATACATATATCAGGAACATTTGTTCATCCATACAATTTTAAATAAGAGCATTTATGATCATTTTAGGTAGAAGGTCTATGCTTGAATAACCACCGATTTACACGTACTTACAAGTACAGTTAACGAGTCTAAATGCAGCACATGCACATGGTCATTCAAGTCACAAACAACAGTTTTTACCTTCTATGGACTACTTCTGGCTTTTACAGTCGCAAACACTCACCATTCTTATATAATCACGTGTCGTGCAAATACATCTCATGCACTTGTCAATTAATGTAAGTTACTAGTGGCTCTATTATTAACATGTTTATGTAATGTGAGTATAACATGGGTGTAACTACATTCCGAGAGTTTACTCGTACTGTGGACATACAGGTGCTTTCTTAGAACACGGGCTCCGACACAATTGATATATATTCACGTCCCGTAGGCATTAATTACTTTAACTTGTCTTCAATTTTGCTTTTACATTTACTTTCCATCGCGCAATATAAGTGCTTAGGTCTCAAACAGTTTTCTGGAACAATGGCTTATACTGTGTTTCTGGATTTAACGTTTTAACGTTTTAACATACACTGCACATGTTTCCGTCTCCAAAGGTAATACACAAGAGTTTACCCTGACTCTTGACTTACAAATGCTACAATAATACGGATTCACCAAGTAATCTTATTTATTGACTTGACATATAAATGCATCACGTGCAAATGCACATGTTTACATTTAAGATGTCTTATATTAAGTTTAAATTCCCAATGCTCTGTTTCAGTATCAACATGCCAAAAACAAGAGTTTTCATGGAGCATGGTGTACATTCGTCTCGTGCATGTGATAATTCCCTCAAAATGATAAAGTCTTAACTTGCAATACCTATGTTCGAATCTCAAAACAGAGTCGTTCTTGTATTTTGAGTAATAATAATATATTTTATAAAAAGCTCAAACTGCTTTACCAACCACGTTCTTTCGGAATGCGCAACCTGAAGTGAGCTACTGATCCCATTGAACTTGTGGAAATATGTCGTGCGCACGAATTTACTGATGTACATTAACTATACTGTGTTGCTGTGCTTTTAAAACACTCACTAAATTTTAAACTTCTGTTTGATATACGAAAATCACAATATAATAAACTTAAGATACTATTATTAGTCAATGTCAAATGTAGCTGTCTTCTATTACTTTAATATATTGATGTCTTGCGAGAAATTTGTGTCTCTAAATTTCGGCCACTGTCTTCAGGAAATGTTAATGCGTATCTTTATTTTCGGCAGCTCATAAAATTTGAAGTGTATGGTAATTTGAAGAATACTTTACGCTCCATTCGTGCTGATTTTATGAAGGTAAACTTATATTTTTGTTTAATAGCTTAACACGCGGCAGAACTATAATCGTTTCATGCATCCATCTGTAAGAAGAACACCTGAGGTTTTCAATCATGTATCTACTCAACAATATGTCAATCAATACAAGAGAGGTAACCCATCACTAGAGCATGCATGTTAAACTAGCTTACTTACCTTGGCATATAATCATTTCTAAGTAAAAAGGAAATTTCTCGGAGAAAACGCATTTATTGTTATTGACATTATCTTCCTGAACTGAATGATGTATATAAGCTATGATAGAACTACGATTATATCCAAACACGGTTACCGTACTATTCTATATATTTTTGAACAATAGCTGACTTCAAATAGCCGCGTTATAATCCAAGCTAACAATATGTTTCTATATTTCTATCATATAAATGTTTGATAAGTTTTAAACATGATTAAACCACCAATTATATGAACGGACCGTTCAGTGAGACCAACATTTAACTTTTTTATTTAAAGCATTCTGTTATTGAATTTTTAAGAAATATTTAAATACATGATGGCAGTTACTTTCAAAAATGAATCTCAAGATCATGTATATGGTGTATGATAATTACCATATATGTGTCGTTAGTATTGTCGTGTATAAGACAAGAAGCATTTCAACGGAATCAACGATTTTTTACCTGAAACGTTTCTTGATATGTAAGTTGTCAATTTAATTCAATAAAACACATTGCCCTCGACGTTTTAACGCAGTATTCAAATGAATTATCGCTCGTCAAAAGACACTACACATTAACAAATGTTAGGACACTCAGCATCCGATTTGAGACAGATGAAGGCTTATTATGCTAGCCTTCCGATAATTTCAATATTTTTGAGACATAATGTTCTCTTCCCGAGTTTACAAACTAATGTGTGTGTTATCAATTGGTTGGTCAAGTGTTTAATTTTCGTAATCAATGTCCTAGACATGGGTGCTGATGTTATTCCCATATGCTTAGTCAGAGGTTCGGATGTTAAAACCTGTAAACGTTAATGCATGTGCACCTGCTCAAGAACATACACTTTTATTAGGTGAACACCATAAATTGTATGACAACGTGTCTATTTTCAAATGAAATCGGATTGTATCGTATTAATTTAACCTGCGACATTGTTTTCTGTTAAAATGCAATACACGTGAAATGGGGCATAATAACTATTTTGTTCATGATGTAGCTTGTTCGTTTTGGATCAATCGCAAAATGCTACCAAACATTTTCAGTAAGGATACTTAAACTAATCAGCCGTGCCCGACGGTCTTCTGTTACAGTGTTAACCTCTTTTATCGGTAGACTAGTGCAATGGCCGATATCTCTTTAATTCCTCGTCATGTGTGGTCATTATTTATATCAGATCGTACGATTATCTATTCACTTTTTCAGAAAAAAATATTTGTATGCGATGGACATACAATAAGTACACCGAATTACATTACAAAACAATTTGCTAACACACTATTCATTTGAAAGGAGTCATTCAATGATTCGTATTGCATGAATCGTCTCGACTAATCTTGTTTTATGTTTTTTGCGATTGATATTTTCAATTTCGCCCGATACGGATCAGACGAAATCATATTTTGCGACAAAATGTTGGATGCGTTGACGGCAATATATAGGAATATTTTCCATAAATAATGAATACACCACATTTGATTTGCTATAAACGCTTCACTTCGATATCTATGTATCATGTGACTATATATAAGAATCTAGCATTAAAGATAGAACCGCTTTTGAATTGACGTACTTTCTACTGTATTCGGACGATTTTGACTCGCGAATACTCTTGTTATTGTTGCCGATTGTAAAATACTTTCTAGGGGTCTATGTCAATATCATGGAAGCATCTGACTTGTCATGCAAACATTATCAGTTGTGTGTGTGTATGTGTGTGGTGGGTGTGTGTGTGTGTGTATTTCGAAATTGATGAGATCAGTCCGTGCCCGAGGCAGCATTATGTGAGGACCTGTGGTGTGTCTCACTCCCTACCTAATTAACTAATGACTCACAAACGTTTCCAAACATTTTCAATTATAACTGCTATTTCCGCTATTTTTTATTTTATTTTGCTGAGGTCCTGTGTTTTAAAGGGGAGGGGGGAAGTATCCGGAATAAACTTCACCTGTCCGGTATTGTGACCATCCACCAAACACAAATTATTCCGTGAATAGGGATAAAAATTCGGTTTCCTAGGAAGGGAATGGCTAAACGGAAAGTAAGCTAATCATTTTCTAAACAATGCAGGGTTTTATATTCATATTAGTGTGTTATTACTTCATGCGGATCATCTTGAAGTAAAGTGGTTTCGGCACTTGCTTAATGTTATGCACATGCTTAAACGCGCGGATAAGACAATTTTATGAACAAAAACAACATAATATGAACAACACAACATTTCTGCGTAATGAAGCGCATCAGCGCCACATGCGATCTCAAAAGCGGTATAGTTTGTCAATATGACCTTTATTTTGTATTTAGTATTACCTCAGTTTCGTATCTAGTATAATAGTAAATATACACGGAAAATAATGACTTTTTTCTCATATAGTTCGAGTAAATACAAGTTTTCAAAACTTGTTTTATGAGTCAACAACAATAACATATTTAACTGAAGTAGGCACACTATGGTATGACCGTGTCGCAGCAAATACATTAACGGGCACATGCTTGTTTAAATAATAAATCATAAGCAATTTGCTTTTATATTGTGTTATGAATATTTCTCAAAATATAGATCACTATTTGTTTATTATTATTATTATATAATAAGTATCATACTACTACTACTACTACTACTACTACTACTACTACTACTACTACTACTACTACTACTACTACTATTACTACTACTACTACTACTACTACTACTACTACTACTACTACTACTACTAATAATAATAATAATAATAATAATAATATTAATAATAATAATAAAAATAATAAATAAATAAATAAATTTATTATTAATATTATTATTATTATTATTATTATTATTATTATTATTATTATTATGATAATTATTATTATAATTATTATTTTTATCATTAATGTCATCATTAGTATAATTATTATTATTTTTTATTTATAACTTAATCGTTATAAATCAAACAAAGAGAAGTTAAGATGTGGTTAAGCAGCTTGTAAAACACCACAAAACTATTTTTAAATGTCAATCTAGTACAATGTGTATTATTAAAATACATTAGTTATCATTTCTCTTTTGAAGTGACAGGTAACTTAAAACCTAACATTTGGTGTGATGTCTTATGGGAAGTTTTGATATCAGATTTGACAAGTTAAATATAAAGCTGCTTCACTGTTTTAATGTCAACCAGTGCTACCGGATATTTACAGTTGTATTTTGTGAAGTCATGTAAATTTGACTAGATCAATGTTTTATTAAATTATATTTGAGCCTTAATCTTTTAAAAGTGGGCTAAATGCATGTGCTGAAAGTGTTTTCCCAGATTAGCCTGTGCGGTTCGCAGAAATTCACAATGTCGTAGTAGAGTTGTTTATCCTGAATTACTATATACTATACTACGACATTGTGATTTTCTGCAAACCGCACAATCTTGGACAACACTTTCAGCATATATATATATATATATATATACAGTATGCATAGATTTTAGGTTATACATCAATTTAACCTGACTTCATAATTTTTTTTATAGACATTCAATATGAAAATCATGTGAAATAAAGTCTGTACTTGTCGGAAGATTTATAAAAAAGCATACCAATACCAGCTTTACTGATTCAATTTCGGTATGGATTTTGCTTTCAGAGTTGGTGTTGTGTAGCCTCATAGCGGAGTTCTGACCGGTTAGATAATACTCGCTGATATGAATTTGGAGTTATCTGAAATTAAAATGCCAATTAAAATCATATTAAAATTTACTCGATCTGAACATTACACATGCACGGAGTGTATTTTTATTCGTAGAACGATCTGTATATCAAACAATAAAAGAAAAAACATTTTAAAAGCCGTTATCTGTTCATATCCGCGAGTTTCAGTTATATACTCGGATATGAGGCATATTCTCATTTTAGTCGTACCCGTAAGAAAAATGCTAAAGTTGACCGACGTATTTAGTCTTTGTTTAATGACAATGGCATGTCTTTCAAATTAGATGCATTGGTATTAAGGTATGTTTTTTGTGAATAGATGTTTGTAGTGAATTGCATACATATTGTTTTGTATTTCTGGAATGATTTAACGTGTTTCCAAGTTACGTTACATGTTTTCGCGACTTCACAAATAGCGGCTGTTTGGTATTTACGGGCAAAAGCTAGCTGAAATAATTCGCGTTCAGAATAAATCTGAACGCTGAAACTCCGGTCTGTAAAAACCATAACGAAAAATGAATACAATGCTATTATATCAATATGCTTAAAATTGCAACATAACATAACCAACTCATAAAGTTTTAGTTAAGAAGTCCATTTTTACCTCAAATAGCGTCGAATTGAAGTTAAAAGGCATAATTTGTTACAGTTTAACTTCTGCTTAAATCACAATACAATCACTGACCTCTCGTCATGTTATGAAATATTTAAATATCAACCAATCAGAAGAAGGCATTACAGTGTAATAGGCTGGGTTATCGATTAAAATCTACCTGCGGTATACAGCGGGCACAGCGATTGGAATGGAAAATGTGAGTGGTGTGTTGATTTAAATTGGTCAGGCGTGCAAAATTGAAAGATTCATTACATAATTCTTACGGAACATTATTGAGAAATGAATTATCTACACAGGTATGTAAATATTATTGCAATCCGTTGATATTAACTGTCTGATATCGGGGCTTGAATGTTGCGCACCAAATTCCTTGCGCATCAATATAGACAAAGAAGGAAAACTTTCGCTATTAAAAAGATAGAGTGGACTATTGACGCCAAGAGTCTGCCAAAGCAAAAATCATCAAAAGACTCTATGGCGGCAATTTATATTGACTAGGGCAAAAGCTTATTTTAATATGATTATAGGTGCTACCTAATTTACAGGCAAAAGCTTTTTTTTTTTTTTTTTTATAACCATGTATTTTTAATAAATATATGTACATGATTGTGTTCAAAATATTATAATTGTTGCAATAATTAAGTAATGCATCCAAAAAAATCATTCTTAAAACCAGTTACACTATGTTAGCGTTTCCGATCGCCAAAATCGCCAAAGGCGATTGAATCTTTCAGCTGGCGATTAAAGTTTAAAATGTGAATGAAAATGGCGATTGCAAAAAACCCTGATATTTCTCTATAAGTATATAATATTCCCTTTTTTTTAAAGAGAACTCGGTACCGATTTCCACATGTAATCGCCATAAAAGCTCCAGGTGGTAATAGATAGTCCACTGATAAGAGATAACCGGATGCCCTTATCGTATATTCAAGCCACATAACACAGTCATGTATGCTGACAAATGCATCACGGGAAATTTTCGGGTAACTTTCCAGTCGCCAAACTGTGATATGTAACGTCCAATCGGTTACGAGAATGTTTATGGAGGCGGAGTTATATAGCGATTATTATTTTTGATTGACGTCGGTCACAAAGTAAGCGTTTATTGCAGGTTTATTAACAATGAATCACAGTTGTAGCATAAATACGTGATATTAAACCGTTAAATAAAGAAGTACATTATAAAAGGCGGTTTCGGGCATCATCATCACACCTATTTACTGTACTGTAAACAATCATTAATTATGAGAAGTTAATTGCAATTGGTGAGCAGTGTAAATTTACTTACGGCGAGTAAGTTGTGAAAAACAAAACCCGTTAATAATTTGATACGGTAACAAATTAAATCCAGTGCATGTATATTTTATCATGTCTATTAATTTTGTAGAACTGATTTACACCTTTTTCTACAGCCACCTGATTATAACTATTCACTATGCATTAATACTGGTATGCCATTTAGAACCCGTGTTATAAGAAAGAGCGCAAAATTATTGCTGTCGTCTGCAATGCCAAGTTCTACGCATGCAAAGCATGCTTTTTTAAAAACAGAAGATGTGTAACTAAATATAGCGGAGCCTTGCCGCTCAGTACATGCAGTATTTAAGACTAACAAATTTACTGGTACGTTTGAATAAATTATATATTGCAACTATGGAAAAATATGTCCATTCAAGAATACATTGCAGTAAATGTATTTTTCAAGAATCAAGAAGCACCGGACTACGGCAAAAATTATTGGGAGAAGGGGGTGGCGAATAGGAGTTACGCAAGACCCACCCAATCAAAGACCGGGACATATCTGAAAGTTCTAACAATGTATACCGTTTATGCCAGTGCATGAAAATAAATATAAATGAAAAATAAAAACATGAAATTATTTGATTTCACGTAACAAATAATGTATTTAAATGCGACTTCATTAATAATTTAATACAGTCATTATTGATACCTATAGATTCGTGATAATGATTATGTCGTTCATTGAGCAAATAAGGTTATAATGTGGGTCGTCATCGTAGTGCTGAAATTTGGCTAATAATTTTTTTTCCTTAGCGCCAACCTAGTTACATATTCCAAGCTTAAAGATCTAGCATCTTATTTTTAACCAGGTTTTCCGAAGGAAAAAACTGGTTATTAGATTGGCGAATGCGGGCGGGCTGGCTGGCAGGTGGGCGGAACAAGCTTGTCCGGGCCATAACTATGTCGTTCATTGTCAGATTTTAAAATCATTTGGCACATTTGTTCACCATCATTGGACGGTGTGTCGCGCGAAATAATTACGTCGATATCTCCAAGGTCAAGGTCACACTTTGAGTTCAAAGGTCAAAAATGGCCATAAATGAGCTTGTCCTGGCCATAACTATGTCATTCATTGTGAGATTTTAAAATCATTTGGCACATTTGTTCACCATCATGGGTCGGTGTGTCGCACGAAAGAATCACGTCAATATCACCAATGCCAAGGTCGCCACAACTAAAAATAGATTTTTTTTTAAAACAAACTTACAAAGGGGGTTAATTTTGTTTGTTCATTTCAAAAGTTCAGTTTGAGTTTTCTCCCTTTATCAGATTTTTTTTTCACAATGAAAACCTGGTTTTGTGACAATTTTGTCCCTTGTTTTTATTTTTTCTAGCGACAGGAATTTATAGCTGGTTCGGTGTCTGTGGTATAGTGGATGGGGTGTCTGCTAACTGGCTTAGTCACTGGGAGGTCTCTGTATTGATCCCTTAAGTGGGAGCATTCTTTAGATAACCCTAAAGACATACTATGGCGTACCATTTGGGTTGAAAGTCAAGAAGACCTACAAGTTAAAAAGAGAAATGTACGTCGAAATACAATAATTGTACGTCGACATAAATATAAAATACACTTCGAAGTATATATTTGTACGTCAAAGTACAATTTGTACTTCGACATACATGTTTGTACTTCTACGTACACATTTTCTGAACAGCCAATCAAAATACTAGTCTCTTGAGCCGCTTTTCCTTCAGATTTATTCATAATAAATGTATAAAATCTCTTTTTTAATTGAGGACAAAATTAATAAAAATATCAGAATGGCAAAAAAACAACACATAGAAGTTTCAAGTATTTAATGCATTGAAAGAGATTACATGTATATACAAATTTAAAGAAGATTCAATTGTTACCTTTTTAAAATTAAAATTATTCAGCATATTGTGAGTATTTATTGATCATGCGGGGCGAAGTATCACGACCGTCCAGCGCATTACTGTGTAGGAAATTCCCAACAGTAACCAAACAGTTACCAAGCATTAACGGGATAAATAATGTATTATAATCTCCCCGTTGGTCGTATTTTGTGATAACCATAACTTGCATAAGTCAGAGGTTAATTCCGCCACGCCAGGTCAATAAATACGCACAATATCTATAAGTTAGCGGTCGATAGTCGCATAATTTGGTATAAATTATAATAATAATAATGTTTAATAAATACGCACAATATCTATGAGTAAGCGGTCGAAAGTAGCTTAATTCGGTATAAATAATAATAATAATAATGTTCAATGTCAAATATCTCTAAAAGCAACAGACATAACGTTTCTTCTGATTGGCTAACACTCAAGGGTGGGTGAAAATTGTACGTCAGAGTACATTTCTCGTTCTACCTAGTAGGTCTTGTAGACTTTCGACGTCATGGTACGTCATATAGACAATAAGTACTGGTCCTACCCAGGAAACAGTTTGTTTCATCAAATGTCTCAATTCAACTTGACAGCTTGCTAAAGCAGTTGCATTTAGCATACAGTACACTGATTTAACATAATCAATTAAAATCATGTGATGTGTCAAATCAATTTTGATTGACAAATTTGACAGTTTTTTTTTAATCCAATAAGTTTTAGACTGTCAAATAACACACACTACCTATTGAAAGCCATACCTGGAGCTTTCGTCTGTATATCACTGACTTCAAAAGAAGAATGATTTCTACTGTTGGGAAACCTTAACACCACTTATTGTCTTCTTATTTATTATCAATGTATAATTATGTTTAACAGCAAAACAACATACTTGTTTTGCAATTAAAATATTTAATAAATACAGGTATCTTGCAGGTTTCTAATTTTCTTTCGCAAACTATTGTTGAATAGTTTAAATTTTGTCGCCACTAAAAAAACTAGCCATTTTGAAGCAATTCTAAAATCACAGTCTAAACTGCATACACAAAGCTCTATAGTTGCAATTTGAATGCAAATATTAGAATGCATCATTTTATATCATCCGTATTTTTTTATTGAAACATTCAAATAACACATAACACAGTACATATATAAAAAGGTATGTGGTATTGTGTGGAGATACAAAACACTTCACATCATTTATTTGCACATAAAATAATAGTTACAAAATAAGTAAAACTAAAACACTGTCATCAACCTACATTTCAAGAATATTTACGTATATGAAATTACAAAGTGGTGTTATTGTATTACCTTTTACAAAATTAACATTGCTGGTTTTGTACTAGCCATAAAACATTTATCATGGATTAAAAAAAGGAACAACCAATTTATTAATTATACAATAGAACGGACATCATATTAATTGCATTATGCATTTACTAAACAAGCTATTTGCTACTGTTTAGAATTACACTATCTTTCTAAAAATGATCACAGGTACTTAGTGCTTTTACATACTTGTGGTAAGTTTTGGATTACTAGTTTGACAATTATCAGCAGACACTTGTCGATATACAGACAAAATTTGCATGGGAACTTTCATATTTTTTTCAGCATAATTGCCTTCAAATTGTTAATTTAACAACCCTTTGATATTGTTTGCACATCTGATCTTATTATACCATAGCTGATTTTTGTTTATAGATAGACATATATAGACTTTTCAAAGTTCTATAAAAGTTCACACATGTTCCATCCAAGTAAACAAACAGAACCAATAAAGATCACTACAGATAATAACTGTGTGTATAGCTTGGAAATTTTGATAGTTCAGGAATCGCTCCTTTGTTGATTTCTGTAAACCAAAACTGTCAGTTTTGCTGGAAAGAATGGCTTGTATGATGCCCAGCTCTTGCCTTGGCAGAACAGCTTCTAAAAACGGAAAACCAACAAATATCTTAAAAACTGATCAATAATGCAGACAATTTATAAATGTCTTGTTTTTTGTTGATTTCAAATCTGGAAGATTTTTTACGTAAGATTGTGGTATGAAAATCCAACGGTATCGGATTTTGTGGTTTTAGGCCTAAACTAATTATAGTGATATGTAACCTTTCGGGATATCGGTAAAGTGCGAGCAGACGAGGTGTAAATACGTTAAAAATTAGAGCTAAAAGACTAAAAAGTTAGATCGGAATATCTTAAAATTTTGTGAATAAATGTGTTTCTGGTGGATAACAACGACAACTTACCAGAATATTGCTCATGAGCACACGTAAAACTTCTTTCTGAGAGCGAATGGAAAATGCGTCACAAATTGTGACAAATTAACAGTAGGGTGTCGTTATTGAAATACCGCGAGAATACTGGAAGAATAGAGATGCCAACAATAATGTTTAAAACAAATAATTTTTTAACAAGCGTTTGTGATTTGTCAGGATAATGATAACAATAAGATATCGAAAAGATCATAGCAAGTAAATTCGACAGAAATCTGAGATTCGGAAATATATTAAAGATGGGTTATGTTCACCTAAATTGTGTTTGGTAAAGACTGTCACTATATGTACATGTAGTGAACCAGTCTTCGGCTTATCCCACTGAAGAAGAGCATTCAGGGGAGATAATTGAGTAATGAATTAATTCTGGAACGGCTGCGAAGAAAAACAAATAATGCGAGAATATTTAGTGCAATTCGCTACACAATTATGAGGTCATTGATATAATTTTTCCTGAGGTATGTATTTAAATGTGATATAGCATATGTCAAAGTATTTTTGATTTGTTCAAGGTCGTAAATAGCATCACGAAAATATATGTCGCGTGGCAAATTTTTTTGATTCGCATCCATATGTGGTATTCTTATGTAATTTAATGTCTAAATTTCCATATGTATGAACGGTCAACGCCTGCTTCGCGGGCTTTTGCCCGTATAACCATGTAATTTAATAAAAAATTGGACAATGTTGTGTTCAAAGCATTATAATTGTTTCAATATAAAAAATTCATCCAAACAAATCAATCTTATTGTTTGCTGGATGAAGCGTTTTTTTATCTGCCAAGCTTATAGATCTACCAGTAGTATTTTATAATTGTGTGCTTATTTAGCCTCTTGAATTCAAAGATAGTTCGGTGGCAGTGCCAAAGTGGATATGGTGTCCGCTTAGCAACTCAGAGATCTCAGTTTTACCTTTTAAGTGGAAGCATTCTTTAGATCATTCTTTAAAAACCATATATGGTTTTGGTTGAGTCGTGGGTTCTTGATGAGTCGTGGTTATAGAGGGTACAACTAAAATGCATAATATATGACTCACATCCGCCGATTAGTTGCAATAATATAACTCTAAGCTTTATAGCCCAATGGGCTGCTTAGAGTTGCAATGCGCTCTCTCTTGTCCATGGGTGCAAAATGTTATCAACAAAGCAAGGGTTAAGAAACACTGAAACTGCAAGAACTTATTAAAGTTTACCTATCTAAACCACAAACTCATCCAAATGGTACCATTAAAGCAAGAAATAATTGATTTTATTGACTTAGGTATTGTTTTGTATGCTCAGGTTTTTTTTATCTGATTTTGGGGAATGGGCCTGGCCTTTTTTGAGGGGAAAGTCTTAAATAATCAATTTAACATATTTTGCTGTTTTTAAAACAAATTCAATGCAACAGATAATTCAATTATGCAATATGTTATATTTTCTACACTGGATCAGGTTAACTTATGTATTTAAAGTTAAAAAAAAAAATCTATTTTTTTTAAGGGCAAAAATATGAAGTCTGGGGGAAAATTTACCTGCTGTGGGGAAAAAAATCCTTGGGGAAAGGGCCGATTTTCAGCGGGTCCCAAAGAAGGAAAAAAAGCTTTGACACTGTATCCGCCATATTGGAAAATTGACCCAATATTGGTTAGGTCGCAGTACACCAATAATTTGCACGTCGGGTTATGTGCTCCAGCCTATAAAGTCGATAATGATGTGGTATTCCATACAGAATACACTGTTTCCAATTTAAACATAAACATTTCAGCGAGGAAAGTGTGTTGAAACATTGTCGTTTTTTATTAGATGCATGCAAAGGATAGCATCCGTAGGTTGCCATTCAGGTAAATTTAACATGTTTATGAAGTTTATTCATTATTTTCCTCAATTTGTCTCGAACAATGTCTGTTTAGTGAAGCGCACGGATTCGCTGCGCTGAACTGAACCCATGTTTATGAAGGGGTGCATATCGACTGCCAGAACCGCCATAGCAAAAATTATCAAAGGCTCTGGGAGTCCGTTTATATGGACTAATCCGCCGATATGACTGAAAAGTGCGAATATGAACAGATAATGGTTTTTAAAATGCGTTTTCCTTTATGTTTTGTTATGCAAATCTTTCTATGAACAAAATACACACTGTGCGTGTGCAATGTTAAAGTCAAATGAATTTTTAAGTGATTTTCATTGGCATTTCAATTACAGTAACCCCCAATTCATATCCGCGAATATGAACGACCGGTCACCAATTCCGAAAGCAAAATCCATACCTTAATTGAATTTGTAAAACCGAGATTTGTACGAATATTT
This sequence comes from Dreissena polymorpha, assembly GCF_020536995.1. NCBI lineage: Eukaryota > Metazoa > Mollusca > Bivalvia > Myida > Dreissenidae > Dreissena > Dreissena polymorpha. The sequence goes on from NC_068360.1 coordinate 83,933,460, forward strand.
TATAAATTCATATGGTCTATATCTTCCGACAAGTGCAGACTTTATTTGGCAGGATTTGAAAAGTGAATGTCTTCATATCCGCAATGTTCAGTCATATCCGCGGATATGAGTCATATACTCATTTTAGACGGATCGTAGAACATTCACACACGCTGCAGTTTGTAAAAAGTTTGACATAGTCAGCATTCGTTTTCATGCGACAAAAACAGGTAAATATTGCAATTTACCAATTTCAGATGCCATTTTCAAACGAATGTTGAATTTCAAGGCTTTAATTGACCATAGCATTCTCTACTTTGTGACTTTTATTAATTAGATTTGTGTTGAAGTTAATATTATCTTTTCCACAAATCAATGTTATTATGTTAAAAAAATTAACATATTTTGAACAAAGTGTTTATCCCCACGCTTTTTGAAAAAAAGGTGGGGATATTGTGGTTATCTCCGCCGTCCGTCCGTCCGTCCGTCCGTCTGTCTGTCTGTCTGTCCGTCCTGGCCACTATCTCCTCCTACACTAAAAGCACTAGAACCTTGAAACTTACACACATGGTAGCTATGAGCATATGTGCGACCCTGCACTATTTGGAATTTTGATCTGACCCCTGGGTCAAAAGTTATAGCGGTTGGGGTGGGGCCGCGTCAGAAATTATCACTCATTTTTTTAGTTTATTTTACATTTACTTCTTTATTTCTACACCGATTCACTTCAAATTGATACTGGACCTCTCTTATGACAATACGGTCAATCTCAACCATGCATGGCCCCATTCCCAACCCTGGGGCGCCCCGCCCACATAGGCCACACCCACCAAAAATTTCCATTTACTATAATTTTTTCATTTCTACACGGATTCACTTCAAATTGATACTGAACTTTTGTTATGACATTAGGGTCAATCTCAACTATGCATGGCCCCAATCCCAACCCTGGGGCGCCCGCCCACATAGGCCACACCCACCAAAAAATTCCATTTACTATAATTTTTTCATTTCTACACGGATTCACTTCAAATTGATACTGAACTTCTCTTATGACATTAGGGTCAATCTCAACTATGCATGGCCCCATAACCAACCCTGGGGCCCCGCCCACATAGACCACACCCACCCAAAATTGCCTTTACTATAATTTCTTCATTTCTACACCGATTCACTTCAAATTGATATTGAACTTCTCTTATGACAATACAGTCAATCTCAACTATGCATGGCCCCATTGCCAACCCTGGGGCGCCCCGCCCACATAGACCACACCCACCCAAAATTGCCTTTTACTATAATTTCTTCATTTCTACACCGATTCACTTCAAATTGATACTGAACCTCTCTTATGACAATACGGTCAATCTCAACTATGCATGGCCCCATTACCAACCCTGGGGTCCCGCCCACATAGACCACACCCGCCCAAAATTGCCTTTTACTATAATTTTTTCATTTCTACACCGATTCACTTCAAATTGATACTGAACTTCTCTTATGACAATACGGTCAATCTCAACTATGCATGGCACAATTACCAACCCTGGGGCGCCCTGCCCACATATGTCACACCCACCCAAAATTGCCTTTTACTATAACTTCTTCATTTCTACACCAATTCACTTCTAATTGATGATGAACTTCTCTTATGACAATACGGTCAATCTCAGCTATGCATGGCCCCATTACCAACCCTGGGGCACACCTAGGTCAAACATTCGGCGTGGGGATACGCGTCGGCCTCTGCCGCGCCATTTCTATTTTAAATAATGTTATGTAATGTTATAATGATTACCAGTTAAATGAAATTATTTACATGTTACATGCATTATAAAAGTTGTGGAATTGATATAATTGTTTATGTGTCTATTGAATGTGATGCTAAATAAATTACAGTTGTTTACTTAAAAATCAAGAAGATTAAAAAAAACATGATAAACATGTCATTTTTGTCTTCTATGCTAGTGGCATTCACCAAAGAAAGTAACCTCCTCTGCAATGCCATTGTTTAGAGTGTTTACAGCATGCAAATCTTGAAATTGGAGCAGCCAATCAAAACCCACAACTCATCCAGAACGTTACTTTCAATTTGCCAGTTTGATTTATTTTGATGTAAACAGATGTTAAACATTATTTTGTAAAGAAGGCAAGAAATCAAAATACAAAAGTTTAAAAAGTATTTTCATAATGATTTGTGGTTATATACATGTATTTATAATATATTTGAGATGTAACATCTTTATGAAAGTACCCACCACTAAACATATAGCGTATGGTAGTTTCTTGTTGAGTTTTGGGTTCTTTTAGACATGTGGTTATGGAGATCATGTGAAATTGCGTGATGGAATGTTCTCGCATTATGCAATCTTTACGGAAAAAAACGTTTTGACCAAGTTGCCGTTTTGCTGATCACAAATGCGACACAAAACATGTCAATATTGTATTTAATCATGTTTGTTGTTTCAATTTATCATATAACCCTGTTTCCCATGTAATATAACCATTACATATTTTTCTATATAACACATGACTGTGTAATGCAACATTTTTAAGCGTTTTCATTGGCTTAGTTTTCGTTTATTGACCAATCGCATTTTTTTATTTTGCTGAAATGACGTTGCAACGTCAAATGACGTCATGAAATGTAAACAACATCTGGGATTCATTATTATGTTTGCGTAAATATTTATTTAATTTGCTCATTTAAAAGCATGTGATAAAAAAGATTTGGCACGAGTTGCCATATCATACCATATTTTATTAAAGGAGTTTAATAAAACATGGTATGATAAGACAACTCGTGCCAGATCCTATATATCTAGGCTGAATTTGAATCTGGGAAATGTATTGCACTTAAATGAAACTTGTTAGCACTATAAATCAATATTTATAAGTCAATCTTGATGGAACTTTGTCAGAATCTTCACATTTTCTTGGCCAAATTGTGAGTCCCGGTTGCATGTTTATAAAACTCGGTCAACAGGTTATATTTTTAAGAAACCTTTTCAGCTCGCTAGAGGCCATATTGATATCTCAATCTCAATGAAATATAGTCATAATGTTTATTATGGCAATATCTATCTGACTTTATATCTGATGAACAGTGTATGTCCTAAATGATCACTGAAACTGAACCTTTCACCAAAAGACATAGGAATCAAAATTTAAATGTGTTTGTACTATTAAGTAGAAGGCTTGATGAAGGCTATGGCCAAAACATGTTTGGTACTTAAGACAATTTAATGAACAAAATTGACGTGTTTGTAGTTGTACGATTTATTTAATTTTATTTTTTAATTTAGTACCAAGCAATTAAAAATAAACCATATTCTTGATTCGAAAATCCACACTGCAAATTTTCCCAATTTAGTTCTGGTACTTTTCCCAATATGGCAAAACAAAAAATCGCTGTAGTCTATATACTAATGTAAAAAAATTACACCACTAATGAAGTGGTTTACATGTGGATAGTTATTTGGTTCAGGTTTTTTCATTATCATTAGAACTATGTAAAAAACAACACATTAATTAAGTTCATATTTTGAAAGATGTGCTTTTGTTAATGGAATCCTTATTATACCCCCACAAACAAAGTTTAGGGGGATATATACATGTAGGAGTAAACATGTCTGTCCGTCTGTTTGTCTGTCTGTCGGTTTGTAAGTATTAAGTGTCTACTCTCTAATTGAAGTTGTTTTCATGTTTCTTCACCGAACTTGGTCAGATGTTGTATCTAGATGATTCTAGGTCAAGTTCGAATATGAGTCATGCCGGGTCAAAAACTAGGTTCTTGGGGTCACTAAGTGCGTTTTAAACATTCAGCATGTTGTCTGCTCTCTAATTCAAGTAGTTTTCATCCGAACATCACCAAACTTGGTCAGAAACTGTATCTAGATGATGCTTAGGTCAAGTTTGAATATGGGTCATGCCCGGTCAAAAACTAGGTCACATGTTCACTTAGTGCGTTTTAGACATTCAGCATGTTTTCCACTCTCTAATTCAAATAGTTTTCATCAAATAGCTTCACCAAACTTGGTCAGAAGTTTTATCTGCATGATCTCTACCTCAAGTTTGAACATACAAACTGTAGGCCATGCCAGGGCAAAAACTAGGTCATGGGGGTCACTTACTGCGTTTTTTAACATTCAGCATCGTGTACGCTCTTTAATTCAAGTAGTTTTTATCCGATCTTCACCAAACGTGGTCAGAAGTTTTATCGGCCAAGTTCGAACATGGGCCATGCCAGATAAAAAATAGGTCACAGGGTCACTTACTACGTTTTACACATTCAGCATGGTGTCCGCTCTCTAATTTATGTAGTTTTCATCCGGTCTTCACCACACTTGGTCAGAAGTTGTATCTAGATGATGCATAGGTCATGTTAGAACATGGGCCATGCCGGGTCAAAAACTAGGTCACGGGGCCACATAGTGGGTTTTGAACATAGAGCATGGTATCTGCTGTTTTTTGTGAAGACAACATGCATAATATTATGTGTCAATGCGGCATGTGGGGGTATTCGTCACGTCTGTAACAAAGTTCTAGTTTATTTTTTTATTTACATTAACGAATACATATTTGTGTTATTTATCTTTTCATATTCCAATCTCCAGTCCAGCAAATGAATCCACAGTGGGAGAAAGTTTCTGTTGGACAGGTCAAGACAACAGCCAATCATTTACCTACCAGTAGTTAAGGAAGTGGCTCTTTACTCCTGAATATGCTTGCTAGGAATCCTGCTGACCAATGTCCGTTCATTGAAAGCAATGCATCTGTGCCTGAAACAATGAATGCTGACTCTTCAAATGTGGAAACAATTATTCCAACTCACCAACTGAGTCCTTCTGATGTTTCTAAGGACGCTAATAACCAACTTTTGTTGGGACGCTGGTATGCTCTGCCCTTTGAGAACGATGATGTTCGGTGCAGAAGTCACTCAGACAAAACTGGTCTGAATTTTGAACCTGGTAGTGTGAATAAAGGAAGTGAAATCTCTGTTTTTAAAGGAAACCCATCAGTTCTTACAACACCAACATTAAATACTGCTGGTATGATAAGTATTACAAGACCCTGTTTGGATCCTCAAAATGGTATTTTTTTGAACCCAAAGGTAATGGATGTTAAACCAGTTCTGTCCTCACTAGACACAGACACGTTTCATGGCAATGAACAGCATGGAGATATTTATGTCCACAGTCCGGGGCTTTTGTTATCCATTCCTTCAGTTCCTTCAGTGGACAGCCAGCCTTCAAACCATGGCCAAGAAGCAAATATTCCTCTGCTAAGCCTTTCACCTCTGAGTTCACAGTCCCAATACTACCAGCAACAGCAACCACAACTGGTAACCACAGTTACATGTAAGACCCCTCAATGTGTGTTTGATGAAATACAGGATTTTGGAGATCACATCCTTGAAGAACACAAGTTATTACAAAGCCAGTTTGGTTCTCAAGCATTTGTTTTAGATTTTGTATGTGAGCAGTCTATGCCAAGTGTACCACATTCTGCACTTGACTTGACTCATGTATTTCCTTTGGCTTTTAAAAATGGTGCAAATGCTATGATCACTTCACCAGATCAGGCTTTATCTATCAGTGTTAATCCTTCCTTAACACACAGTTTTGTGAAAGCTACCAGTTCTCAATCTACTAATGTTAGGGGTAAAAGGGATTGTGGTGATAAATCAATTAAAAAAGACAATGCTACAAATCAGTCCATTGGTTTGTCAAGTGATAAAACAGGCAAGATGGACCAAAAAAGTGCAATATCACCAATGAATTATCCACGTATGCCAATGCTTTCAACATCAGAGATAGTGAATTCAAATCTGGTAGAAGAGTCTGGTGAATGCTCTTCTGATGACTTTGAAGAGATATTCATTGAAGTAAACAAAGGGAAAAGCAAGAGCGATGATTCAGCTCTTCAATCACCAAAGAGGGCTGGTTGTCAAGGTTTGTCCAGAGGCGTTGTCAAGCCGAGGGGTACTTCAGTTAGAGGTATTGTTATTTATGAAAAAATTTTGAGCTGTACAGAGATTTCAATTAAAACAGCAACCTGCTTTGTGATGCAAGAATTGAGAAATGTTTTTCTTTTGACTGTAACAAATATTTCAAATATATTTGTTATCATAATTTATTGAAAACAAGGAATTCATAGTAAACTAGAAATGGCGCGGCAGAGGCCGACGCGTATCCCCACGCCGAATGTTTGACCTAGGTGTGCCCCAGGGTTGGTAATGGGGCCATGCATAGCTGAGATTGACCGTATTGTCATAAGAGAAGTTCATCATCAATTAGAAGTGAATTGGTGTAGAAATGAAGAAGTTATAGTAAAAGGCAATTTTGGGTGGGTGTGACATATGTGGGTAGGGCGCCCCAGGGTTGGTAATTGTGCCATGCATAGTTGAGATTGACCGTATTGTCATAAGAGAAGTTCAGTATCAATTTGAAGTGAATCGGTGTAGAAAAGAAGAAATTATAGTAAAAGGCAATTTGGGGTGGGTGTGGTCTATGTTGGCGGGGCCCCAGGGTTGGTAATGGGGCCATGCATAGTTGAGATTGACCGTATTGTCATAAGAGAGGTTCAGTATCAATTTGAAGTGAATCGGTGTAGAAATGAAGAAATTATAGTAAAAGGCAATTTTGGGTGGGTGTGGTCTATGTGGGCGGGGCGCCCCAGGGTTGGTAATGGGGCCATGCATAGTTGAGATTGACTGTATTGTCATAAGAGAAGTTCAATATCAATTTGAAGTGAATCGGTGTAGAAATGAAGAAATTATAGTAAAGGCAATTTTTGGTGGGTGTGGTCTATGTGGGCGGGGCCCCAGGGTTGGTTATGGGGCCATGCATAGTTGAGATTGACCCTAATGTCATAAGAGAAGTTCAGTATCAATTTGAAGTGAATCCGTGTAGAAATGAAAAAATTATAGTAAATGGAATTTTTTGCTGGGTGTGGCCTATGTGGGCGGGCGCCCCAGGGTTGGGATTGGGGCCATGCATAGTTGAGATTGACCCTAATGTCATAACAAAAGTTCAGTATCAATTTGAAGTGAATCCGTGTAGAAATGAAAAAATTATAGTAAATGGAAATTTTTGGTGGGTGTGGCCTATGTGGGCGGGGCGCCCCAGGGTTGGGAATGGGGCCATGCATGGTTGAGATTGACCGTATTGTCATAAGAGAGGTCCAGTATCAATTTGAAGTGAATCGGTGTAGAAATAAAGAAGTAAATGTAAAATAACCTAAAAAAATGAGTGACAATTTCTGACGCGGCCCCACCCCAACTGCTATAACTTTTGACCCAGGGGTCAGATCAAAATTCCAAATAGTGCAGGGTCGCACATATGCTCATAGCTACCATGTGTGTAAGTTTCAAGGTTCTAGTGCTTTTAGTGTAGGAGGAGATAGTGGCCAGGACGGACGGACGGACGGACAGACGGACGGACGGACGGCGGAGATAACCACAATATCCCCACCTTTTTTTCAAAAAGCGTGGGGATAACTAGAAGTAGTGAAATTTACACATAAAGCATGTTCACAACATTATTGAATATGCAAAAAGAAAATTACTCTGATTTGGTATCTGTGATCCCTTAACAATTTATTTGACCCCTGCAAGTTTGAAGACAGGGTTCATTTGACTCTGGTTGTCCATATCTATTGATATTCTTGTAAGAAATATATTACGTATATTATTGCATGTAAACTATATGCTGTAACATTTAAAGGGTCAAAATTTTGCATTATGTGGTTGATTTCAACCTTATATAACTTGAGCCAATTATGGATACAAGTCGCGGTACATAATTTTTTGTATTGCCAAAGCAAAGCAAATTTTTTGGAGGCTTTCTTACCCAACACTTTAGATCGTGAGCTGATTTTTGGTATGTGACTCTACCTCCATGACATTTTCTCTATAATTACCTTTTTAGGAGGTTTGATATCGAGCTCATTGTTGGTATGTGAGGGATTTTGGTCCCGGTCCATTGATTTTTAGCGAAGTTATGGGCCTTGGACTTACACAAATTATTGACTTATATCCCATAAAGATGTTTTGAATCGGGAGATGTGCCTTGGACTTAGAAATATAGTCTATAATAACTTTTGTCTGGAATTATTTTTTTACACACTTGTTTACATACTTTTAATTTTTCATTCAGCAGGTACATGTACAATGTAAATTTTTGACGAGGGAAGTATTTGTTCAAAGCAATACAATCCGAGGGAGTAGTCTGTTAATAGAAAAAACAAAGCATGAATATTTGAGACAAAAGTGGACATTTTCTCTATATTAATCATTTTACGGAGGTTTTTACGCAAGGCATTCAGATATTGAGCAAACTGAGCTGATTGATAATTTGTGAGTCTACATACATGTTCATACATTACGTCTTGCATGATTTTTGCTTAAAGCACAGTCCCAACGTGAACAATATTTCGTCCGAGTGGACAATCACAGTGTTCTTAAGGTATTTCCATCGTTATAGATCGTGATGACAGTGGATCAGCACCGTGATTGTTATCGGGAAATCGATGTCACGGAGGACCACTGTCTAGTTTAATTGCCATGGCGACATCACTGTTTTCCACGGTGTATCGTGGTGATGAAAGTATGTGTCACACTGGGCTGAATCACGTTGATGCGTGGTCAAGGCAGAAATTCTGCAAGACATAGTGTACCTATTCACACAAAAGTAGCAATTGCAACAGTCTACTGGCTTCTTCCATTTATTTGTCTGGGTTTTTATCCCCACGGCTCACGCTCCAAATGGGAGCGTGGGTTTATATGGTTTTATCCGCTGTCTGTCCTCCTGGCAGAGGTTTTCAGCCTTATATAACAGGGGTCTATTAAAGGCCCCTTCCCAATTGAAAATTTCTTTAAAATCATGCAGTTTCCCCAAAAATTCAAACTTACACCAGCTTTTTCATTTCTCAAAGCAGTAATTTTAGCGAGAATTCTTCCCAAAATGAGCAATTTCTTCCCAAAATCCATAGGCTAGGGCCTCTTCCCAATTAAGCGATGAAAATCTCTATCTGGCCACTATCTCCTTCACTTTTAGCACTAGAGCCTTGAAACTTAAACACATGGCAGCTATGAGAATATGTGGGACAGTGCATTATTTGGAATTTTGATATGACCCCTGTGTCAAAAGCTACAGCGTCAGCCTCGGCTGTACCATTTGTAGTTAAATTTCATCCACTTGTGCAATTACATGCGATATGTTAATGAAATGAGATTTAATTTAATGCGAATTTAATAAAGGAATTCAGATTCAATTGTCAAAAATATTATAGATATAGATAAAATAATATTATAGAGTATTTAGCTACTGGTGTTCTGGGTATTCGAAGAATTAGAATCACAAATTATTATTTTTGCTAAAAAATAGGGTGTGGAAGAGTTATTGCTTGTCTAATTTTAGTGATATGCTTGCAGAGAAAGCTGCAACAAGGAATGTTCCTCCTTTTCCAGAACCATCTAAGAGGAAATTGGACGAAACGTGTGACTTAGTGAGTATTAAGGTATGTACATGTATAAGTTACTCGTGTATGGTCTTTCTCCGCTACCACGTAGTGTGAGACATTAAACATTGCACTTGTCCATACGTTTGTGTGGCTGCCATTCCAGAAGCTTGTGTTTTCAAGTTCTCTTTTACGACTGGGTTAATCGTTTATAAAACTTCACAGTTGAATGACCTTAATGTGTGATGATCATAAAGAAAGGGAAATGTGCTGCAACAATTTGCGACAGAATTACTGCCCTTGGTCTGTCCCAATATTTTGTTTGTCTTCTTTAATGGTTTGGCAGACTTCACGCAAACTTTCACTGCCCAATCAAACGCAATAAGACTAAAGTTAAGAAAATACACTTTGATTTGGCCATTATTTGCAGATGGCCCTATGTCTGTTTTTGTATGGACCTTTTTGTAATAGAGATGGGAGGGAGGGTGAAGTGGGGGGAAGGGAAGGTATATAGATTCCCCCTTGATCGCCCCATTATTTCAACTTGCGCACCTTCATATTTTAGTTCGGATATTTTCGACAAAATCAGAGTAATGGCCTTTATACTTTAAGATTACATCTTCTAACTTGTGTTGGGAGTAACTTAAACAAATTATTGCCATGAGGGGGCTGAAACATAACAAATCTTTTAACTATTTCGTTGAGTTGTGGGCCTCCATATTTTGGTTGCAGCGATTTTTTTTGTCCAATTGGGAAAAGTAACCGTACCGGTCCAATTTGGAAAAATTAAGTCGTGAAAACCTGAAAATTGGGAAGAATCAAGTCGTGAAAACTCGTCAAATTTGGAAATCGGTGTATTTGATCTTATGCTCCCAAATACTTTAAAATTGATAACTAAGTGTTTTCAAGCTGTCAATATTATATTTACCTAGGTTTACGCCGTAGAGCTGCATAGAGAAACTAACTGTTGCATTTCCAAAAAAAATTATTTAATATTTTTTTCCTTTAAATGGGATTTTTTTGGACAGCAATTGGAAAATTTGCAGTTTTTTCGTTATTGGGAAAGTGCCATTTACTGGTACTTTGTAAAGGAGGACAACAATCGCTGGGTTGTGATGATTTCTACACAACAGGAGTTGTAATCCATTTACAAGCAAAATATCACACTCAAAAAGTATTGCCACCAAAGGGCTGAAAATTAACGAACAATTTAATCAGGCTGTGAACTTGCGCACCTCCATCTTTTGGTTCAGTTTTTTTCCCAACACACGTGGGGTTTTCAGACACAAAGGGATATATAGGGGCATCGGTGTCTTACAGACATCTGTGTTTTACAGACACATTTAATTGATTGTAAATTTACCCAGACAATGCTTATGTTGGCATGTTTTTATTTTGATTCATTAACTATAGCAATGGCTTTCTTTTTTCATGCCCCCGAAGGAGGGAATATAGTGATCGCACAGTCCGTCTGTCAGTCACACTTTGCGTTTAGGTTTCAAAAAATGCTCATAACTTATATGTTGCTTCAGATGTAACCTTCATATTTGGTATGTGTATATGGACAAGGCCTTTCCATACCCACAAAAATTTGGACCCCTGTGACCTTAACCTTGAACTAAGGGTCCGTGTTTAGGTTTCGAAATCTGCGTTAAGGTTTCAAAAAATGCTCATAACTTCTATCAAAGCGTTTATAGGTGGCATATGTCATCCTATGGTGACAGCTCTTGTTTTAAGTATAGTTTGTTTGAGAATGAGATTTCTCATATCTGTTGAATTGGATGCTTGTTTGTTTAGATGAAAAGATTATTGTTATAAGAATATAATGTATAAGATGTAATTGATAAATGTTGTCTTAAACAACTTTGAAGAGAGTGAAGAAAGCCAAGGCACCTGAAAAGTCCAAGACTGAGTGCAGTCTTCGAGAGAGGAACCTAGCTAGCTGTATGAACCTGGAACCTTCAGATGATGACAACTTGCTCTGTAAGCCTCAGTACAAAATATCCATAACCTTGCTCTAAAAAGTCTAACTAAAGCACATCAAACACATTACAAAGTTCAAGTCCCTGGGCACTTAGTTAACGAGTTGAGCGATTGTGATCAGTCTAAGTTTGGTGTCATGTGTTGTGTATTTAAAACATTTGGCTTGTTACCTCTCTACAGACAACAGTTGAATTAATCTTGATAAAACTTTGTCAGTATGTTTGTATTGATAATATCTAGGCCAAGTTAAAACCTGGTGCAAGAACGTTTACAACAGGTCAAATCCTAGAAAAAAATTGTTACATTTTTGAAGGAACATAAATTATTACATCTTGATGAAATTTGGTCAGAATGTTTAACTTTGCAATATCTAGGAAAAATAAGAACTTGTGTCTAGTGGAGTCAAAACTAAGTATCCAGGTCAAATTTAGAAAGCCTTTTTTACCATTTAAAGGCCTTATTTATGATTCAATTTTTATGAAACTTTGTCAGAACGTTTATCTAACAATATCTATGCCAATTGGGACTATGGGTGAAGTGCAGTAAAACACTAGGTTTCTGGGTCAAAATTCAGAAAAACATTGGTAGCATATGACAAGTCGCATGAATTTTAATCTTAAAGAACCTTGGTAAGATTGTTCATCTTGATTTATTTTTTCATAATTTCAGGTTTATTAAACAAAACTAGGTCCCCAGGTACAATCTGCGAAAAGTAGTAATAACACTCCAAATGCCTCATTTGTTTCTCATTCATCTATGTCTAACTGTTGTTTTTTTTTGCTGACCATGTTAGGCCTTAATAAGAACTGAGTCATGTGAAATAACAAACACAGGAACTGTGTCAAATAATAGGTTCCTTGAACTCAGGTCAGTGTTTTAACACTTTCCCCTATTAGAAGCTAAGTGAAAATGATTTTTACAATCAGCATAAAACCAGAACAGCCTGTGATTAACTCGCAGTCTGTTTAGGTTTAATTCTGTTTGCTGCTCATCAGTTACTAAAGGTTGGAAATGAAGCTTTTAATATTGAATTTAGTAAGAAAGGTCTTTAATAAATAATCTTTATAAAGGACTACTAATGCGTCAAAATATGTATCAAAGGGATAATGGGTTAAAGTCATGTAATGCTCCTATGTTGGGATGAGGGGATGTTCGCTTTTCTGTCAGTTTATGTGTTGTGCATAACTAAGAAAGTAAAATATAATGCAACCATATAAACCGAATTATCTGAATTGATGACCTTGGGTGTAGTTATAAAATAGGGTGCTGTGAAGAAAATACTATCTTTCCGATTAGCATCTAAATAATCAGGTTTGTAATATTCATAAAAATATAAGTGGTTTCTTAAAATCTGAATTACCAGTTGCTTTCAGCCTTTTACTTAGTTTGATTGTTGTCATATGACTATGTTGCTCTCTTAGACTGTGGAGAATGCAAGAAGGAGTTTGAAGGGGACTGCCCTGTCCATGGACCGTACTACTACATACAGGACAAAAAGGTTACACAGGGTTCAAATTAAACACATAAACTAAATTTGGAAGAGAGAATAACAAAATGACAAAATATCATATATTATTATGTTTATTTGAGACTGTTACTTAAAATGTGTATTAATGAATGTATAACATTTTTAATATCTTTAATATATGTCTATACATTTTAGAAATGCCTTATATATGCCCCTCTTATTCTTATTCAAAAGAGTGTTTCCAGTACCTTCTCATATACCTCAATATCAACTGCAGGTGCCAGAAGGGGGCCCCGATAGAGCTGACCATACCTTGCCAGATGACCTTGAAATTAAAACCTCTAAAATAGTTGGAGCTTGTCTTGGAGTATTTTCAAAAGTTAGACTGGAGTCCGGGATTATGTTTGGACCGTATGAGGGTGACATCATCTCTGACAACTCTAAGTCAGGATATTGCTGGCAGGTACAGGTGACTTTAAAGTGATGCTTACCTACATGCTTTGATACTTATTTTTAAGTTTAAAATAACATTAATAATTTAGCAAAGTCTAAATGATTAAAAATAAAGAGCTGCATTTGAAACAAATGCTTATCTTTGCAGATGGTATGTGTATATAGCTGAATGTCCTTAGTGTGTAAATGATTTTTAAGAAAGAAATTTAAAGAGCGACCAGTTTTGGCTAAATTGTGTTATTTGTATGTGGGTGTATTTCGAAGTTTATGAGGTCCTGCTGGGTCTGAGACTGTATTATGTGTGGCCCAGTACTCCTACCTTATTAACGTACTGGACGCGCACAGGTTGGGACAAATTTTTACTTATAGCTACAATTGCCGGCTTATAAGCTATTTCTGAAAGATTGTCAATTTTGGGGTGGTCTTGTGTTGTGGGGTTGTGGAGTGGGGAATCTAAAATACTTGGAGGAAATCCCACCTCTCCATTCCATTACGGTGACCACCAACCAAACTCACACATTTCAGAGAACGGGGAATGGACAATTGCTGCATAGGTGAGAAGCGCGTGTAACAACCAATGTGCTCCCCAAAAGCCTGTCGTTTTGTCTGTATGTCTACTGAAGAATTCATAGTTGAGTTATCTGTGTCCAAATATTTTTGGGTGGCCATTGGTGTCTGGAAAACATTTCTTGTTAAAATAACTAAAATGTGTTCTATATAAGCATGCTGTCATATTTCGATCTCACACGTCTTGTGAACTGATACAGTTATATTTGAAATAAGTATATAATTTAAGGATGTTAAGTTCTGTACCATTTTCCATGAATGAAACCCTAAACTTACAAATAACTTAGGTTGTGTGTGCTGTAGAAAATAGTGTATTTACTATTATCATTACAGCTGTTTTGTTTCTTAATGCACTCTTCAGTATTGTTGTCTAACATTTTAATGTGGCTCGCAATAAGAAGAATATTACATGTAGGTATCATATTTTCTTGTGTATAATTGTTTTTTATCTGTTTGTTGTTAATTGTAAGATTCTATATGCAATTCAGATCTACAAGGAAGGCAAAGAGAGCCACTTTGTGGATGCCCAGAATAAGGCCACCTCTAACTGGATGAGATACGTTAACTGCGCAATGACAGAGACAGATCAGAACCTTGTAGCATTCCAGTACAAAGGAGGCATCTATTACTGCACATTTAAGCCAGTTTCACCAGGTATATAAATGTTGCATGACTAAAGATATGAATAGTGTGGGGGCTGTCTCATAAGCGCAGTCTTGCCTTGGAAATACAGTTTAAAATCCCTTTACCAGTGTAAGAGTTTACTTGATCTTCACCATACAGGAAAGCTGTATTTTTCTTCGGCACTCAATTTCTCCTGATAATAATAGGTTATCAATATAAAATACCTTCGAGTATGAAATAAATAGTTTACAATTGCAGCTTTAAATCTAAATGTTGTTTCTGACACACTCCGGACCCTTGCATAATTCAGCCTGCGGTATGGAAAGACCTCATCAACGTCAAAATATAAACAAAAATGAATGCCCGGTGAATCCAAGTAATTAAAACACCCGCTTCTTACTATATCTTGTTAGGTCGGACTCCATGTTGCAGCAATTGGGTACAGATAAACAAATTATCATTAGTTTTGTGCAGAACTGACCACCTTGCCTTCGTACTTCGCCAATCGTACTTCAATTTAAACCGTACAAACTTGTACAGGTACTTAGAAAAGTCATATATAATGGAAACGTTAACTTTGCCTTAAAGCCTTTATTGCAGTCTTAAAATCAAAGATAACGTATGTTGAGAAGAATAAATTACTCAGTTTTATTAGATAAAATTAAAACCTATATGCCCCTTTTTTGAGACATATTGACATATTTCTAGTTAAGACATTTAGTGTCACATGATTAAGTTCAATATTTTCACATTATTAAAAGTAATTTACATGTTTATCTTTAAGATACATTGATTATTTACAGGAGATGAACTGCTTGTCTGGAACCGGGATGACTACACCAGAGAACTTGACCTTATCAGAGACAATAACTTGCCTTTGAGACCTAAATATGTCAATGGAAAAGGTTTGATTTCTGTTTTGACAGTTTATCATGACATTAAATAACTGTTCCCTCTTAAAAATCAATTCATTAATGTTTTCAAAGTATTGTATTGTCAATAGAATCAAAATATCTATTATTTGTTCAAATTTATACATAATGAGAATTTAGAATTTATAGAGTGTTCTGAATATCATTCTTAAATTGTTATTTTCAGAAATTTACCAATGTGTGCACTGCAAGACAGCATTTACAAGTGCAGTCCCCTATGGGCGTCATTTGAGGACAATGCATGGTGATAAACTGACATCCAATTATCTAGAATATCTGGACCAGTGGCTTCTAGAAAATGATCATAAATATCTTCAAAAGTATTCAAAACATTTACATCTCACAACCATAAACACAAAGTTCAACATTATTTTAAATGTTGAACAAAAACAAAGTGACATTTCACAAAGTCTCTGTGATAAACAATTAAAAAATGCAATTTTACAGAAGAAAACCATAGAAAATATGGATGATAAGACGACCAATCATGAGGTGTGTAAATTTCCTAGAAGTAACAGTAGTCACATGAACACACACACGAGGATATATACAGGAGAGAGACTGTTCGAGTGTGAGGTGTGTAGTTATGAATGTAACCATAGTGTTACCTTGAAGACACACATGACGTTACATACAGGAGAGAAACAATATAAGTGTGAGGTGTGTAGTTATAAATGTTCCCATAGAAGTAACTTGAAGAGACACATGACGTTACATACAGGAGAGAAACCATATAAGTGTGAGATGTGTAGTTATAAATGTAGCCAGAGTCGTTCATTGAAGACACACATGATGATACATACAGGAGAGAAACCATACAAGTGTGAGGTGTGTAGTTATGAATGTAACAGGAGTACTCACTTGAAGACACACATGATAATGCATACAGGAGAGAAACCATATAAGTGTGAGGTGTGTAGTTATGAATGTACTACTAGTAGTAATTTGAAGAGACACACGAGGATACATACAGTAGAGAAACCATATAAGTGTAAGGTGTGTAGTTTTGGATGTTATCATAGTGATTCCTTGAAGACGCACATGAGTATACATACAGGAGAGAAACCCTATAAGTGTGAGGAGTGTAGTTATGAATGTAACCATAGATTAACCTTGAAGACACACATGACATTACATACAGGAGAGAAACTATTTAAGTGTGGCGTGTGTAGTTATGAATGTAACCAGAGTGGTATCTTGAAGACACACATGAGAATACATACAGGAGAAAAACCATATAAGTGTCAGGTGTGTAGTTATGAATTTACCCATAGTGGTAACTTGAAGAGACACGTGAGGATACATACAGGAGAGAAACCATATAAGTGTGAGGTGTGTAGTTATGAATGTACCCATAGTGGTACCTTGAAGATGCACATGAGAATACATACAGGAGAGAAACCATATAAGTGTGAGATGTGTAGTTATGAATGTAACCGGAGTGGTTCATTGAAAACACACATGAGGACACATACAGGAGAGAAACCATATAAGTGTAAGGTGTGTAGTTATGAATGTACCCATAGTGGTTCCTTGAAGACGCACATGAGGATACATACAGAAGAGAAACCATATTAGTGTAAGGTGTGTAGTTATGAATGTAACCATAGTGGTACCTTGAAGACACACATAGGGATACATACAGGAGAGAAACCATATAAGTGTGCGATGTGTAGTTATGAATGTACCCATAGTGGTACCTTGAAGACGCACATGAGGATACATACAGGAGAGAAATAAAATAAGTGTGAGTTGTATAGTTATGAATGTTACAGTGGTGAGAAACCATACAGAAGAAAAACCATATACGTACGAGGTGTGTGGTTGTGAATGTAGCCAGAGTTGTACCTTGAAGATACACATGAGAATACATACAGGTGAGAAACCATATGCAATGTAAGTGTGAAGTGTGTAGTTATGAATGTAACCAGAGTTTTACCTTGAAGACACACATGATGATACATACAGAGAAGAGACTGTACAAGTGTGAGGTGTGATGTTATGAATGTAACCATAGTGGTACCTTGAAGACTTAAATGAGGATACATACAGGAGAGAAACCATACAAGTGTGGGGAGTGTAGTTATGAATGTAACCATAGTGATACCTTGAAGACGCACATGAGGAAACATACAGGAGAGAAACCATATACGTGTGAGGTGTGTTGTTATTAATGTAACCAGAGTTGTAATTTGAAGAGACACATGAGGATGCATACAAGAGAGAAACCATATAAGTGTGAGGTGTGTTGCTAAGCATTTAACCGCACTGGTCATTTGAAGACACACATGAGCATACTTACAGGAGAGAGACTGTACAAGTGTACATATAACAAGAGTGTTTCCTTGAAGACACACATGAGAATACATGCAGGAGAGAGAGAGTGCGCAAGTTTTAGGTATTGGGCTATATCTTTAACCATAGCGGTCACTTGAAAAGACACGTGAGAATACATCTGTTTCAATATGAGGTGTGCAGTTATCATGAGTTATGCATGTAACCGGAGTGGTTACTTGGAAGACACACATAAGGAAACATACAGCAGAGAGACTGAACAAGTGTGAGTCGTGTGGTAATGCATGTAAACAGAGTGGTCACTTGATGAAACAAATGAGGATACATGCAGGCGAGAGACTGTACAAGTGTGTGGTGTGTGGTTATGCATGTAACCAGAGTGTTTCCTTGAAGTCACACATGAGAATACATACAGGACAGAGACTATTCAAGTGTGTGGTGTGTGGTTATGCATGTAACCAGAGTGTTTCCTTGAAGTCACACATGAGAATACATACAGGACAGAGACTGTACAAGTGTGTGGTGTGTGGTTATGCATGTAACCAGAGTGTTTCCTTGAAGTCACACATGAGAATACATACAGGACTGAGACTGTACAAGTGTGTGGTGTGTGGTTATGCATGTAACCAGAGTGTTTCCTTGAAGTCACACATGAGAATACATACAGGACAGAGACTGTACAAGTGTGTGGTGTGTGGTTATGCATGTAACCAGAGTGTTTCCTTGAAGTCACACATGAGAATACATACAGGACAGAGACTGTACAAGTGTGTGGTGTGTGGTTATGCATGTAACCAGAGTGTTTCCTTGAAGTCACACATGAGAATACATACAGGACAGAGACTGTACAAGTGTGTGGTGTGTGGTTATGCATGTAACCAGAGTGTTTCCTTGAAGTCACACATGAGAATACATACAGGACAGAGACTGTACAAGTGTGTGGTGTGTGGTTATGCATGTAACCAGAGTGTTTCCTTGCAGTCACACATGAGAATACATACAGGACAGAGACTGTACAAGTGTGTGGTGTGTGGTTATGCATGTAACCAGAGTGTTTCCTTGAAGTCACACATGAGAATACATACAGGACAGAGACTGTACAAGTGTGTGGTGTGTGGTTATGCATGTAACCAGAGTGTTTCCTTGAAGTCACACATGAGAATACATACAGGACAGAGACTGTACAAGTGTGTGGTGTGTGGTTATGCATGAAACCAGGATTGTAACTTGAAGAGACAGATAAAACGGTTATTCATGCAGGGGAGAGAGTGTACAAGTCTTTGGCGTATGCATTTAACCTTAGCCGATGATTTATATTCCGATCTTCATGAAACTTGGTCAGAAGATTTGTCTTGGATGAGTTTGAAAATGGTTTTGGTTGCTTTAAAAACATGGCCACCAGGAGCGGGGCATTTAATTTTACATGGCAATTATGGCTATAGTAAAACCTTGTTAACACTCTAGAAGCCATATTTATTGTCTAATCTTCATGAAATTTGGTCAGAAGATTGGTCTCAATCATATCTTGGATGAGAACGAAAATAATTATGTTTCCTTGAAAAACATGGCTTCCAAGGGGCGGGGCATTTTTCCTTATATGGCTATAGTAAAATCTTTTTAACACTCTAGAGGCCACATTTACTGTCCGATCTTCATGAAACTTGGTCAGAAGATTCATCCCAATAATATATTGGATGAGTTCAAAAATGATGTTGGTTGGTTGAAATACATGGCTGCCAGGGGACGGGGCATGTTTCCTTATATGGCTATAGTAAAACTTTTTAACACTCAAGAGGCCACATTTATTTTCCGATCTTCATGAAACTTGATCAGGAGATTAATCCCAATAATATCTTGTTATCTCAGGTGAGCGACTTTGGGCCTTTCAGGCCCTCTTGTTAGATTATATAATCATTTTATAAGCTCATCTGTTGTTTTTTTTATATACAAGAGCTATTGTCTGTCATCACCTGAGGGTCGGCGTCTGTGTCGGCGTCTGGTTTAGTTTTGTGTTTATGTCTACTTTTCTCATAAAGTATCAAAGCTTTTGCATTCAAACATGGCACACTTACTTATTATCATGAGGGGACTGGGCAGGCAAAGTTAGATAACTCTTGCTGGCATTTTGAAAGAATTATGTTCTCTTATTATACTTAGAGAATTAAAAATTTGGTTAAGATTTGTGTTTAGGTCCACTTTATTCCTAAAGTATCAAAGCTTTTGCTTTCATACTTACAACATTCACTAACTATCATAAGGGGACTGTTCAGGCAAGGTAATGTAACTCTCACTGGCATTTTGTCAGAATTATGGCCCCTTTTATACTTAGAATATTGAACATTTGGTTACATTTTGTGTTTTTGGTCCACCTTCTCCTAAGGAATTATAGCTATTGCTTTCAGACTTTGATAACTTGCTAACTATCATAAGGGGACTGTGCAGACAAAGTTATGTTACTCTGACTGGCATTTTTCAGATTTATGGCCCCTTTTATACTTAGAAAATTGCAAATTTGGTAATGTTTTGTGTTTTAGTCCATTTACACCTTACGTGACATAGCTTTTGCTTCAGACTTGGATCACTTGCTATCTATCATAAGGAGACTGTGCAAAGTTATGTTACTCTTACTGTTATTTTGACAAAATTATGGCCCCTTTTATGCTTAGAAAATTGACAATTTGGTTAAGTTTTGTGTTTTGGTCCACTTTACTCCTAAAGTATCATAGCTATTGCTTTCACACCTGGAACGCTCGCTAACTATCATAAGACAGGTTTGTTTTTTTTACTAAGAAAGTGACCCCGATATTCGGCGTCTTCCCCTACCAGAACTTTCCCCTAAAAATACCATTTCCCCTCCAAAAATATAATTGTTTACCAAAATATAATATTTACCCTCAAAGAAATGTTTTTTTCTTTTGGGAAGTCGACACTTATCAAATTTGTACCATGTACAACGATCTCGCTCTCTCTCTCTCTTTCTCTCCCGACGAACACTCAAATTTGGGAATACCAGTGATTCTATATATAGCTCTTACATTACGTCATGGAAACCGGGCAACTAATCGTATTAATCATGTGACTATTTTACTGGATTCCGGTCTTGCGCGAGAAGGGTGTTTCGTCAATTAATTACCGGAAACCAGTCAAATTTTCATCCGGGTTATGTGAAAGCCAAGATATAAACGTTAAAACAGAAAAAAAGTCTCACAATTGGCGTTCATACACGAACAAAATAAAACGTTTGTACTCGGAAAATATTAATTGCGTTGACGCATTTTTTAAGAATGAATCATCAAAAACCGTTGAAACCCAGCAGAATTCGGAGATACATGTAATCAACATCGATTAATACTGTCGAATTATTGTGAGAGGAAAGTAGACAATCGGAAGCTGCCGCACCTTTCCCTTCCAATACTGTAGCAGATTTAGATCGTCAACCCATTCATCATGAAATTTAGATCATAATATGGACATCGTTCCCCGGCCCCAGTTGAAAACATTTCCCATTATTAGATCTACACCTGCAACTTTATTTAGGACTTTGACTATAATATCATACTTGTTCATGTTTATAAGAACAAAAAGGTCAGAGACATGCCTCTTTTTCTAAAAAAACACCTGAAGTCTGCAGGTGAGTTAATGACATTGAAATGAACAGTTTTTATTTTTTCCCCAAATATGTCTCTTTCGCGCTTGATTTTCCCCTTTTACCCAGCGTCCAGCGTCTTCCCCTTTTTCTTAAAAAAACCCTTAAAGGGGACTGTACAGGACAAGTTGCATAACTCTGGTTGGTATTTTGATGGAAGTATGGCCCTTTTTTGACTTAGTAATTTTGAATATTTTGTTAAATGTTGTGTTTAGATCCACTTTACTTCTAAAGAATCAATGCTTTTGCTTTCAAATTTCAAATACCTTCTTATTTTATGAGGGTGCTGTACATAGCATGTTGAATTTGACCTTAACCTTTGAATTACATTGACATTCAAGGTCAAAGTATAAAATTTTGCTTAATTTGCCATAACTTCTATATTTATGATCAGATGTTATTCATACTTTGACAAAACAACACTTACCTGACATACCACAATAGACTCCACCCAAACCATCACCCACGCCCCGTCCCCAGAATCCCCACCCCCATTTTTTTGTCCATTTGGTTCTTATTTTTAAAAGATCATTTAATAAATGACCACACCCCACACTTAGAATCCCCCCCCCCCTAAACACATATTTTTTTCCTTTTTTTTCTTTTTTGAAAGATAATGTAATAAATGACCAAACCCCACACTATACACCCCTCTCCACCCCCACATCTCTACCATTTTTGATTTAAGTATTGTTATAGGTCCCTTCACCTTTAAAAAGAAAAATAGATGAGTGGTCTACATCCGCTAGGCGGTTCTCTTGTTAAACAAATTTCATAATTTCATAAATAGATATTAACATGTTCGCATGGTTAGAAACTTACATTTTGGCCATGGTTGCCCAGCCTATTTCTGTGAACTTTTTGAATTGAGGAAATAATGAGCTTTCTCAGAAAATATTGGGGCTCATCAAACATACATATAGTGGTCATTGACCATCGGATGCTGAATATGTCCCTTCTGCTTTTGTGGTGGTTTGCATTCTATGCGTTCTGAAAAAGCTCTTCTTCAGATTTTTTTCAACACATCATTGGTCTGAGACAATGAATGTGAATAATTGAGAGCATTATTTATTGTGACCATTATACCATAAAAATGTATTAAGAGAAAGTTCAGTAACAAATGTTTAATTTGGAAAAGGAGCATGTTTTAGGTCACCTGAGCACGTAGTGCTTTAATGTTGGGGGCCTTTAGGAAACCCTGCCGTTTGTTGTCCATATTTATATGCATTTGTCAAATTTTTCTTGTTAACGAAATCTGCTGAACCACTGGGCAGAATTTTTGGAAACTTGACATGAATAATCCTTGGCGACCCTCTATTAAAATTGTTAAAATCATGTATGCCCATTGCATTTGTACGTCAACAGAGCTAAAAATAGAAAAAAAAAGAAGAATGTACTCTTCCAAAATATGTGAAACCATAATGGTTAGGACTTTGGTAATATTTGGTATGTAATATAGTGTAGTGGCACTCTACTAACTGTTTCAATTCATGCTCTTGTCGTCAAAGAAAGCCAAACCCCCCGTATCACGACATTTACAGGTGTATACATAGAACTGTATGATGACTTAAGAATCTACTCTGAAACGACAAGTTGCAGAAGTGTAATATTTGGCATATAACATTGTATTATGGTCCTTTTCCAAGTTTGCTAAAATACTCCGCCTAGGGTTAAGACTTACCAAGTCCTGGAACTATTTTGTTTCAATGATATTTATAATTGTGAAATATGAAAATTAAAAAAAATCTCTGAAAAATAAGGCATATAGATTTGTTTTATTTTGCACCAAGTTTGTTCAAAACAAGCCAAAGGATTTTAAATTGGCACCGCCCTGGATGCAACCTGTTTTCATTTAATTTATAGTTAACAATATCTTTGAAATTGCAAGGCACAGCGATTTGGTATTTTGCATTAAACATGGCATGATGGTCCTCTACCAAGTATGTACAAAATCGTGTACCTGGGTCAAAATTGATCATTCGGCATGGTTACTTGTTTCCCGTATAATTATACTGGGAAACTTTCAAAATCTTTTAAACTTCATCTACCAAACATCAATGGCATGCACACACGTTTCGGTTAACTTGTTTCCCCCCCTCTGAATGAGTGTATTGAAATTACGTGCCATGAACAAGAGCCATAACCCTACACTTTCTTATTTAAAGAGCTATTGCCTTTTGTAATTGTTTGATATCCGTCTGTCACAAACTTTTCAGAAATATATATCAGAAACTATATTGAACAATTAAACTTCATGTCTGAATATGTATCTCAACCAGACAAAAGGCATGAACAAGAACCACAACTATATAAGATTTAACATTTGACTAAATGGGCGTTCATTTGTGTATATATATATATATATATATATATATATATATATATTTATATATATATATATATATATATAATATATATATATATATATGAGGAGAAGTGCAATTCACAAGAACCACAGCCCTAGCTTTTCTCAAATACGAGTTATTGCCCTTTGTTGTTTTTGTATGTTTTATTTCAAGGCTATTGTTCCGATACTATACAATATTTCACATAATACTTCACGAGTGTATATATATCTATAAGAAGTACCAAGCACAAAATCATAACCCAACACTTTCTTAAACAATATTTATTGCCATTTGTTGTTTGTACATGATGTAATTGTTAGAGCTTTATATCATAAAAGATTTCAACAATAAGCTTCATAGGTATATATATATATAAAGCATTTATGAGAAGTGCCATTCATAAAATCCACAACCCTACGTTTTAGTAATCACGAGTTATTGTCATAACTGATACAATATCTAAATATGAAACTTCATGTGTGTATATATATGAATACATATATCAATGAGGAGAATCGAAATGTATAAGAACCCTAACGTTTGTTATGTTACAGTTATTAATCCATCTGCAGCCATCAAACAACTGAATTTATTTCTGCTATCTCTGCCAAGTGTTTACTAAGAATTACTCGTCTTGAAGTATTTCATATAGATACAAAATTTGATTTATGACTTTTGGAAATATTATATGTTGAAAGTTATATTGTAAGTTGCTCAAGTTTAGACTTAAGTTTAGATGATAAAAAGCATGTATCTGTCATTGGGATTAAATGTTTTTCTGTGAATATTACCAGACTATTGGAACTCCTATCTATATGGATTTCATGATTGTCTTCCAGTTATGGAAAGCAAATTGTGATGATGTCCTTTTGGTAAATTGTTTTATTAGTTTATATTAAGTATTTATTTACGTATAAATCTTTTTTTATAATATTTAAATGTATGTATATAAGCAAAAATATCTTTATCTCATAAAGTAAGTGGTTTTTGCATGTTTTTATGATTGTACATCCATATGTTTTAAACATGAGATTTCATTTATATCAGATTGTATAAATAGAGTAACAATATTTACCTTGATTATGAACTCTTTACTTAAGTTTAACTTAAAATGCTTTCTCGGAGCTTATAGAAATTTGACACTTATTTGGCTTTATATTTCACAGTATTCATTGGAATTACAATAAAGAATGCATTAAGTAACAGTTCCGATATCAATTGATAAGGTACGCATCGTCTTACGAAAATGGGTATAATGTCAAATGGGGCCAGACTAATTCCAGACCAGCCTGCACATTGCGCAGTCTTGTTAGGAGCTACCTTGTCTGCTAGTAAGTGAGGCAAGGTTTCGTGGACTTATTAGCTGACAGATAAGCTCCAGACCAGACTGCGCTTATGCAAAGGCTGATCTGGAGGTATTCATGTACCATAGACATTAGAATAACGCTGCTCAAATAATGTAGAAAATGCATTTTAATTAGCATTACATTACACATGTGAAGAAGTGTTTTAGCATGTTGTCATTTTGAACAAGTATACATGTTTTGGTATTTTACTAATGTTTATGTTCATGTAATGTTTAAAATTGTTTGTTCTTAAAACTTGTTTTCCTAAAATGAAAAGAGTTCTTAGAGCTAAATAAAAGATAATTTAACCTTGTCATCATTTACTCTCTTTTTAGCCAACTGAGCACAACATGTGAATGGTGGGCTCTTATGATCGCCTCAAGCCATAGTTTGTGGTCATTATTACATAAGAGTGACATCTCAAGACAACACGTGCATTACCCAATCTTTAAATTTGACAAAGCATAGGACCGAATCATATCTCGGTTAAATTATAAACTCTGTAACGTTTGTTCAAACACTTGGTCAAATTAAAGGAAAAGCTTATGGACACTCTCAGTGAACATATTTGTTTCCCAATCTTCATGAAACTTTGTTATCAGAACATTCGTGGGAATTTTATCTCGGCTGTATTCGTTGATGTGTTATGTTGGATCAATAACGAGATCATAAGTTAGTTTAATGAAAGAAAGAGACCGTGAACAGAGGCCACATTTATTGACTAGCTTTCATCAACCTTTGGCCGAATTATAACTCATTTGAATTTGGATTCTGAAAATACCTGTTCAGGCTTTGGTTTAAATCTGAGAATCGCGGACAGACATGTTTGATCCCATGCACGGTCACATAATGTGTGGTTATTAGTCATGAAATTCTTTGTGCGACCATTGTTTACCTTAGTTCTGGTAAACCAGATAGTCCAGGAAAAAGTTATATGTTTGACTGACCGCCATGATTTAAAATGAACTACTGTTCCAAACGGCCAAAAACAAAACATACACGAGTTTTTGGTGCCTAAGGTCTTGTGACAATGTGTTACCCCCACTCAAATCATCATGACATACTCGTTTAAATAATAAAACAAAGTGTCCATATCCCTAATATGTATTCTCCAGCTACCAATCCATTGCTGGCAATTTAATAGGCCAAGAAAATAAACAAACCACTTAATTATGCTTGGACCCCATTCAGTTTGACTGGCTTTGTGCTAGGTCCAACAGATGTTAGTTGAGACTGGATATTTAGGTCTTTTAGTATGGTGTAAGACTTCATTCTCAATTTTGTGGCATGACTTGTTTCCTGTTTTAGCCTAGGCATAGGCCAAGGCCAAATAAAGTATATAATAGCCTTTTAATGTGCCCATATATGTTTTTAAAGTTTGAATCTTTTTTTGCCAAACATGTGTATGCGTCATTTTATGACGAAACTTGACCATTGTTATCAGCTTTACTTCTAGGGATGCTTTTGTAGTTATGAGTCTATGATGCGATACCACTGCACAATCCAATTGGACTGATCCAATTACCGGTAGCATGTGAGTTCCGTTAGTGGTCACCATACCGGACAGGCGGGATTTCCTAGCTCCTGGTATTCTTTTACCGTTCACAGCACAATACCACGAAGAAAAGTAAATATTTCACAGTAAATACCGAAAAGCTGGAATTTGCATATATCAGTGAACACTCCTCTCAACTAGCGGTTTTTAATACTTCCCAAAGTCGAAAGCTTCGTGCTGTAATAGCATCGCATTCTGTAATGGTTATAATGGCAACTTGCACATTTTTTTATTATTTCGTTTTCTTTGTTGGTACAATTATTTAACTTTATTCCAAAGATTTTAGTTTTGCGAGTAAATTCATTTGATGATATTTTTCAAAAATAATAAAATATTTGAACAAGTCGCTTTTAGTGAAAGCCAAGAATGATGTCTTTGAAGTGGAAGTCCTTATGTACTTTCAAATAAAACTACTGCAAAAATTATAAATCATTTCCGTACAAAAAAGGGACCATGGGCCCAAATGCGCTTACCTGCGACTCGTAAAAACTTAACTTCACCGATAATGTGGAGTTAAGATTAATTAAAGCACTTTAAGAAACGAAAACTATTTAATGAATTTACGGGTAATTTTTAGTTTTCAACTGGGCTGAGATGACCCAGTTTCAAACTTGGCCATTACATAATTGGGGAAAATCTCATGACCAAATTTCATGAATCTCAAACAACAGTAGCCTATAGAACGTTATGCTTAGGTGAGCTAAATATGGACAATTGAATGATGCCGTTAATGCGCATCTCACAAAGACTGCACGATGGAATGTACAGCTCATTCATGTTCCCTCATAAGATGTCACCCAATCAACTCATGTGATAAAACCAAACGAAACATACTAATGTAATATTCTTTGTAAACGATCTTGCAAAACGTATTTATGACATGCTTGCCTAAACCTTTTCCGATAGACTCGTAGACAATTAGCCACTACATACCAATGTGTTATCTACTGTGCATATAGGTAACTTTTTTGTCGAGTGCGGTTTCAGAAATGTCGATATGTAATAACACTGGTCGATTGTATGTATGCGCTTGTGTGTGCGTGCGTCTGGACTTGTCGTGACTCAATATAAAGAAGTGAAACTCCAGCTGCTGTAGCAGTATTGAATTTTCATTAAAACAATTAGTTGGTCCTTTATTTAAGGCAAGTGACCGATTGCCCAAACAGTAAAAAATAATAAAAACACAATACCGCCACCAGCCTCTGAAGGCTGAAAATATAACAACATCGAAGATATGTACGGGGATACACGCTACTGCATCCACGCAGCACACATCAAACTGTTGTGCAATGCAGTATAAAGAAGTGAAACTCCAGCTGCTGGAGCAGTATTGAATTTTCATTAAAACAATTAGTTGGTCCTTTATTTAAGGCAAGTGACCGATTGCCCAAACAGTAAAAAATAATAAAAACACAATACCGCCACCAGCCTCTGAAGGCTGAAAATATACCAACATCAAACCTTGATATTCATCATGCAATTTGTTTGTACATCACGTACAACGCAATTTCACCATCATACTACTACTACTACTACTTCTACTACTACTAGTACTACTACTACTACTACTACTACTACTACTACTACTACTACTACTACTACTACTACTACTACTACTTCTACTACTTCTAGTACTACTACTACTACTACTACTACTACTACTACTACTACTACTACTACTACTACTACTACTACTACTGATACTACTACTACTACTACTACTACTACTACTACTACTACTACTACTACTACTACTACTACTACTTCTACTACTACTTCTACTACTGCTTCTACTACCAGGGGCGTAGCTGGGCTGATTTTCAGTGTACGCAAACGGCATGCTAGGTGGGCATGCTCCCCCGGAATTTTGTTTACCTCTACGAAGCCGTAAGTGCATTCTAGAGATGTTTCAGACCATATTATTGTGCAAAATATGGCGTGATAAACTCGGATATGATCCCATTTATCTTCGATTTTAAAACTTGTGATTTCCTTTAAGATTTATATTCTACAATTATGTCGGCGTATATCATTTAATGTTCATGTACGTCTAAATAAAACCATGATTAGGTATGGTATAAAATAGGGCATAAAACTTTTGGATAAAAGTAACTAAAGCTTAAGTTGTATTGTTAAACACAAGTAAAAGAGACATAATAAATCAAAATATCCATCTTTTACATAGCATCTATGTCTATCATATTTACTCGATAAATGTACTAATATCTCGTCTTGTTTTTTCTACCTATAGCAAAATATTTTTATAAGCAATACACGTAAACTGTATACATTCGAATTAATGCAAGGTCTTCAGTATTACATGCATTACATTACACACGAAATAAAAGGACCAAACGGCGCTCCTTTCGTCTGGCATAAACGTCAACGACGTCACTAAAGTGCCTGTACTGGTGCAAATCACCATGCCAACAAGGTATGGAAGTTGCACCAAGTTGACAGAATTTGGTGTATTACACCATTACAGTTGTCATAAATCAAGCTGGTGTCATAAAATAGTCGGTCCAGTTTGTTTCTGAAGTCATGTTAACAGTGATCTTTTGTCATCAATTTCATCTGCACAGACAGTTATAAAACAAGTAGATTATCTGTCTTTCAGTAATCATTGTAACAGAAAATTCAACATTCTGCACCAAAAGTCAAAATAATGTAGGAGCGACTGTCCGGGTTGACAAAATAATGTAGGAGCGATTGTCCGGGTTGGAAAAATAATGTAGGAGCGACTGTCCGCCCTGTCAAAACATCGTAAGAGCGACTGTCCGCCTTGTCAAATTTAGCGTAGGAGCGATAGTCCGTAGGAGCGATTGTCCGGATACCGAGAATTGAAAACTAGATTTTAAATAAATGCAAAATGCATAAATGTTGACATGGTATTTTTTCTGTATGATATCAATTTACCTCGCTCGTGGAGAGTTTAGAACAATATAATTTCGTCAAATTTATATGAAATCAAGGCTTATTGTTAAGACAACTTATATACACATATATCAAATAAGTTGAAATAACCGAAATAAGATAATTTTCACTTTGAAGTAAATGGCGACAACAACGAGATCAATTAAACATAAATACAAAATCGTGTGAAGGGTCAACATCGGGTTTCAATACTGTCCGGATAATAGCAAACGAAATTAAACAAATATTCTAGACAATTCTAGTTTAAATGACGCGACATTTACGTAAGATTCATTCATTTCAAATCGACATTTTTTTCACTATATTGTTGAAGTGTTAAATTTGAACGGTTAGTTTGGACTTGCAATCAAACATCGATCAATTTCTGGTAATATTTTTATCTGTTCATTATGCTTCATTTATAATTAACTGATTAAGTCATAATTCGATACTTAAAACAATCAAGATACGCCGTCATGTGTTTGTACTAAGAAAACCTTCGATATATATATGTCGATCTTTACTATGACATCAGCTGATATCGATTCTTTTGTTATGAACTCAAGCAAGTGGTGTTTGAATACGTCACTTCCGGTTTAAACAAAAATCTCTTCTCGATCGCAAAGAGCGAAAATTCGGCATAGTTATCGGCTGTATACATGCTGAATACGTTGGTTTTAATCTAATGGCACGGAAATGCATTAAAGTATTATAATCTCACGTTAAAATTGTATATTTATGGTTTTTTAAATCGAGGCAGGTGATCTTTAACAATCAGAATAGTGGTGTTTACTATGCCATTTTAAAATTCCGTGAAACTTTGTACACGAAATATTTTGATTATAAACCTTTATTATTTAGAAATAGTATATTCTTCATTTCAGAGTTGTTGGGGTACCATAGTGACAGAGTCCCTTTAATTAACACAACATGATTATTTGGATTAGCCGATATGCCTTTCATCGTTTAGTTTTAATCCCCATTTGGTTTTGAGGGCGTCTCCGCAAAACGACACACATGTGACATATCTGAAAGCAGGATAAATATACCGAATACAAACTATGCATCATATAAAGAATCTTAGCACAGTTTATGTATAATGTAAACGATTCCTTGTTACAACTAGCCATTGAAAATGAGTAAGATTTTACACTTAAAAAAGTCGCAAGTAAAATGTTATGTAACCATGTTATGGCATATAAATTTATTTATAACAGCTGACTACCATTTTTGAGAAAATAACATGTAAAACACACACACGCGTGTCGAGCTCATTTACTATTTTCGTTCATAAACGTCCTATTTCAAAGGAACTTTTTCACTCTTTGTACTTATTAATGTATACAGCACAGTTTCAGTTCGTATGTATGCGTGGCAATAAATACTATCAAGGTTCTTAATCTCATTTTTTTACAGAAATATAATACGTGTTCAAGTAAATGTAATTATATTAGTAAAGATTGTAATAGGTGTGCCTAAAAGGTAGAAGGAATGCCTGCATATATTCGTCAACTGCCGTTTGCATTTTCTTGCTACTGCCGTTTGCCATTTGTATTCGCACTACTGACGTTTGTCATATTTGATTTTACTCTTTAAAGGGGCCTTTTCACAGATTTTGGCATTTTTTAACTTATTCATTAAATGCTTTATATCGATAAATGTAAACATTGGATCGTAAAAGCTCCAGTAAAAAATCAAGAATTAAATTTAAAAAAGGAAAAGAACATTGCCCGGACCAGGTTTCGAACCAGTGACCCCTGGAGTCCTGCCAGAGTCCTGAGGGGAAAACGCTTTAGCCTACTGAGCTATTCCGCCGATTACACTAATTGATGTATTTTATACCTTATATAAGCAATCTTCGTAGTTTCACAAAATTTAACGACAAAAACAGAACTCTCCAAATTATTCAATCGTTTCGCGTTGCAACGCTTTATAATTTTTAGGTTTTAAAATCGTCAAAAGATGCATATAATGGCTATATTAGACCATGGTAAATGTTCAGTATGACTGTTCCCTCACAAATATCATAACTAAAACGAAAATTTGCGAATCTGAAATAACTTTTTTCAATTTTGTCAATTTACCAAAGCGTGAAAAGATCCCTTTAAACGTATATTTATTATCCGGTACATATTTTGTTTGTTTATGCATAGAAATATGTAATTTATGTTTGTCCGGTAACACATCAACGGTTGTGTGATCGTTTATTTTTGTGAACACCGACTCTTTGAAATTTTACTACGGACGTTTGCTTCTACAATAGAAATTTGTGTCGAAGTGTTCTCGAACACCACATACAACGCGTGATACATCGATCGCAATCTTTATGCATGCCCTATTACCTACGCTATGTCGTATGAAAGCCAGATGACGATCAGCTGCTGTCCTTCATAAAACGCCTACGGACGTTGACCTATGGGGTCAAGTGACAGTTTGTGTTCATTCCCAGTGGTCATCGAAGCTCAACAACTTGTTTCACGCATGCCTGCTTTCCAATATATCTTTACATTTTTATCTGACTTTTGAATAAAATCTTACGTGTTTATACCTAGGCAAAATACATCGTATGTGATGTGCGCGGTATCTTGTTTTTATCAACGACTTGCCACTACATGTCACATCCAGAGTAATGTTATTCGCAGATGATTGTGTGTTGTATCGGGAAATCAATTCGGAAGAAGATTGCCAGGTCCTACAAAACGACCTGATAAAGCTAGCTGAATGGGAGAAACAATGGGGTATGGACTTTCACTCAGAGAAGTGTAGCATTCTCCGTGTTCACAGAAAGAGGAACCCAATCATGTTCCATTACTCCCTGAAAGATCATATCCTCTAGACTGACTCGACTACCAAGTACCGGTGAGTGACCTTGTCCCATAATCTTTCATGAAACCCCCATGTGGACAAAACAGTAAAAAAGGAAAACAGCACATTCGTATTCCTCCAGCGCACTGTTAGGTGCCAAGCTCCAAGTAACCTCTAGTGATTCTTATTGCTGTGCCTGCCGCGACTACCGTAACTAGAGAGGTCTGGGTTGAAGAGGTGGAAACGAAGCTGACTAAACTTTTTACTATCTCTATACTTTTGACTATCAAATCTCTTCTACCTATTCTATCATTTCATATCTCTCTCTTTATTCGGACTTTCACGCATATTCCATCACATGGCCGTACAACAAGTAAGTTATCTTGACCTAGGTTATCTTGACCTGGCACCACCCGTCGCGAAATAATCAAGTGTTATTCATTGAAACGGATAAATATTTTTTTAAATCTATAATATCGTTAAACTTTGTCACACGGAACATTTTTACTTTTTTCGTTCAAGCTTCATTGTCAACATGAACTATATTTATTGTTATCTTTACAAATAAAACTCATTTCAATTCATACATACTTCAATATTTTTAGACAGCCATTGTGATTTTCGTGAGCTGAAGTTTGTAATAAACACAGCCAATATGTTAGCCCCGAAGATACTTCTCATTACTGTTGCCAACAGAGCCATTGGTCTGGAGTTAGTCAAACAGTTCCTTCTGCTCAAGTCGCCACCAAAGCATCTGTTCGCTTGTTGCAGACAGCCGGAACAGCACGGGTACATTTATATATGAGCATTCTTTAATATTTCAGTATTTTTTGGAGAGAGAGAGGAGAGAGAGAGAGAGAGATAGAGGAGAATGGAAAAGGAGAGAGAGCAGAGGGAGAGGAGAGAGAGAGAGAGGCGAGAGAGAGGAGAGAGAGGAGAGAGAGAGAGAGAGAGAGAGACAGAGGAAAAGAGAGAGAGACAGAGAGAGAGAGATAGAGAGAGCACACAGAGAGACACAGAGAGAGAGAGCCACAGAGAGAGAGGAGAAGAGAGCGAGAGAGCTACGAGAGCCGTCTAGAGAGAGAGAGAGAGAGAGCGAGAGAGAGAGAGAAGAGGACGAGAGAGAAGAGACAGAGACAGAGACAGAGAGAGACAGAGACAGAGACAGAGAGAGACAGAGAGAGAGAGAGAGAGAAGAGATAGAGAGAGAGAGAGAGAGAGAGAGAGAGAGAGAGAGAGAGAGAGAGACAGAGACAGAGACAGAGACAGAGACAGAGACAGACAGAGAGAGAGAAGAAAGAGAAAGAGGACTTGAAGAGCGAGCAACTATTCCGTCCAGATACTG
This sequence comes from Dreissena polymorpha, assembly GCF_020536995.1. NCBI lineage: Eukaryota > Metazoa > Mollusca > Bivalvia > Myida > Dreissenidae > Dreissena > Dreissena polymorpha. The sequence continues at coordinate 83,967,181 of NC_068360.1, forward strand.
CATATGTGACAGATTTAATGCGAAATGCTAGTATACAGTAGTTAAAGCAAATTCAATCTTCTGTTATAGAATCATGGAAGAGCAAACAAAGTCAGGCCATGGTTGAAGCGACCGGATTCGGTATCAATGCCGTCGTTGCTACCATGTAAATTGTAAGAGAGAGTTGGACCCCGATACCTAATCATGGACCATTTCCTGCGTCAGCACCTTTTGCTGGATCAGGCGCCATCATTCCACTGCAAGCTCTGCCTGTTGGCTGCTTTCAGTTGGAGGATTTGCAGCGGCATGTAAAACACTTTCCTCGGCAGAGGATGTTGCTGCGAGAGAAGGGAGGGAGGATAGTGAAAGCTATCTTATAAGGAATCCCAACCCATACATCGTTGGACCACGAGATGTAGCTCCAGTGGCAGACGACACTCTATCACGGAATAGTAGACATCGTATTCCCATAAAGGTTAGATTTTCTTGACAATATGATTGAGGCACAGCAATCTGGGCAAAGATCTAACACCCCTGACATGTCGGCGCAAGGCTTGAAACCCCAAAGCCAAAGACAAATACACCATCACTGGTCAACTACACGGCACCATCTCCAGCAATTCTGGACAGCCTCCAAACTATTGAGGAGTGTAGACAATTGAAGGGGAAAAAGTCAGTTTCTTCCTCATCATCATCTTCATCCTCTACCGCAAGACCTCATGTGAAGGCTGTCGTGGTATGTTGAAGGAACTGGACAGCATAAAGGGCATGCTGCGAGGAATTAAAAGCCAACTGGAGACACAGGGCAACACTAACCAGCAGTTGACCATGACTATGGTCAATCTCGCAGGAGCCATCAGTTATCTGCGTGCACAGCCATCCCAGATGCCTCCTGCTGTCCCCATGACACAGTCCACTATGCAAACAGAGGTCCCACAATAGAGAGTCGACGATGGAATTAAGGAGCGCAATCGCCATCAAGACCACAAGGAAAACAGACGACCACAGTGGCGCAAGGAAAACGGCAACCACTACAACCACCGGGAACGCAGTCCATTGTACCGGAAATAAAAGTGTGTTAATGCTGTAAATGAACATTTATCACAGTGTTTATAGTTACACCACAGTCAGTGTAAAGGCATAATTAAATAGCATCACAGTTATTTATAAATAATAATACAACTTAACTTTGTAGGATTTAATCACAGACATTGCTATATACAACACTAATATGTTATGTATTTGGATCCTGTGCTATTAATAAATGATCTATTTTATATCTGGGAGATAATAAGTACTGTAATTGTATTGTGAATTTAAAGGGATCTTTTCACGCTTTGGTAAATTGACAAAATTGAAAAAAGTTGTTTCAGATTCGCAAATTTTCGTTTTAGTTATGATATTTGTGAGGAAACAGTTATACTGAACATTTACCATGGTCTAATATAGCCATTATATGCATCTTTTGACGATTTTAAAACCTAAAAATTATAAAGCGTTGCAACGCGAAACGATTGAATAATTTGGAGAGTTCTGTTTTTGTCGTTAAATTTTGTGAAACTACGAAGATTGCTTATATAAGGTATAAAATACGTCAAATATGTGTACTCGGCGGAATAGCTCAGTAGGCTAAAGCGTTTTTACTTCAGGACTCTGGCAGGACTCCAGGGGTCACTGGTTCGAAACCTGGTCCGGGCAATGTTCTTTTCCTTTTTTTAATTTTATTCTTGATTTTTTACTGGAGCTTTTACGATCCAATGTTTACATTTATCAATATAAAGCATTTAATGAATAAGTTAAAAAATGCCAAAATCTGTGAAAAGGCCCCTTTAACACAAGCCTTTCTTTCTTGAAAATATCTAATATTGTCTATACTAAATTTAAAGATGCACGCATATTCTTGTACTTAAATAAACATGTACGCTGCTACGTGTTGCGTGTTATGTTAAATCTCATGAAAGATACATGTTAAAGTTTACTTGTTCTTGCATTAAAACGCCATATTCCCCCTGACGATCACAATGGGTTTTCCTGCCCTGGAGACTTGTTGGAAAAACCTAACGTTGTCCATCCTTCTGAAGCCTTGGCGCTGGTTCTGATATGATAAATAAAAGTTTATTTCATTTCACTCTTGCTCGTTTCCGTATCTTTGTCATCATCATCATCATCATCATCATCATCAGCAGCAGCAGCATCATCATCATCATCATCATCATCATCATCGTCATCATCATCATCATCATCATCATCATCATCATCATCATCATCATCATCATCATCATCATCATCATCATCATCATCATCATCATCATCAGGCTCCTAAGTTCGATCAGTTTTTTATGACGTATTTTCGAATACCAGCACTTACATTACGCGCCAGCCTTCCTGCGAAAACTCATAACAGAAGTCGTAATTCCGTCAACCTCTCGTAAAAATGCGGTTTAAACAGGTCTTTATGAAAACAAAGCTAAAATTATGTCAATTATTGATACCTCATTTTTCATGCATTTATCGCACTTATATTCTTTAAATCACCATTAAATTCATAAAAAATACTCTTTTCTAAATTGCCAGGGACGCTGCAGTATTCAGGGGAGGTAAGACAATTTTCCGTAAATAAGCGCTTTGTTTACCTGCGGCTCATAAGGGGGCATTCATAAATTAGATCAGCGCATTACATTTTAAGATAATAGATGTAAATTTAGACGTTTATTGTTAAATTTAAGAAATTTACTGCAGCGCAATTTCCACGAAAAACTGGCTTTAGAAGGGATGAGACATTCCTATGTCCACATTGTGTTTAGGAAAAAATATCGTATTATAATGTAAATATGTTTGGTAATTTTACAAATGTGTGTTTATGAGTGTTTAATGTTCTTTTCTGTTACCTTCTTAATTGTAAGTTGTTGTTAATTTAAATAAATATTTAAGACACACATTACAATAATCTTCAAAATATATGAATAAACATTCTATTGTAAAAAATCAACATTAGAATGTCTCGCTCCTAGCTTAAGTATTCGTGTGAGCAAATAACTTTTTATCTACCCCATGTGAGCCCCATTTGCGACGTCATTAAGACAGCTGGTCGAACTTAGAAGTGCTTCTCAGTGACGTATATCCTGTGGGGTAACAGATAGTTTTTAACCGTTTACGACCGTTTTGTTTGTTTATATTTCATTTTTTGGCAGATTTGGATACAGTATTGAATACTCTGTCTAAATACCATAGCAAGTTTTCAGTAATCGTTGTTAATGTCGAGCATGCGCAGAGACAAAGTTTAAACTTTGTATATATATATATATATATATATATATATATAGATATATATATATATATATATATATATATATATATATATATATATATATATATATATATATATATATATATATATATATATATATATATATATATATATATATATATACACACACACAATTTGCATAGATTTTATGTTACACATCAATTTAACCTGACTTCATTAAAAAAATAAAGACATTCAATATGAAAATCGTGTGAAACAAAATTCTGTACTTGTCGGAAGATTTATAAAAAAGCATACCAATACCAGCTTTACTGATTCAATTTCGGTATGGATTTTGCTTTCAGAGTTGGTGTTGTGTAGCCTCAGAGCGGAGTTCTGGTCGGTTCGCTGATAAAAGTTATATGACTTTGGAGTTACTGAAATTAAAATGCCAACTAAAATCATATAAAAATTAACTCGATCTGAACATAACACATGCACGGAGTGTATTTTTATTCGTAGAACGATCCGTATATCAAACAATAAAAGAAAAAGCAATTTAAAAGCCGTTATCTGTTCATATCTGCATGTTTCAGTAATATACTCTAATATGAGGCATATACGCATTTTAGTCGTACCCGGAAGAAAATGTTGAAGTTGACCGACGTATTTAGTCTTTGTTTAATGACAATGACATGTCTTTCAAATTAGATGCATTGGTATTAAGATATGGTTTTTGTGGATAGATGTTTGTAGTGAACTGCATACATAGTGTTTTGTATTTCTGGAATGATTTAACGTGTTTCCAAGTTACATGTTTTGGCGACTTTAAAAAATAGCAGCTGTTGGGTATTTACCGGTAAAAGTTTATTTTATAACCATGTAATTTAATAAAAATTTGGACAATATTGTGTACAAAGCATTAATATGATTATAGGTGCTACCTAATTTACGGGCAAAAGTTTTTTTGATAACCATGTATTTTAAATAATACGATTATAGGTGCTACCTAATTTACGGGCAAAAGCTTTTTAAGTTTTGTTGATGATAACCATGTATTTTTAATAAATATATGGACATGATTGTGTTCAAAATATTATAATTGTTGCAATAATTAAGTAATGCATACAAAAAATCAATCTTTAAACGAGTTACATGTTCCAAGCTTAAAGATCTAGCATCTTATATATTTTTTGTTTTCTAGCCACAGGAATTTATAGCTGGTTCGGTGTCTGTGGTATAGTGGATGGGGTGTCTGCTAACTGGCTTAGTCACTGGGAGGTCTCTGTATTGATCCCTTAAGTGGGAGCATTCTTTAGATAACCCTAAAGACATACTATGGCGTACCATTTGGGTTGTAAGTCAAGAAGACCTACAAGTTAAAAAGAGAAATGTACGTCGAAGCACATTAATTGTACGTCGACATAAATATAAAAAAAATACACTTCGAAGTATATATTTGTACGTCAAAGTACAATTTGTACTTCGACATACATGTTTGTACTTCTACGTACACATTTTCTGAACAGCCAATCAAAACACTAGTCTCTTGAGCCGCTTTTCCTTCAGATTTATTCATAATAAATGTTTAAAATATCTTTTTTAATTGAGGACAAAATGAATAAAAATATCAGAATGGCAAAAAAAGAACACATAGAAGTTTCAAAAATTTAATGCATTAAAATAGATTACATGTATATACAAATTTGAAGAAGATTCAATTGTTACCTTTTTAAAATTAAAATTATTCAGCATATTGTGAGTATTTTTTGATCATGCGGGGCGGAGTATCACGACCGTCCAGCGCATAACTGTGTAGGAAATTCCCAACTGTAACCAAACAGTTACCAAGCATTAACGGGATAAATAATGTATTATAACCTCCCCGTTGGTCGTATTTTGTGATAACAATAACTTGCATTAGTCAGAGGTTAATTCCGCCACGCCAGGTCAATTAATACGCACAATATCTATGAGTTAGCGGTTGATAGTCGCATAATTTGGTATAAATAATAATAATAATAATGTTTAATAAAAACGCATAATATCAATGAGTAAGCGGTCGATGGTCGCATAATTCGGTATAAATAATAATAATAATGTCAAATATCTCTAAAAGCAACAGATGTAAGGTGTCTTTTGATTGGCTAACACTCAAGGGTCGGTGAAAATTGTACGTCAAAGTACATTTCTCGTTCTACCTAGTAGGTCTTGTAGACTTTCGACGTCATGGTACGTCATATAGACACTAAGTACTGGTCCTACCCAGGAAACAGTTTGTTTCATCAAATGTCTCAATTCAACTTGACAGCTTGCTAAAGCAGTTGCATTTAGCATACAGTACACTGATTTAACATAATCAAAATCATGTGATGTGTCAAATCAATTTTGATTGACAAATTTGACAGGATTTTTTTTAATCCAATAAGTTTTAGACTGTCAAATAACACACACTACGTATTGAAAGCCATACCTGGAGCTTTCGTCTGAATATCACTGACTTCATCAGAAGAACGATTTCTACTGTTGGCAAACGTTAACGCCACTAATTGTCTTCTTATTTATTATCAATGTATAATTATGTGTAACAGCATAAAAACACACTTGTTTCGCAATTAAAATATTTAATAAATACAGATATCTTGCAGGTTTCTAATTTTCTTTCGCAAACTATTGTTGAATAGTTTAAATTTTGTCGCCACTAAAAAACTAGCCATTGTGTAGCAATTCTAAAATCAATGTCTAAACTGCATACACTTAGCTCTATAGTTACAATTGGAATGCAAATATAAGAATGCATCATGTTATATCATTCATATTTTTATTTGAACATTCAAATAACACATAACACAGTACATATATAAAAAGGTATGTGGTATTGTGTGGAGATACAAAACACTTCACATCATTTATTTGCACATAAAATAATAGTTACAAAATAAGTAATACTAAAACACTGTCATCAACCTACAGTACAAGAATATTTACGTATATGAAATTACAAAGTGATGTTCTTTTATTACCTTTTACAAAATTAGCATTGCTGCTTTTGTACTAGCCATAAAACATTTATCATGGATTAACAAGTAACAACCAATGTATTAATTACACAATAGAATAGAAATCACATTAAATGCATTATGCTATAATGCATTTACTAAACAAGCTATTTGCTACTGTTTAGAATTACACTACTGTTTAGAATCACACTATCTTACTAAAATGATCACAACAGGTACTTAGTGCTTTTACTTACTTGTGGTAAGTTTTGTATAACTTGTTTGACATTTATTGGCGGACACTTTTCGATAAACAGACTAAATATGGATGGGAACTTAAATAGTTTTTCAGCATAATTGCCTTCAAATTGTTAATTTAACAAACCTTTGACATTGTTTGCACATCTGATCTTATTATGGCATTTATGCCATAGCTGAATTTTGTTTATAGATAGACAGATATAGACTTTTCAAAGTTCTATAAAAGTTCACACATGTCTCTTCCAAGTAAACCAACAGAACCAATAAAGATCACCACAGATAATAACTGTGTGTTTAGCTTGGAAATTTTGATAGTTCAGGAATCCCTCCTTTGTTGATTTCTGTAAACAAAAACTGTCTGGAACAGGGATGACTACACCAGAGAACTTAGCCTCATCAGATACAATAACTTGCTGTTCAGACCTAAAATGTCAAAGGAAAACGTTTGATGTCTGAGAATTTAGAATTAATAGAGTGTCCTGAATATCATGCTAAAATTGTTATTTTCAGAAATTTACCAATGTGTGTACTACAAGACAGCATTTACAAGTGCAGTTCCCTCTGCGCGTCATTTGAGGACAATGCATGGTGATAAACTGACATCCAATTATTTACAAGGTCTGGACCAGTGGCCTCTAGAAAATGATCATAAATATCTTCAAAAGTATTCAAAACATTTACATCTCACAACCAGAAACACAAAGTTCAACAGTATATTAAATGTTGAACAAAATAAAAGTGACATTTCACAAAGTCTTTGTGATAAACAAGTAAAAAGTGCAATTTTACAGAAGAAAAGCATAGATAATATGGATGAAAATGAGACCAATGACGTGTGTAATTTAACTAGTAGTAGCAGTAGTCACATGAACACGCACATGATGATATATACAGGAGAGAAACCATATACGTGTGAGGTGTGTGGTTATGCATGTAACTATATAGGTGACTTGAAGAAACACATGAGCATACATACAGGAGAGAGACAGTACAAGTGTGAGGTATGTAGTTATGCATTTAATCAGAGTGGTCACTTGAAGAGACACATGATGATACATTCAGAAGTGAAACCATATAAGTGTGAGGCGTGTAGTTATGAATGTAAGTATAGTGGTTCCTTGAAGAAGCACATGTTAATACATACAGGAGAGAAACCATATAAGTGTGAGGTGTGTAGTTATGAAAGTAAATTGAGTTTTACCTTGAAGACACACATGAGGATACATACAGGAGAAAACCCATATAAGTGTGAGGTGTGTAGTTATGAATGTAACCTGAGTGGTATCTTGAAGACACACATGCGGATACATACAGGAGAGAAGCCATATAAGTGTGAGATGTGTAGCTATGAATGTAACAGGATCGATGCATTGAAGACACACATGAGGATACATACAGGAGAGAAACAATATAAGTGTGCGGTGTGTAGTTATGAATGTTATCATAGCGGTACCTTTAAGACACACATGATGATACATACGGGAGAAAAACCATATAAGTGTGAGGTGTGTGGTTATGAATGTAACCGGAGTGGTACCTTGAAGACACACATGTGGATACATACAGGAGAGAAACCATAAAAGTGTGAGATGTGTAGTTATAAATTTTACCAGAGTGGTCACTTGAAGAGACACATGAAAATACATACAGGAGAGATCTAATACTGTATACGTGTGAAGTGTGTAGTTATGAATATAACCATAGTGGTACCTTGAAGACACACACGAGGATACATACAGGAGATAAACCATATAAGTGTGAGGTGTGTAGTTATAAAATGTTACCAGAGTTGTTCCTTAAAGAGACACATGAGAAAGCTTACAGGAGAGAAACCATTTAAGTGTGAGGTGTGAAGTTATGAATGTAACCATAGTGGTACCTTGAAGACAAACATTATGATCCATACAGGAGAGACTGTACAAGTGTGAGGTGTGTGGTTATGAATGTAACCAGAGTTTTACGTTGAAGACACACACGAGGATACATACCGTAGAAAAACCGTTTAAGTGTAAGGTGGGTAGTTATGAATGTTACCTGACTTTTACCTTGAAGACACACTTTAGGATACATACAGGAGAGAAACCATATAAGTGTGAGGTGTGTAGTTATAAATGAAACCATAGTAGTACATTGTAGATACACATGAGGAAACACAAAGGAGAGAAACCATATTAGTGTTAGATATGTGGTCATGAATGTTACCAGAATGGTACCTTGAAGAGACACATGAGAATACATACAGCAGAGAGACTGTACAAGTGTAAGGTGTGTGCTTATTCGTGTTACCATAGTGGAACCTTGAAGTCACACATGAGGATACATACAGGAGAGAAACCATATAATTGTGAGGGGTGTAGTTATGAATGTAACAATATTGGTAACTTTAAGAGAAACATGAGGATACATACAGGACAAGTGTGAGGTGTGTTGTTATGCATTTAACCAGAATGATTTAAACGGTTTTAAAACCTGAAAATTATTAAACGTAGCAACGCAAAACGATTTTATTGTTGTCTTTTTACTGGAGCTTTTTAGAATCAATGTTTACATTTATCAATATAAAGCATTTAACGACAAACTTCAATACATGCCGAAATCTGTGAAAAGTACCCTATAAACTGCCTCTACGGTACCAAACATCAATACCATGCACACACGTTTGGTTTAATGTGCTTTCCCCCTCCAAATGGTTGTACTGATATTAAGTGCCATGAACAAGAACCATAATCCTACACTTTCTAAGTTAAAGAGCTATTGCCTTCTTGTATTTGTACGATGTCCGTCTGTCACAAACTATTCAGAAATATATCTCAGAAACTATATAAGATTGAAAAATTAAACTTCACGTGTGTATATATATCTCACACAGGAGAAGCGCCATGAACACTTAAGACTTTCTATAATAAGAGTTATTTCCGTTTGTTGTTTTTAGCTCATCTATTTTTTGAAAAAAAATGAGCTGTTGTCATCACCTTGGCGTCGGCGTCCGGTTAAGTTTTGCGTTTAGGTTCACTTTTCTCATAAAGTATCAATGCTATTGCATTCAAACTTGGTACACTTACTTACTATCATGAGGGGACTGGGCAGGCAAAGTTAGATAAATCTGGCGTGCATTTTGACAGAAGTATGTGCCATTTTTATACTTAGAAAATAAATTGGAAATGTTGATCAAAGCTATTGCTTTCATACTTGCAACACTTACTATCATAAGGGGACTGTGCAGGCAAAGTTATGTAACTCTGACTGGCATTTTGACGGAATTATGGGCCCTTTATACTTGAAAATTTGGTTAAGTTTTGTGTTTTGGTCCACTTTACCCCTAAAGTATCATATATATTGCTTTCATACTTAGAACACTCGCAAACTATCATAAGGGGACAGTAAAGGACAAGTTGCATAACTCTGGTTGTCATTTTTTTACGGAATTATGGCCCTTTTTTGACTTAGTAACTTTGAATATATGGTTCCATTTTGTGTTTAGATCCGCTTCACTTCTAAAGTATTAACGTAACAATCACGATAAAAAATATCGAATATTTCGTTAAATAAAGCTAACCCATAAAAAGTCAATGTTCCTATTAGCAAAATGAAAAATTTCAACGTTAGATGTTGTCTGGTAGAACTGATTTAACGAGATACAAAATGCTCGTTTTTATTTTTTTGTGGCCACAGATAATTCCATTTATATCTCCCGTGAAATATCCGAACATTTACGGGCGAACACGAGATTGGATACGGTAAGCGTCGGAAGCATGACGTAGCTCTCATGAATAATCATTCTGTGAAATCAAAATGAATTCTGGGTAACTGGAACTTAGCGAATGCGAAAATGGCTTGTATAAATTATGCAAATGAACGCAACCCGAATGAATCCGATCCTGACTTGAAAGCGAAATTAGATTACATCGTGGAACGATATTTAGATATTTAGATGCCTAAAACTTGCCGAATGCTTGTAATATAATGTTTTACATCAATGTTACTTGTTTTAGGGTCTTCCTATTGTAATTAACCATCGTATGGTACTACTTGTTGTCGAATGTTTTAATATAGCATAATACAGTAGCCGTATGTATTGGTGAGCGTGATAGTGATTTTAAGGCTATTGCTTTTAAATTTGAAATACTTTCATGCTAGCATGAGGGTACTGTACCTGACAAGTTGAATTTTACCTTGACCTTTGAATGACATTGATTCTCAAGGTCAAATTATTAAATTTTGCTAAAATTGCCATAACTTCTTTATTTATGATTCGATTGATACTTTGACAAAACAACTCTTACCTGACATACCACAATAGACTCCACCCAAACCATCCCCCCTCCCCGAATCCCCCCCCCGAATCCCCCCTCAATCCCCCCCCCATTATTTTTTTTAATTAAAGATCATTATATAAATGACCACCACACCCTCACACTATACCCCCACCCCCCAAAAAATATTTGTATGCCCCCGGTAGGATGGCATATAGCAGTTGAACTGTCTATCAGTATGTCAGTCTGTCCGTCCGTCCGAGAAAAATACAACATTTGCCATAACTTTTTCACTTTTGAAGATAGCAACTTGATATTTGGCATGCATGTGTATCTAATGGAGCTGCACATTTTGAGTGGTGAAAGGTCAAGGTCATCCTTCAATGTCAAATGCCAAATTTATGGTGTCTGTCCGTCCGAAAACTTTAACATTGGCCATAACTTTTCCAATATTGAAGATAGCAACTTAATATATAGCATGCATGTGTATCTCATGGAACTGAACAATTGAGTGGTATATATATATATATATATATATAAATGAAGAGAAGTGCCATGCACAAGAGCCACAACCCTACGCTTTCGTAAATACGAGTGATTGCTATTTGTTGTTTGCGTATGATATAACTGATACAATATTTAAATATGAAAATGTATGTGTGTATATATACATACATATATCAATGAGGAGACTTGAAATGCATAAAAACCCTGAGGGTTCTTATGTTACAGTTATTAATCCATCTGCTGCATCGAACAACGAAATTTATGTATGATATATCTGCCAAGTGTTTATTAAGGATTTCTCGTTTTGAAGAAATACATACAGATACAAATTTTGATTTATGACTTTTGGTAATTCATATGTTGCAGGTTGTATTATAAGTTACTGAAGTGTGTATGGTAAAAAACATGTATCTGTCATTGTGATTTAATATTTTTCTGTGAATATTTAATAGCAGACTTTCATGGAAACTCCAATCAAGATGGACTTCCTGTTTTCTTACAGTAATGGGAATCAAATTTTGATAATGTCATTTTGGTAAAATTGTTCTTATAGTTTATTGCAAGTATTTATTTACGTATTAATACTTTCTAAGATTATTTGCATGTGTGTAAGCAAAAAATATGTTTATCTCGTCAAAGTGAGTTTATCAAGTTAGTGGTTGTTGCATGTTTTTCTCATTGTAGATTAAAACATTTTTAACTTGAGATTTCATTTCTATAAGATTGTATCAATAGAGTAACAATATTTACCTAGATTATGAACTCTTCACGTAAGTTTAACTTAAAATGCTATCTTGGAGCTTATTGAAATTTGTCACTTATTTGACTTTATAGTTCACAGTATTCATTGGAATTTCAATAAAGAATGCATTATGTAACAGTTCCGATATTGATAAAGTAATCATCGTCTTACGAAAATTGATATTATGTCATATGAGGCCAGAAAAATTCAAGACAAGCCTGAACATTTGCACAGTCTAGTCAGGAGCTACCTTGTCTGCTAGTCAAGCAAGGTTTTGTGGTCTTATAAGCTCCACCCAGACCGCACTTATGCATAGGCCGATCTAGGGGTACTCATATAGCATTTTGGAATGACGCTACTCAATTAATGTAGAAAATGCATTTTAATAAGCATTACATTACGTCTATGAAGTGCTTTAAGGTAGCGCACCTCTAATGATTTCCCGCGATTTCTTCGAAGGTTGAAGAGCCTTCTATTAGGTGCCGTAGCCTAGTGGTTAAGGCGATAGACTAGAAATCTTTTGGGATATTCCCGCGCAGGTTCGAATATTGCCGACGACGTATACTTTTTTGCGACGCGTTTTATTTATTTTCTAACAAAATTTGATTTAATATGGCATATAAGCTATATATATTGTTAAATATGTTGCAATTTTTATGCACATTCTTCAATTATTAAAATTAAAACAACGTTATGGCGAAATTGGGTGATTTACTGTTGAAAATACGAACCATGCATGTTGCATTTTTATTTCAAAAAGTCAACGGTAAATCTGTCTAGTTCTTGGTATTTTTGCTGTATATAGTGTTTCTATAAAAACTAAGTTTAAAATATGACTTAAATGATACTATTTTGAATTTTATGACACTTTGTTTTTAACCGACCCAATTTTTACTTGGCTGAAATCACTTACATTTCATGGCGCTCTTCCATAGATAAAAAAAATTGTAAAAAATAAATATCTGTAAAAGAATACTTATTTCATCTTGTAAAAACTTTAAACACCTTTACAGCATCTGTACACACCAACTGCATGCCCATATTTGGAAATTTGAATGAATTATGGAACTTTTATGTACCCCAGGGGTGAAAATAAACTGGACAAAAGCCGAGAGTGGGGGTGGTTTTGAAAAAATCGGTATATTTTTTTAAAAAGCATGGAAAGCCTACCTACAAATTTGCATGTAGTTCAGTGAAATGATGCTGATTAAGAAAATAATTAAATAGATTATATTTGGATATGTGCCCATTAGAGGTGCGCTACCTGAATGTGCTACAAGTGTTTTAACATGTTCATGTTCTGACAGTTATTAAAAGTGGTGTCTTTTTGAACAAGTTTAAATATTTTGGTACTTGAAAAATGTTTATGTTAATTTAATGTTTAATATTGTTTATTCCCCAAACTTGAGTTCTTAAAATGAAGTGTTCTTAAAGCTAAATAAAAGATAATTTAACCTTTTTATTATTTACTCTCTTTTTAGCTCATTGAGCACAACATGTTAAGGGTCGGCTTTATGATCGCCTTACGCCATAGCTCATGGTCAACATTGCCTAAGTGTGACCACTCAAGACACCATGGGCATCACCCAATCTTCAAATTTGACCGAATTATATCTCGGATAAATTAGAAATTCTGTAACTTGATCAAATTGAAGGAAAAGCTTATTGCCACTCTCAGTGAACGTATCTATTGCCCAATCTTCATGAAACTTTGTTATCAGAACATTCATGGGAAGTATATCTCGGCTGTGTTATGTTGGATCAATTACTAGATCATCAGTTAATTAAATGAAAGAAAAAGACCGTGAACAGAGGCCACATTTATTGACCTTTTTTTATCAAACTCGGTCCGAATTATAACTATCTGAATTTGAAACCTGAACACGTGTGTTTTTTAAATACTTGGTACGGTCATTGTCTAACTTAGTTCTGGTAAACCAGCTAGTCCAGGAAAACGTATATTTAGCTGAATCACCGAGATTTGAATGGCTACTGTTGAAAACACTGTTGAAAACAGCGGACACCAACAACAAAACATACACAAGTTGTTGATGCCTAATGTATTGTGTCTTTGTTTTACACCTCACTCAAATCATCAGGACATACTCGTTTGAAATATGTTTAAACAGAGTGTCCATATCCCCAATATGTATTCTCCAGATACCAATCCATTGCAGGCGATATAAAAGGCCAATAAAAAACAGACAAGGGATTTTAACTGAACCTCGTGAAGTTTGACTGGCTTTGTGCTAGGTTCAACAGACTTGAGTTGAGACTTTATATTCAGGTATTTTGGTATGTTGTAAGACTTCTTTCTTCATCTTGTGGCAGGACTGGTTTCCTTCTTAAGCCTGTGCCTAGGCCAAATAAAGGTCCTTTCCCTCACTTTGAAATGAAATCATTTTGCCAATCTTTCAAGTGTGCATCAGGATATATCTTTCCCTTTTCAGTTGTTTTGATTATTATTCCCCAACATTAATAATTTTCCTTGCAGGTGTGTCTTCCCATGCCTCAGTTTTCTCAATAGATTATTCCACTAACAGGAAGACTATTCCTCGTATTAAGAAAAAAGCTTCATTAACGGATAATATGTGTAGCTTTAATATTTGAAGTACGTAATGGCCTTTTAATCTTTCCATTTTTTTACAGTTTGAATCTTTTTTTGGCCAAATATTTTGTATGCGTCATTGTATGTGAAACTTGACCATTCTTATCAGCATCATTACTGTGGATGCTTTTGTAGTTACGAGTCTATGATGCGATTTCACTGCACAATCCAACTGGACTGATTCAATTACCGTTTCGGCAACATATGCGTTCCATAAGTAGTAAGGCGGACAGGCGGGGTTTCCGCCTGGTATTCGTTTACCCTTCACAGCACAATTACACTGAATATTTCACATTGAAACACGAATAGCTGGCAATTGCATCTAGCATTCACTATTCGTGAGACAGGTAAAAATGGAATGAGTGCTGGGATACACACACCGGGTTCTCACATAACTCAGCCTCACAGACTCAGATGGACCTCATTAACTTGAAATACTTACACTTGAGTGATTTAAGTTCTCAAGCATCACACTGGCATACAGTTTTTCATGTATTTTTGCTTTTACTTCCTAATTGCATACGTGCTATCAGACATATTTCGAGGGACTTTTTAACAGATGGGCAAACAACAAAAACGTCATCGATTCCGAATGAATTATGGATTAAATTAAAACAAGCCAAACAATTATTCTGACATGGAGAAATACAAGTGTTCCAAACATTTTTATTGAGATATAATCATTAAGGAAATCGGAAAAAATAACGCATTTGTAATGCTCCTCATCGATAATTTTACAAAGAGTGTATAACGGACATTGCATTCTAAATACTATTATTTAAATCCTCTTTTCAACTATACCATCTGCACACATTTGAGTTCGTAATAACTTATAGTTATCTAATTGTTTTTATACTAAATATGTTAATAACATGTTGTAGGGTCCGTAATGAGAAAATAAACATTTTGATATCTTGATATGGGTTTACTGCTTGTTTTATTTTACTATGATTTAAAATTATGAAATTATTCGCTGTTTAATTAGAACACGGTACTGTTTATCAACCACGAGGAGATATGTCAACTTTATATACAATTATTTGTTTACATGCATTTATCTAATGAACTGGGGGTCTAGCTGTCGATCGGGTGTTATGTTAAAAGCGATAGAGATATAATGATACCGTGTATACACATTTTAAGTCACACGAGTAACATATACATATGGTGGTTTAGTATTCGTTACATTTAGTGCTTTGCAGTAGTGACCACACGCATTGGGATAAATGTAGTCAGTGGATACTTTTGAATACTTTTATAGTAAATAACACCAATTGTTGCCATAGTAACTATAAAATAGTAATACTGGAACGCAACATATTATATTGCAGGTATATTTGTTGCGCACAAACATGAGCAATCTCGTTGCCATAGTTTCTACACTCGCAGGGAGCGTTCTGGTGCATCTGTGCCTTGGGAGCTACTATATATTTGGTAAGGGCACTTGCTTATTAAAAGACATATATCAGAGCACTATAATGTATCATTAGCCACCGTGCACTGGTCTACTAAACCTCTGCGCAGATTTGACTGGAACCAGCAAAGATGATAAAATCCCTGCCTTTATAACCAACCACGTGATGAAAGCCTAGCCACGTTCTACACTAATTTCACCGATGCATGTATAACTTTTTTTTTTAAATTTAGGTAATTTATTTTTTATTATGAACCTATATTTATAAATTATTTGCAAGAAATAAAAGAAAATGATACTACTTTTCATAAAGTATACATCTAACAAAAAAAATAATATTCCTATCAAATGTGGTAGGATATTTGGTGGCAGAGATTGTATGTGGGAGCATGGGACGACAACTCTGCGTGGAGATTGTGGTCTATTTGGATCCAAATTATTTCTTTGGGTAAATTTATCTGCCTTGGCTCAAAAGTAAATGTTTTCCCAAGACGGATAACAGGGGCAGGTCCACCGTTTTCCCAAGAAGGATAACAGGGGCATGTCCACCGTTATTCCACAGACGGATAACAGGGGCAGGTCCACCGTTTTGCCACAGAAGGATAACAGGAACAGGTCCACCGTTTTTTTTTCTACAGAATGATAACAGGGGCAGGTCCACCGGTTTTCCACAGACGGCTAACAGGAGCAGGTCCACCGTTTTTCCCAGACGGATAACAGGGGCAGGTCCACCGTTTTTCCCAGACGGATAACAGGAGCAGGTCCACCGTTTTTCCACAGACGGATAACAGGGGCAGGTCCACCGTTTTTTCACAGACGGTTACAGGGGCAGGTCCACCGTTTTTCCAAAGACAGATAACAGGAGCAGGTCCACCGTTTTTCTACAGAAGGATAACAGGGGCAGGTCCACCGTTTTTCCACAGACGGATAACGGGCAGGTCCACCGTTATTCCACAGACGGAAAACAGGGGCAGGTCCACCGTTTATCTACAGAAGGATAACAGGGGCAGGTCCACCGTTTTTCCACGGACGGATAACAGGAGCAGGTCCACCGTTTTTTTACAGAAGGATAACAGGGGCAGGTCCACCGTTTTTCTACAGAATGATAACAGGGGCAGGTCCACCGTTTTCCCAAGAAGGATAACAGGGGCAGGTCCACCGTTTTCCCAAGAAGGATAACAGGGGCAGGTCCACCGTTTTTCCACAGACGGATAACAGGAGCAGGTCCACCGTTTTTCCACAGAAGGATAACAGGGGCAGGTCCACCGTTTTCCCAAGAAGGATAACAGGGGCAGGTCCACCGTTTTTCCACAGACGGATAACAGGGGCAGGTCCACCGTTTTTCCACAGACGGATAACAGGAGCAGGTCCACCGTTTTCTAAAGAAGGGTAACAGGGGCAGGTCCACCGTTTTCCCAAGATGGATAACAGGGGCAGGTCCACCGTTTTTCAAAAGAAGAATAGCAATGATAGGTCCACCTTATAAATGCACACGTGTGAGGGTTATGGACAAGCAAACAAACTTTTAAATACACACACGTTTAATATGGGAGGCTGTCCGGTTAGTGCAGTGGTTGGTACGCGCGCTTCTCACCTAGGCGACTGGGGTTCAATCCCCGCTCATGGCGTATCTCAGCTTGGTTTGTGGTCACCATACCGAACAGGTTTTTTAAGGGTACTCCAGTTTCCTACCACTGCACAAAACCGCACCGACATCAAATGCCTTCATAAAAAATTGATAAATATATCCACAGTCCGTCGCATCGTTCGTAAGTCTAGTTAGTGAACTAGGGAGGGGTGCTTGGACACAATCCGGATCATCACATAATGAAGTAGTGAGGCGCTGAAGAACCACACACATGTATTAGGCGAGGGTGTGGGGCTGAGGGTATGGTGCCTGTTGATAAATAAACATTTTAGAGAAACGTTGTAATGGCTTAGGAAATAATGGGTATGAAGTATTTCCATTATACATACTATTATCACAATATCGCTTATTAAACTCCAGACATATTATCTGGAGAGGAATTCTTGTTAACATCCACTGGTCTTTAATTTAAGGAAAGTGTCCGATTGCCTTTAAGGACTCTGAACAAAAATTAAAACTGGAATACCAAGCAAAAATGTACTGACAACATAGAACAGAACAGGACAGAACAGAACATATTTATTTGCGACTACAGCATATAAAGCTCAGCGTCTAAAAGCAATAAAGAAATAATAAATACACATTCGTCAAAATAACAACGTTTTTATGCATTCTATAATGATTTAGGATATGTCTGTTGCGAAGTCCGATACGACATTTTTCGTTTGAGGAGCGATATATAGTACATTCGTTTTCACATGGCTTGTTCTTATTTATATATGTTAAAGTAGTTAAATGGCAAACGAACCGTAATATGTGGTAACCATTGAACCGATCATGGTTGTTCTGCTTTATAATAAACTTAAAAGTACAACACCAGCTTTAATTGAGTCGCATTCTAAGAAAACTGGGCATAATGCATGTGCGTAAAGTGTCATCCCAGATTAGCCTGTGCAGTCCACACAGGCTAATCAGGGACGGCATTTTCCGTGTTTATGACATTTTTCGTTTAAATGAAGTCTCTTCTAAGCAAATATCCACTTTACGCGGAACGTGTCGTCCCTGATTAGCCTGTGCGGACTGCACTTTACGCGCATGCATTATGCCCAGTTTTCTCAGAACAAGACACAATTTATGACATCTGTCCCCTGCTAACTTCATAAATACCCAACCGGACATAGTCATAAATCGAGACATGTAAGGAGCTTTCATGCCAATTAACATAAGTGCGCATGTGATTTCTCTAGCTTCGTTCTATTTAACATTCCTCGGTACTTAACATCACTAGCTTTTATTTAAAGTAATATCACCCGTTAAAGGCTCCTTTTCACAGATTTTGTAATGAATTTAAGTTTGTTATTAAATTCTTTAAATTTGTCAATGTGAACTTTATAGCTCCAGATAAAAACAAGAATACAAATAAAAGAAAGAAAAGTATACATCCTTAAGTGGGCTCAACCCACTGACTCTTCGAGTAAAAAGTATAGCAATTAAACCACTCGGCCGGCTGTGCTCATGTCTTTAAACCTGTATTTACCGGTATTTTTTAAATCGTCAAAAGATGCATATTTTGGATATTTTAATGTTCAGTATTACTGTTTCTCGCAAGTATCATAACAACAACGAAAATGTGCACATCTCAAACATTTTTGTTAAAAAGGACCCGTTAAATTAGATCACTAGTTTGAATTCCAAGGAAAAAATCTCTCGTATATTACATCACGTTTAGTCCAAATACCATTTCGCCGTACAAAACATCACTAGCTTTTATTGCAGGCAACGTATCTCCGTACATGATTTCGTACTTGCGCAACCGGACGAGCGAGCACACATTACGTAACGAGGAGAACATATGGATCCCGACCACAGCGACCGTGTTGTCTTCCGTGGCCACGACTCTTGGAGGTGTCTTGACTGCTAAGGTCGGGGTCAGGATAACGGTCGCCTTGGGCAGTGCCATAATGTGGTACGTCAATGCAACGAGAAGCTATACTAAGACATGAATCAAAGTTTTCATGAGTTATAAACCTTTTTATTTTAGCTCAAATGCATCAAAAACCTCAGATTTTAATGGGTATAACCAGTCGCTGGTGTCTTTAGGTAAGATTTTAGCTATGGATCGAAACTGTCACCTCCTCTCTAACTGCATGGTTTATTGCAAAGTTTTCATTGTGAAATGGGTCTATTTTGGTTGACCGCTATCTACGCTGAATTAGAAATGGCAACCAAACTGTTTTGTTTCTTCACAAACGTAACTGACCAATGAGCGATCTGTTTGGCGTTCTATTGAGTACTTCCTAAAATGTTATTATTCGAAATTCTTCTCACGAAGACTCGTGCTTAAGAATGAGGAGACGCTCACGTGCACGTGCGCACGCGAGGACTTGCACGTGCGCATGTTAAGTTCTGGACGTAAAATCCTTGTACTTTGCGATCGAGAGATCGTTAGAAATCATATTTTACATACCTTTAATCCTTATCGTAAATTTGAGCTTTAAATAAAACGGAGCTTTATTCATGTGCGTAAAATGTCTTCATAGATTAGCCTGTGCAGTTTGCACGAGGGACGATACATTCCGTCTAGTCTGGATTCTTATTGAGAACAGACTTCCTTTTAAAGAAAATTCCATAGAAGCGGAAAGTATCGTCCCTGTTGAACCTGTTCGTTTTGTATACGCTAACCTGGGTCGATATTGTATGCATATGAGTTAAGCCCGGATTTCCCATAGCGAGGCTTCGAGATTTCGTTTCAGCATTGGGGTAGGTCTGACGTATTTCACCCTGCAGATGTCACTTCCATGGGTCTGCGTTACGTACGGCCTCATCAACAACTTTGGCAACTCTCTAGCGTACGGGCCACCCGCTCAAAATGCCGTCGGGGTAAGGCAGGCAATTTAAAGGGATCTTTTCACGGTTTGGTACATTGACAAAATTGAAAAAAGTTGTTTCAGATTCGCAAATTTTCGTTTTAGTTATGATATTTGTGAGGAAACAGTATTACTGAACATTTACCATAGTCCAATATAGTCATTATATGTATCTTTTGACGATTTGAAAACCTAAAAATTATAAAGCGTTGCAACGCGAAACGATTGAATAATTTGGGGAGTTTGTTGTTGTCGTTTAAATTTACGAAACTACGAAGATTGCTTATATAAGGTATAAAATACTTCAACTGTGAATACTCGGCGGAATAGCCGAGAGGGCTAATGCGTTTTTACTTCAGACTAACTCCAGGACTCCGGGGGGGTCACTGGTTCGAGCCCTGGTACCGGCTACAATGTTTTCCTTTTTTTAATTTTATTCTTGATTTTTTAATGGAGCTTTTAAGATCGAATGTTTACATTTATTAATATAAAGCATTTAATGACAAACTTTAAAATATGCCAAAATCTGTGAAAAGGTCCCTTTAATGAGTCACAAGGAAAACCTGGCTTAATGCATGTGCGTAAAGCGCTTCCATGTTTCGTTTAAAGAAGGTATCGTCGTAGCATAAATAAAGTTTAGACGGAAAGTGTCGACCATGATTAGCCTGTGCGCATATGCATTAAACCCCGATTGCCAGAGCAAGGCTAAAATTCTGTTTTCAACAGAGAGAGAGAACACTATAATGTTGTTGTTTGTTTTTGCAAAACAAATACTGAATCTCTTCATTTAAACTAACAATAATGAAGTGCATTTCGTTATGGGCGCTCTTTTAAGATGCCAATTTACGTGTAATTGCCAATATTAATGTGGAAACAGACCTTACAAATATTACAATGTAGAAACCAAATATTTCGTTAAAAAACTATACTTGATACAAATGTTTTATGAAAACATTATAATTTAGCCGTATGAATGTATATCGTATCCCTTTATATTAAATGTATCAAATATAAAGCTGCTTTTTTGTCGCGAAAGAAAACGTAAAGCTCCATTTTATTGTGAAAGAAATTTTTCAGCTAGGTTTACAGGTGTAAATTTTTTATTCTACATTTTTGTTTATTTATTCATCTACATTGGTGATTGACCTCTTCTTCGTGTTTTAATGTGTTCACTTTTCACGCTTGGGATATATTGGGATATATGACTTAATCTTCCATGATCTTGATACAACTGTTGTTTAACTTAATAATAGGAATTTATCGTGTATGCATGATTAAGAATACATGTATTATCTACGCTGTAAATGCACCTGTATAATTTACAAACAAGAAAAGCTTGTATATTTGACAGAATGTATGATTGAACGAGCTCCAAATTATTTGCATACTAAAACTACGAAGACTTGATTAAAAAAACGTATATTATCTAGCTATAACGTTTAGGCGGATCTTATTTGATGCGTTATATTTCCAAGGGAACATAATGTTGTTTGTTTTTTGCTCTTGATAGAGCCTTTATTTGCAATAGAAACCCTCCATGAAAACAAATGGGCACGATATTGATAAAATGATATACAATGTATTTCAAGTAGTATTTGCCACTTTTACAAGATTATCACAATTGCAATGTTTTCACGTGATGTGTAGAAAGACATACGAACAATTGTTGTTAAGCAATAGATGTCCACTCGATTGTCTTTTGGGATTCAAAGAGTATCGTAGTGATTAAACTCACAGACGGCTGGAACGGTTTTATACTCATGACCAGCAACTAAACCCGGCAAGGTTAAACTAATATAGTTTCTGACTTGTGGGTTATAAATTGGGCATCGCTCTGGGAAAACGGGGCTAAATGCATATGCGTTAAGGAAGTTAGGAAGTGTATAACTTGAAACGAAAAACACCATAAAAGCGAAAAGTGGCGTCTGTTGTACCGATTACACTCGTTAATTTTTTTATTTAGATTTTGGAAATTTTCGATAAAAACACACTATATTATACTTTCCTTACGCCGTTCCATGCGCCTTTGTTTAAAAAAGATAGCGACTGCTAAGAAAAAGAAACTTCGTTACCGCTATACATACATAGAATAAGTTGATCTACCATAATCTCGCACGCTTATTGATTTTGAGGTCAACAAATCAAAGGTCAATGTCACATGGAACAGTAGAGTGTTATTCCTTTCCGTATGATATCTAGAGAACGAATGACCCGCGATCATCTCAATGGGTAAGCCTATGATGTGAAATGAAAAAAAAACCTCTATTGATTTTGAGATCAAAGGTCAAGGTCACATGGACTTGTAACATTCCCACCTGAGCGAAATACCAATGTGACGGTCTTTCATCGTCATCATTTCACCGATTATTTATGATTTAACTATATTTGATGTCAACACCGGCACACTATTGCGGCGGGTCTGATGTAAGGCTCGATTGGTCTTTGTCGGCTCAGCTACCATTTAAAACTACCCCGGGTACTTAAGTATATTACAATGGACCGGGGAACGGAAAAATACTAAAAAAGTACCACGGAATATGGCCGGTGATTTAAGCATATTTTCCGTACCCATAATAATTTTAGTATACTTACGAGAACCAGGCGAACAAATAGTAGTACCCGAACCGACACCGACCAATAAGCGTTAGTGGCTGTTCAGTCCGTTAAGAAACGATGTTGAATAATGTTTAAGATTAACTATTTCCAGTGGATCCCCAAGCGGCCTACGTTCGCGGTGGGTCTGATAGTGTGCGGTTTCGGGGGCGGGGCTTTCATCTTTAACCAGGTCGTCACCGCCTTCATCAACCCCGACAACATCTCACCTGACCTCGTGGACAAATATGGCGACAGGTGAGTAACTATCATCCCACCTGACTTCGTGGACATATATGGCGACAGATGAGTTACCTGACCTCGTGGACAGATTTGGCGACAGGTAAGTCAACAACATCTCACCTGACCTCGTGGACAAATATGGCGACAGGTGGTGCGTAACCACCATCACACCTTACCTCGTGGACATATATGGCGACAGGTGAGTCACAAACATTTCACCTGACCTCTGGGAAAAATATGGCGACCGGTGAGTCACCAACATCTTACATGGCCTTGTTGACAAATATGGCGACATGTGAGTCACCTGACCTATTGAACAAAAAAGGCGACATATTAGTCACCAAAACCTCACCTGACCTCGTGGACAAATATGGCGACATTTGAGTAACCTGACCTCTTGGACAAACATGGCGACATGTTTATCACCAACATCTCACCTGACCTCGTGGACATATATGGCGACATATGAGTCACCTGACATCTTGGAAAAATATGGCGACATGTTAGTCATCAACATCTCACCTGACCTCATGGACAAATATGGCGACATGTGAGTCACCTGACCTCTTGGACAAATATGGCGACATGTTAGTCATCAACATCTCACCTGACCTCGTGAAAAAATATGGCGACATGTGAGTCACCTGACCTCTTTGACAAATATGGCGACATGTTAGTCACAAATCGCACCATACCTCGTGGACAAATATGGCGACATGTGAGTCACCTGACCTCTTGGACAAATATGGCTATATGTTAGTCACCAATATCTCACCATACCTCGTGGAAAAAATATGGCGACAGGTGAGACACCAACATCTCACCTGTTATCCATTAACCGCCAAAGGTGTTAGCTTTTTTGTGAGACATCATTAATAGTACTTGCAACCACAACCATACAGCTATTGTGTTACTTTTGCATACATGCACATGTTTTATTGATTGTGTAAACAACATGAACAGTTATTTTGCAATGAATTTGAAAGCTTCTAGTTCTAGAAAAATTTTGAGAAGCACGAGATGCATGTTGCAGGTATTTCACCAACAAAGAAGTGTTGGACCGTGTCCCATACGCATTCCTGTTGCATGTTGCAGGTATTTCACCAACAAAAACGTGTTGGACCGTGTTCCATACGCAATACTGTTGCATGTTGCAGGTATTTCACCAACAAAGGATCGTTGGACCGTGTCTCATATGCATTCCTGTTGCATGTTGTAGGTATTTCACCAACAAAGAAGTGTTGGACCGTGTCCCATATGCTTTCCTGTTGCATGTTGCAGGTATTTCACCAACAAGGAAGTGTTAGACCGTGTTCCATACACATTCCTGTTGCTGGCCGGTATCTACTTCGTCATGTGTGTGGTTGGTATCCTCATGATTATACCAGCGCCTAAACCGGGACAGGTAGGAATGATTATGTTTCCGAGCATTTAACTTTGAGCCTCACTGTGGTATTACGGGGCTTATTGTCTTAACGTAGAGAGTCGTCCCGTATTAGCATGTACGCACAGCACAGGCTAATCTGGGAAGACCCTTTAAACAAATGCATCTAACTCCGTTTTTCCCTGAACGATGCTCATTTGTTATTTTGTTCAATTGATATTCTCTTTTTATTGTGGTTTTATTTGAATTGCATCGCTATAGCTTAACGAAATACTCTCCCAAGTATGTTCCTGGAGTTTAACTTTGCTCTGTAGTATATTTTTTGCCATACACTGATATTTCAGAAAAGTTTGGCAGTGACAAATATGTTAAACCAGGTTTTCCGAATGAAAAAATCTGGTTATTTGATTGGCGAATGTCGGTGGCAGGCAGGCTAGCGGGCTGGTGGGCTGGCGGGCTGGCTGGCGGGTGGGACAAGCTTGTCCGGGCCATAACTATGTTGTTAATTTTAAATTTCCCAAAATTTAACCAAAATTTCGTACGCACATTTTTTTTCTTGACCGAAATTTTCGTAACCATAAAGACAACATGCAAAATATTATGTGTCAATGCAGCATGTGGGAGTACACGTCATGTCTGTGACAAAGCTCTAGTTAGAAAAAATATTTTTTTGAAAACCTGGTTTTGTTACAATGTTGTCCCTTGTTTAAAAAGAAATTTGTCTTTTCATAATAGTGTTTCATTTTATGTTTCAAGATTCGGCATTATAGTTTTGATTGTTCAGCCCTGAACGGATCAAGTATATAGAGAATATCAGATAACTGCCTGATCGTTTTGTAATATATCGGTCAGGGCTTAAAGAAAAATAACGGCGCGAATATTCATCCCATTTTCATCCGTCTTTTCATTAATTATTATCAAATATCGCATTTTATGACGATTTTTTCCCGTAGTTTACAAAAACAGATTTTCCAGTTTTTGGAAAAACCCGAGTGTGATCTAAAAATACCGATAGTATAGAGCTCAAGTTTATACGATCGTTGTTACACTATCGACTTTCATCTGGCAATATGATTTAAAAAATATATCATACAGCGTTATATCAGGCAGTAATCAATGCAGTGGTATGATAAAATACGAAAATGACATACACAGCTTTTTTTATCATGTTTCTATCAGCTTTTTCTATCATGTTTTTATATCATGTTTTTCTATCATGTTCATAACCTGTCTTTATGAGTATAATGTATTTATCAACGTTAATGAATTATTTTGTCAGCTTAGTTACCCCTGTTTGTATATTGTAGGAGTCTACAGGGTGTTGTGGCTTCAGACAAGTTGATGACATTGGAGAAATAAACAAAACAGATAGTCTGTCAATGCAAGTAACTAAAAAGTATGCGGCCATTATTTATCTTTTGTGTTTGACGCATATTTACTGTAACCACCCCCGTTGCTTATTACGTGTGTTTTGTATTTTTCGTTTCAAAAATGTAAAACCAAGAAACGTTTCATAAAACTATTAACTGTGTTGCAGCTAGCTACATCACAGTTTTACCATTTGTGTATTCGCTCATAAACTGTCTTTATTTAACCCTTTCCCACTTTGAAGCAAAGTAAAAATGTGCAAATAGCATAAAACCAGAAAAGCTTGCGAGTAACTCGCAAGCTGTTCAGGTTTTATGCTGTTTGCTGCTCATCAGTAATTAGATTTGGAGTTGAAGCCTAAAAAGCTTGATTCTAGTAAGAAAGGTCTTAAATTAAATATAACTTTCTAAGGGTGTACATCTGCGTGAAAATCCGCATCTAAGTCGCTAAGGGATAACCTAGAACTTACCAGCTTTAAGCATCTATATTTGACTGCGCGTTGATTGAAATAAGATAGCTCACAACGTGTTAACAGCATTTGAAATTAAATAAATACCGGACATTTGACCTTAAATTGCAGAATATAAAACATTTAAGCAAAAATGTTGTGTATTTTAATATATTTGAAGTTTATTAAAAATATGATGGCTTAAAGAAAAGAATAATTTACAATTGTGTACGAAACACGTTCAATTATAGTGTGCATTTTAATCTCTCTTTAGATTTTCTTATAATTATACTCAAGGTTTTTAGTTCCGAAGTTAAAATCTATCAATTATCGTAATTTAATTTTAAACAAAAAATGTCAAAATAGGTTGCATAATTTTAAATTAAATACGTTCAAGCGAAACGCATATTTTGACAGTAAATGAAACCAACATATATCCTTTTGGCCGTGCTCTGTGAAAATGGGGTTAAATACATATGCAAAAAGTGTATTCCCAGATTAACCTGTGCAGTCCGCACAGGCTAATCAGGGACGACACTTTCCGCCTAAACTAGATTTTTGCTGAGAAGAGACTTTCTTTATACGCAAAACATCATAAAAGCGAAGTGTCGCCCCTGATAAGCCTGTGCAGACTGCGGACTTTACGCACATGCATCACATACAATCTCTGCCATTACAAGAAAATCCTAAAATATGTGGTAGGATTTAATTTTATTGGTTTAAGTATTATATTATGAAAAGAAGTATCAATTTCTTTTACATTTTGAAAATAGTGTATACGTTTATAATCATAATTTAAAAAAAAAATAATAATTTAATTTTATTGGTTTAAGTATTATATTATGAAAAGAAGTATCAATTTCTTTTACATTTTGAAAATAGTGTATACGCTTATAATCATAATTTTAAAAAAAATTAATAACAAAATAACAAAAAAACTGTAAAATGATTGTACTAAATGGCTAAGTGGCTAGGCTATCATCACGTGGTTAGATATTAAGGCATGGATTTGATCCAGCTCTGCTGGTTTCCGTCAAATCTCTAGGCGTAGGTTGTAATTAATACACACGTGCAATTTTGCAATAAAGCCCCGATCCGGGAAAACGGGACTTGCATGAGCGTAAATTTTGTTGTTCCACATTAGCCTGCGCGGACTGCATACGCTTTTTTAGGGACGACACTTTGCGCTTTGATTGTATTGTTCGTTTGAACGAAGTCTCTTTGAGAAAAACTTGAGTATGCGGAAAGTTTTGTTCCTGAGGCGACGGGTTACGCACTTATATTAATTAAGCCCGGTTTCTTCAGAACGCGGCCCCATTATATTCCACAGGGAGCCAGTGAGAGTGGTGATCAAGAGGATCCTTAGCAACAAGAACGCCTGGATCTGGGTCACCATCATGTTCATCTTGTTCAGCGGCATGCAGTTTGCAAATAGCTTCTATAAGGTGAGCATGAAGTTTGCAAACGAAAATCCAAAGAAGGCGGAAAGTGTTGTCCCGGATTAGCATGTGCGACGGCTTATCCGGGACGACACTTTACGTACATGCATTACGACCAGTTGTCCCAGAACGTGGCCCATATAATTCAATGTTTGAAGAAGTATTGAAGAAATGTCGGCACTGGCTCACTACTGATTTTTGTGAAGGAGATCGTTATAAAATCTTTCTGACGCGTCCGTTCCCATCGACATTGTCAAACATAAATGTGGAATAATTGGGATACATGTTCTAATATTTGAAATATATATAATTGGAAATTTGAAGTTTTGGACGTATGTAGTAAAGGAAATAGGTAAGTGCATTAGACATGATGCATTTTCAAAAATAGCTAAACATAATTTGCGAACAGGACTTAAGTAAGGCGTTTAAAGCGTGTTAATGCCCGTCGACATTGCAAACCATAAATTGAATTGAAACTACAAAGGAACACGGTCATATTGATTATCTGTTAAAAGTCAGTGCATGGTCAATTATTCATCAAAATTAAGTAAATGGTCAATTATCCAACAACAGTTAGATTATTGTCTATTATTCATCAACAATTGGTATATGATCAATTATCCATCAACAGTTAGTATTTGATCAATTATCTTTCAAAAGTTGTTATATGGTCAATTGTCTTTCAAAAGCTAGTATGTGGTCAATTATCTTTCAAAAGTGAGTACACTACGTCTAGCGCGATTTCTGCCATCCACATCGCCTCACCGTGATTCAGCCCAGAGTAGACAATTACTATCTCACCACGATACACCGTTGAACACGGTTCGCCGTGGCGAATTGCGGTGTCAGTCTCTGTGTTATCGGGAAATTGATCTCACGGTGGACCACCATGATCGCGGTGGACCACCGTGGCCTCGGTGGTTCGCTGTGAAATACAGTTAATTTTTAATGAGCATGTATATTTCGATATTGCAGACCGTATAATTTTTTTAAAGTTCTAGAATGTTTTGTTACATTTGTTTGTACATTTGTATGCATCGAACTTGATTGTTAACAATCGTCATTATTTTCTGTTGTTTACCCTCGTTCCAGAATCATTTGACATGTCGTACATCGACCGTGATGTACTTAATATTTTGTTTCTATGATTTCTACGTGAAGATTTATTTGTTGTTTATTTAAAGAATTGTTTGTTTTTGTTAAAATTTCGGAAATGCTTTCTCGTATGTGCACGTTTAGCTCGCGGTATCCGGACAAACGGCACCCGGACAATCGGCACCCAGTGTTTTTTTGCATACGCGGAAAGTCGGCACCCTGTAAATTTGTCGACCCAGACAATCGGCACCCGATTTTATTGTATACCCGGACAAACGGCACCCGATTTAATTGTATACCCGCACAAACGGCTCCCGATTAAATGCGATCGATAAAGCCCGTCAGCACCTTGTTGAATTAATTCGTATAATCCGCTAATTGCTTTGGTGAAAGAGATGATTAATAAATCCCGTCAACAAACTGTGTTATCAAACCAAGTCGAAGTCCAAAATTTTTTTGCATAAACATAATACAATTTTATAGCACAATAAATAATAGTGACATAATATAAGTGTGGATTGATTAACGCTATCTGCTAATTGGTTTAATAACACCTCTAAACAATTTACAAATATCAAAGACAATTGAGCTGAACAGAATTAACAGGTCATCTTGTTACCAGTTGTTTATAAAAAAATATACACGATATTTTACCGAGCGGAACTGTCTTTTTTATTAAGATCGGATTTAGTGTTCGTGTGGCGTATGAATAGATATCGTTGCAGGATATTAAAATGATCCGTTGTCAAACGAAAGTACGGTTGACATTAAATGCATTATTTTTCTCTTTACGCGATATTGTGTTAGTATGTTTATGCTGCATTAACATTTCTTAAAATTGACAAGAAAAAATGGCGATTATTTTATCCGACGACATAAACAAAAGTTTGCCTCTACAAGTTTTCCGGAGAGTGCAAAATGCGTGCAAATCGGGCCATCAAGCAGGAAAAATCAGTATCGAGATTACTGTGTACAAACTCGACCCTGTGTATTGTCATACACGCGTCAATTAACTTGTGCGACATCGTGAGCGTTTTTCTCAATCAGTGCCCGACAGAAGTGATACATTTCGGAAAATTTATTTTATCTCCCCGTGCTTTACCAATTATCGGTAACTGTCAGATCTTCATTATTTTTCGCAAATTATTATTTAATCGTCATTATTGAAAATCGCCGCGAATATTGTCGGCTGGTTTTGTTTTTCACGCTGTTTGTTTTCTGCAATTAGATAAGTTGAACATTGCTTGGTGAAATAATTATGTAATCGCTATCAACTAATTATCCCCGTAATTACCGCTATGTGTCGTCACAATTTACAAATACGTTTCGTTTCACCGATTTTTAAATGTTCCAAATTTGCAAATTTTGTGAACGAAACGTTTAATCGTCGTCGCTTGTTTTTATCAATTACAAGTGTGAATCGATTTAAGAAATAATTCGTGTACGTTATAGTTTGTTGTCGAATAACCCACGGCCGGAAGTTTAGATGCGTAGGGATTAAATCACGAGTGCGAAGCACGAGTAATTTGAAACCACGCATCTAAACTTCCGGCCGTGGGTTATTCGATCACAAACTATAACGTACACGAATTATTTCGATTCTAACACGATTTTTACTAAAGATTTATAGAATGTATCTTATTTTTCTTGCATACTATTTTATGTGAAGCTCCGCCCATAAAAATAGCTTTCGGCTGTTCTGTCGATCAGATCTCCGCCCTCAATAACAGCCAAACTGGATGGAAAAAACCCATTTCATTTCTCACGTTTGGTTAACTAAGAACAACAACTTGCGTAAACTAACATGTTTTCATTGTACTCTTTAAATTAACGCAAGAGTGTTGAATCTACAAGACAACAACTCCGATTCGAACTTCAGCCATTTCAGTATCGAAGCAGCAGACGAACACCGTGGGAAATTGGGTCAAGTTTACGCATTTCTGTTCATAGCGTAGTATTTTGTCACGTGACTTTCATTCATAAAATACCGGATTATTACGCTGGTGGAAAATGTATCGGCATGTTTTGTTTAGCTACAGCGCGTGCTTTCAGTGTATAAGCTCCGCCCATAAGTTATTGCAGAATAACCCACGCTTGATTTCCTTCTTTGTCTATAGAAAACAAGTCACGTGCCGTGTTAGAATTAAAATTAAAACCGGTGCATCCGATGTATTACTTCAAGCGCGGCCGATTAACCTCACCATTACCCAAACAAAATATATGTACATGTATACAATATATAATTTGAAAACACCACAATACACGGAGATGGTACTTTTTATCGCAACGATTCTGTCAATATATATAGTGATGACCGGGTACTTTAAATAAGGTGCCGATTGTCCAGGTGCCGTTTGTCCGGATACCGCAAGCTATACGTGTACAAACGAGAAAGCATTTCCGAAATTTTAACAAAAACAAACATTTTTTTAAATAAACAACAAGTAAATCTTCACGCAGAAACTGTAGAAACAAAACATAAAGCACATCACGCTCGATGTACGACATGTCAAATGATTCTGGAACGAGGGTAAACAACAGAAAATAATGACGATTGTTAACAATCAAGTTACAATGTATACACATGAACATACAAATGTAACAAATCATTTTAGAACTTTGCAAAAATTATACGGTTTGCAATATCAAAATATACATGTTTATTCACATTTACGTGTATTTCACCCGCGAACCACCGAGGCCGCGGTGGTCCACCGCGATCATGGTGGTCCACCGTGAGATCGATTTCCCGATAACGCCCGCGGTGTTCAGTCACTGTCGACGCGATCTATCATGATGGAAACACCTTCCGATCGCGGTGATTTTCCACGCTCACGAAAAAATGTCCACGGTGGGAGTGAGGTGGATGGCAGAAATCGCGCTAGACGTAGTGTATACGGTCAATTATCCATTAATAGTTAGCATATGGTCAATTATCTTTCAAAAGTGAGTAAATGGTCAAATATCTGCTAAAAGTAGGTTAATGGTCAATTATCCATCAAAAGTCAGTATATGATCAATTATCCTTCGAAAGCTAGTATATGGTCTACTATCCATCAACAGTTGGTATATTGTCAATTATCGTTCACTACTTAGTATGTGGTCAATTATCTTTCAAAAGTTAGTATATGGTCGATTATCTTTTAAAAGTTAGTACATGGTAAATTATCTTTAAAAAGTTAGTATATGGTCAGTAATTATCTATACAGATTTATTATATTGTTAAATATATATCCAACGTTATTAACTGACCAATACGATATCCAAACTTAGTATAGCATCATTAAATTGTATCTACCCAAAGTACGTATGGCTCGATTGGTTATTGTTTGCTCGGGTACAACTGAAATGTACCCCGGGTACACTTAAGTATACTTAAATGTACCCCTGGTACATTATATATCCAAAGTTAGTATATTCTCACTTATATATCCAGAATTGTATATGGTCAACTAAAATCACTGTCCGAATAAGTATTTAATCATTTATCTATCCAAAGTTAATATATGATCATTTATCTATCCAAAGTTAATATATGATCATTTATCTATCCAAAGTTAATATATGATAATTTGTCTATCCAAAGCTAATATATGATCAGTTATCTATCCAAAGTTAATATATGATCAGTTATCTATTGAAAGATTATATATGGTTAATTGTACATCCTAGTGTCAAGCACAATAAAAAAGAGCATCATACATACAGTAAATTGCTTTAAAAGTTACTTTAATCTAGGACGAAACTCTACGTACATGTTTGAAGTCCGATTTTCCCTGAACGAGGCTCATGTTTATTATTACAGGCTTACGGTCAGACGTTTATTTACGATGACCATTTTCTCGCGTTGGTCGGTTCTATTGCGTCAATATTCAACTGCGTGTTCAGGCCCATCTGGGGACTCGTGATGGACAAATATGGATTTGAAGTAAGTCGATTAATCCTATAGCTAAATGATTTCAGTGAAGGAAACACATGTTATGTGTCATGTTAACTTGTGCTTTGCATGTCTACAAATCTTTGACACTGCAACTTCATGTACACTTCGTGTAGCAATGTGTCTATCCCAGTTGGCATAAGCTATCAATTAATATTCGTATTTTGTACAGCACATATATATATATTCTATATAAACCCCAACATATCTTTGAACGGCATCTAAAATATACAAACATATTCATACATTAATACAGATTTGAAGACATATCAACTCAGCCTCGCTGTGGGAAATTCGGGCTTAATGCAATTGCGTTAAGTGTGGTCTCAGATTAGCCTGTGTGTGCATTTCGCACAGTCGTATCAGGGACGACACTTTGCGCTTTGATAGAATTTTGGCCTTGAAAAGGGCCTTTCTCAACAACAATCCAGAGTATACGGAAAATGTCGTCCCTGATTTGCATGTGAAGATTGCCAAGGCTATTCTGGGACGACACTTTGCGCACATGCATAAATCCCAGTTTTCCCAGAGCAAACTTCAGATATATGTGTCTTGTTCTGAGAAAATTGAGCTTAATGCGTGTGCGTAAAGTGTCGTCCCAGATTAGCCTGTGCAGTCCGCACAGGCTAATCAGGGACGACACTTTCCGCTTTAATGGTATTTTTAGTTTCAAGGAAGTCCCTCCTTGCCGAATATCAAGTTTAGGCGGAAAGTGTCGTCCCTGATTAGCCTGTGCGGACTGCACAGGCTAATCTGGGACGACACTTTACGAACATGCATTATGCCCAGTTTTCTCAGAACACGAATCATATTTCAGACCACTGTGAAGATGATCTGCGCACTCTTTACAATTTTGTCCTGTACCATCATGTACACAGAAAAGATGCACAAAATATTCTTCCTCTTGTGGATAGGCAGCATATATGGCAGCAACTGCGGTTTGTTTGTTTTATCACCGTTTGTTAAAAAATAGTTACCACTCGGGGATCGTGTACAGAATCATATTTTTTATTAGCTAACAACATTTTCAGAAAGCAACATAAGACACAATATTATATTATTGACTCTCGCTCTAGGAAAACCGGGTTTAGTGTCCCAGATTAGCCTGTGAAAATCGCAGAGGCTTATCTTGACGGAATTTTCCGGCAAAACTGGATTTTCTCTAAGAGGAGACTTTCTTTAAATAACAAATATAATTAAAATATACTATAAAAGCTCAAATGTTGTCCCTCATTACCCTGTGAGGACTGCACAGCTAATCTGGGACGACACTTTAAGCACATGCTTTAATCCCCTGTTGTTTTCTATAGCGACACTCAATTGTTAGTATAAACGATTGCGAAAAGATTTCATCTTTATATATATTGTTATAAGTTAATTAGTGTATTATAATTTTATTATATTTTTTTTAATTTATTATAGAAAGTAACTAGTTGATTAATATGTGTTACACAATTTCTCATTTGATTAGTTCATGTATTTTGAAGTAACTCCTTCACTTAATGAATAATTTAATTTCATTTTAAAGTTACTTTAAATTACAAATGCATTTAAATTTTCATGTTCCAGGTATATGGGCGATTGGTCCATCGGTGTTAGGTAAACTCTTCGGCGTGGAAAATATGTCCTTGGCAATAGGATTTCAATTTGTTGGTGTTGTAAGTAACCTGTGATTTATATGGCCGTAGTAATAGGATTTCAATTTATTGGTTTTGTAAGTAACCTATAATTTATATGCCCGTGGCAATAGGATTTCAATTTGTTGGTGTTGTAAGTAACCTATAATTTATATGCCCGTGGCAATAGGATTTCAATTTGTTGGTGTTGTAAGTAACCTATGGTTTATATGGCCGTGGCAATAGGATTTCAATTTGTTGGTGTTGTAAGTATCCTTTGATTTCGCAATAATGAACGCTGTTAAGCTTGCTACATATGATGCCATATACAATACTTAGACAGTTTTGTTATTCATGAAATAGATGTATCTAGTATGTAATATATTTAAAAATAAGAAACGTGTTTTGTGCGCTTACTTCATTCATTGTACTGTCAATTCGTAATAATATCTGATATGTGAAACAGGTATTCCATTTAGTATTGTATATATGTTGTTTTTTCTCAAGATGGTGTGTCAGATATATTAAAATATATTTAACAACTATTAACACGTCTGTAACTTGCGTATAAACGAAGGGCCATACAAAGTTTATATTTCCATTTTATTCATTTCATCAATGATCTATTACCATCACCATTATTATTTGTTGCATCACGCTTTCCATCCAGCATTCATTACTTCATTTGTTATAATTTGTATTTACAGTTTATTTTAGTAATATATAAACTTACATGTTAACATACCAATATAAATTATAGCCGGCAATGCAATGCAAAGTAAACAGTTAACAAAATAATAAAAGAATAAAATACTGAATGTGTTCGTATCAAAGTTTATATTCCAAATATTAACGTTGAATAGTGATCTTATGTAATCGTATTTGAAATTTCAGTTGTTTTGTATCTCTTAGACACAGTAAAAAATGTTCACAATAATTTTGTTATTTCCTTTCATTTGAAAGCAATTGTCAAATCTCACTGGAAAGTTTATATTTCACTTTATTGGCACTACTGTTTGTAATTTCAGTCGACCGACATAATTCTGTAGTTTATCAATCCGTTTGAATGTTTGTTTTTTTAGTCGTAATACGCGATTGTTTGTTATTTTAGTCAAAGTGGCCGATTGTTTATAATTAATTTCATAGCCACGATTACTTGTTCGTTCAGTCCGTTATTCTTTTAAATTTAAGTCCATTTCAACATTTATTTGTAATTTCATTCCATGGCCACATTTTTTAAAGTTTGTTAATTCATTCCATAAGCACGCTTGCTTGTTATTCTTGAACTATTGTTCATTATTTCAGTCTACTAAAACTATTGTTTGCTATTTACGTCATTTCAAACCACTGCTTTGATTTCATTCAATAACCACGTTTTTTATTATAGTCCATTTAAACTATTTTACATTTTTGTTATTACATACCATAGCCACGTTTGTTTGTTATTTCAGTCAATGTTAACTATTTTCTGTTGTTTCACTCCATTCCCACGCTTTTTTGTTATTTCAGTCCATTCCCATGCTTGTTTCTTATTTCAGTCCATTTCCACGTGTGTTTGTTAAGTTAGTCCATTCCAACGCTTGTTTGTAATTTCAGTACATTCCCACGCTTGTTTGTAATTTCAGTCAATTTCCATGCTTGTTTGTTATTTCAGTCCATTCCCACGCTTGTTTGTAATTTTAGTCCATTTCCCACGCTTTTTTGTAATTTCGCCCCATTCCCACGCTGTTTTGTTATTTCAGTCCATTCTCACGAATGTTTGTTATTTCAGTCCATTCCCACGCTTGTTTGTTATTTTAGTCCATTCCCACGCCCGTTTTGTTATTTTAGTCCATTACCACGCTTGTTTGATATTTCAGTCCATTCCCACGAATGTTGTTATTTCAGTCCATTTCCACGCTTGTTTGTTATTTCAGTCCATTCCTACGCTTGTTTTTAACTTCAGGCCATTCCCACGCTTGTTTGTTAATTCAGTCCATTCCCACGAATGTTTGTTATTTCAGTCCATTACCACGCTTGTTTGTAATTTCAGTTCATTCCCACGCTTGTTTGTTATTTCAGTCCATTCCCACGCTTGTTTGCTATTTTAGTCTATTTCCACGCTTGTTTGTTATTTCAGTCCATTCACACGCTTTTGTAATTTCAGTCATTTTCCATGCTTGTTTGTTATTTCAGTCCATTCACACGCTTGTTTGTTAATTCAGTCCATCCCCACGCCCGTTTTGTTATTTTAGTCCATTACCACGCTTGTTTGTTATTTCAGTCCATAGGCACGATAGTTGGAGGATTTATCGGTCTCAACCTGCAGGCCGTCATAGGGTGGCACTGGCTGTTCATATTCGCTGGCGGTTTAGGAACTGTTTGTAAGTGCTTGTCTTGAACTTTTGGGGTCATCAAAACTGCGTAAACATATAACGTAATTTTGTGCATTCCTAGTTGATGTAAATACTAATGAATTTTCATAACGTTTGTTTTATTTAAAACTATCAATTGTGAAGAAGTTTATTCATGCCTGTCTTTTAAACGAACGGATGACGCACAAATCGTTTACGTTAGAAGCAGTATTCCTCGCTAACGACATTGGTATCTGTACGATAACAAAAACATTTGGAGAAATACGGTACAATTTTTGCAATTGCTGTTGTTTTTACTTTGTTCTGTAAGATGTCTGTAAAATCGACTATGGGCGGAGAATATCGACTATGCATGGAGAATATCGACTATGCGTGGAGAATCTTAAATAGTGATGATGTAAAATGGATTGATTGACGGAGATAATGTTGAATATCCAAGGAATACCTTTAATATTGATTATGTAAAAACGGCCGTTGATTGAACCAGTATAACTAAGATTGTTTTTCTCTTTTCAGCATTTTTCATAACGTTTTTCTTTGATGGACGAGACACAAACGGCAAGAAAATATAGGCATCATATCGCAGAACTGACGATCTATGCATAAGATCTGAATGTGCAATAAAAGTATGCCAGAAATGCAATATGTGAGAAAGTGCAATATGTGAGAACGTGCAATATGCGAGAAAGTGCACTATATTTCACTAATTTGTTGTTGAATGAAACCCTACAAATTATTTTTTTTTTCAATATGAAACTTTGAATATTGTATAAAGAATATATATAAATAATATATATATATATATATATATATATATATATATATATATATATATATATATATATATATATATATATATATATAATAACAATATTTTTTTATAAACATGTACATTTCTGGACATAACATGCATGTTTGTAATATTATAAGGTGAAAATAAATCCGTGCACAAAAAAAAATAATATTTATTTGTCTCATAGCGTCTTGAAGGCTAAATTGAGTACCTTTTCGCTGTCATAATATTCGCCTTTATCCAAGTCTTGAACTTTTCTGAAGACCACACGGTTAGCCATTTACTTTGACATGCCGTCTTTTTGTCATTGTACGTTGTTATTCAGGGGACATATGAAATAGTTTATTCAGTGACATCACTACGTGTGCACGCGATAGCTATGATACGCGCACACAAACGCAAGTTGGAAATGAACACAACCCAATCACATTTATAAAGAGTGTGTCTTAACGTACAGGTCGAGATGTGTGTGCACCGTTTATTATCATATTTACTAGTATGTTATATAGATAACAACAACATGTCTCTTTTTTAGACGTTCTGAAAGCATTAAAAATATGATGAAAATGGTATAATGAAAACCAGTGAATATACAATAAAATTTTCAATCACCAACATATTAAATGAATATTGTGGGAATATCGAATAACTATCACACTAAGAATATAATTTCATGATGGAAATTCCCTTTTCAAAAAACTTTTTGACACCATATACAATTCAAAATAAACAATAACATAATTGATGCAAGAAAAAAACAAATCAATCTAGGGGCAGTACTTTTTACTCACGAATTAGATAGTCATAAAGACAGCGCTGCTGACCCGTACTTTGTTGTTTATGCATTACTTGCTACCCAATAGTTCACACGGTATCAACCAGTCTATGACCTTAATATTGGTATAGAACATTCTTGCTTTTTTGGCATAGCTGCTTTACCGAGCTTTTCACCTTGAATGACATCTACATAACACCAGCAGACACGAATTAATACATTCGAATATTTTAAAGGCGGATTCGAGATAAATCTCCTGAAAGGTGGCTGCATCACTGTGTCTGTACACGGCGTAACGGATATGACACTGTTCAATGTACAGTATTCCGGAGTACTCTCTGCAAGTTCAAACGACACATAAACACAAGTGTTGGCCCAGTTACAAGTACGCGTTTAAATCCATCTCGCAGAATTTCAGAGTCTGTACTCGGTCACAAAATCGTCAGGGAAAGACATAATTGACTATCGATAAACACAGTTTTGCGTTTAAGTAAAGTGTCACGTTAAGAGGAAACTCGTTAAATTATCTGACCACAAAGGTTTGCCGTGGTAGAAAGCACTACCAACAAGGCTGTGCAACAGACGCGTGATAATGTGTTGGACTCATCATATCCCTTATTTATGAACAGTAACTTTATTTTCTCGCATTTATAAATAGCAACAGATTCTGAATGACCTATGCTGAGCAAATATACCACGTCATTAAGATGCAATAAAAAGTGTAATCATTCATAAACGCAACACGTATAATACAAACATTGTTTATTGATTCTTTTCTATATACGCTCCGTTAAAATATATTCCATTTATTACGTTCTTCACATTATGTTTACATTTGTGAATGAATATATTTGAAGAACTCAAACCTCTTGCATAAATTACCTGTATATACCTGTATACAACTCATTCTCGGTGCGGATGCGGCAGATGCGGCAGTTATCAGGTTTATCGTAGTTAGGAAAACTGATTTAAAACGTGTGATATTAACCATAGTTGTTCGCAAGCGAACAACTAAAAATATAATACAGATGCACTATAGTTGCCTTTACACCTCGATTGTTTAGGTGGGTGTTCAACTATTGTATCTCAAAGAAAATACTTTACAGATACAACAGTGTGCCATCAATCCTCGAATTTTTATGTGATTTGGTGAACTGAAGTACTTCTTCGGAACGATTTTCAGACAGCAAGCGAACATAAAATAAATCTAGCTAATTAACCCATTTATGCCTAGCGTCTAGAAAAAAAGGCTTTGGCAAACAACGGAGACCCAGATTAGACGCCGCATTGTGCGGCGTCTCATCGGGGTCTGTGCTGTTTGCTTAACGGAATTTCTGTACGAAATATTCTTAATATAGAAATAAGTATACTATACAGCCCTAATATTGGAAATAAATTGATCCAATTTAGAAGGACGGGCGAGTACACTATGCACGTCGCATTCGGCAAGCATTAATCGAAAAAAAATGCTAATCGGGAAAAATCGCATCGGCGGCAGTCGGTATCCAAATCTTACATAATTGCTTTTTATAATGGTCCGTCATTGTAGCATTTAGCTTTTCAAAATATTGAAAACAAGTTTGGCTCCTTACAATCAAGTAGTATTTTCTCGTATGGCAAACAAACACGTTACGCACATTATAATATTTAACTTATAACCTAATGGACAACAACTATTAATAAAATCATACAGTTGTAAGACGTTATAAAGAGAAAATTTATTTCAAAATTAAACTAAATACTAAACAATTTTGATTTTTTTTGCCACTAAATAACGTGAACATATCATGAATAGAAGGAGAACCAGAATGGCGAACTGTACAGTTTGATCAAAGTACTTAATTTGATAAATATACCAGAACGCATCCATCGCACACATTCCACCGTTGGGAATGTGTACTTTTTGACTAACATAAACCTCAAAAATAATATTCAAATTAATTCAAATTTCACACTATGCACACTATCAGTACGTTGAGTGACCATGCTGTCTATTCCAAACAGCAAAATGGCTTTGACTTGTACGGCTGCTGGTCATAATGTCATAATAAATCACGTACAAGAGATAACGACTGTAGTTCTGAGTGTAATGGTCACGGCAAAATATTGGATGTTATTCGTATAAAACCACATTCTCTTCTCTTGCATGATAAACTCAACAGTCCTCTGGTGACATTGAATTCATGTAATCTATTTATTAAGTTTTGAAAAAAAACTCAAACTTTAAAACTGAAAAGTAATCATATGTATATGATCAGTCTTTAAAATGTTCTATTAATCCACGTTTATTGTTTATTGTCTTTGTCGTTGTTCTTGCTTATGTACCAACTGTATGCGAACATATCGGTGGCGGCCAGCGCGTAGACCGTCCCAATAAGAACCAGCGGATCCTTGGGCAGGAAATTCACATTCTTCTTCAACACCGCAGCGGCGAGGAAGCATCCGCTCTGGAACAAGGTGGCGACGGCGACAGGAAGTATCGCACCGGAAGTTGCAGAGGCATTGACACGCGTCTTGTTTTCCGACATTTCTGTTGAAGCATAACATAAATAATACTTTAATAACTAATTGCGCATTTGTAAACTATCATTTGATGTGTTTAGAAACTGTCTGTCAATAAAGTAAATATTTAAATTCGAATGGTAAATCATTATATTGTACGTAATACAATATCGGTTTTTATTTCATGTTTGTGATTCTATTAAACATTAATTGCTAGGTATAACCAATCCCATTTCACTTATATTGAATTAATAAAGAACACTTTTGTTTCTCTATGATCTACCATTATTAAAACATTATATATATATATATTTATTTATTTATATATATATATATATATATATATATATATATATATATATATATATATATATATATATATATATAGTTACCTTTAAAGTTATCGACAATAGTTTGCGCTAGACGCTGTTATTTTTTTATTCCTTCAACAATGTTAACAACTGTTCTCAAGAGTTAAGTGTCGTTGTTTTTATAACCGCTCTTACTGACGAAATGTTCCTCAAACTTAAATCACTCTGAGTTACGATGTCTCTATGTAACGCATTGCTCGCCTGGAACATTGGTATCACTGCATTTAAAAACACACTCCTCTGTAAATTACAGAAATCAAGCATGTCTGTAACTGCATATCTGTAGTCTTATTTGTGTACATGTGTCAATTCATAATATGTAAACACCAGCTTCTAAAACGATATTCCCTGTTATCAAAATAATAAATGTTTTAATAACCATACTTTACTATGACAGTATGACTTTCATATAAAATTCATTCCAGTTGTTAAAATAAAATGTTAACACACTTATGCTCGATTGGTCATTGTCGGCTCGGAAACTTCTTACATGTACCCCGAGTACTCTTAAGTATACTTACATGTACCCCGGGTACGGTAAAT
The DNA here is from genome assembly GCF_020536995.1 of Dreissena polymorpha. Lineage (NCBI taxonomy): Eukaryota > Metazoa > Mollusca > Bivalvia > Myida > Dreissenidae > Dreissena > Dreissena polymorpha. The sequence goes on from NC_068360.1 coordinate 84,009,106, forward strand.
ATACTTAAACGTACCCGGTCGATATTAGACCTGAGTTGTATTCTTGCCCAAAATCCGATGTCGCAAAACGCGATAACGATAATCGTAAAACGATATTGTTTATCTTAAGCAAACATCTCTTTAAAAAAATTGCATCAACATGCTTTTTGAGTACCAGTTTCGATAATATTGAGGCCATTTAACAGAAACTTTGATATAAAAATAGTCGACAACGACCGGAGTAGCGTTAAAATTCCCGGGTACTTTTAGTATATTTTCCGTACCCGGGGTACATGTAAGCAAACTTAAGAGTACTCGAGGTACATGTAAGAAGTACCCGAGCCGACAATGACCAATCGAGCTACAATTAGTGTTTCTTGTGTTAGGTGTTAAATGATGTTTTTGTTCTTGGCGCACGAGTATTCAAGCTCAAATTTCGATAAAAAAAAAATACATTACATTAAGTCGACTAAGCGAAGGCATGCAAATTTAGCTGGGTGAGCGACGAACAGCGTCTCTTATTTAAATCCAAAACACGAGCAATGTGAATATTCAGATCGCGAAATAAGTGCGGTTGAAAAATCAGATCGAGTTCATCTATTTTTAGAAAAGTACGCGTAATAAGCTCAGTTGAAAACTCAGCTCGAGTTCATCTATTTATAGAACGACGCCAAAATATTCAGTACAAGTAAATGGATTGCGCAAACGTGATAAATCATTTACAATCGATTATCACCGGAATCTTCCATAAGATTGCTTATTTTATGCAATGAACCGTCATCTGATCGAGTGTGTAGATTGCGTTTAATGCACCTACATATATTTATTCATCCACATCTTGTTTGTGAATAAAATAATTGCATTCATATGCGTAACATAAATGCAGCGATATATTCTCCCAAAATTATCTAAGGTTATAATAAATTCAATATAAGCAGGTGTCATTTGCGAAGACAAATTGGATATTTCACGACGGCCCGACAATGCAAAAGTGCAAAGTTACACGATTTGTTTGGAATTATTTGAATAACATTTTTAAATAAATTTCACATCTACATTTGTAATATAATTAAAGGAAATTGAACTTCGACTTAGCTAAGTCCATGTAGTTCTGATGATAATTGGTAAGCAAAGGTCGGATTTTAAAATAACACTCATGTGTTGTGTGTTTCGCATTCTGTGGATAATAAAGCATACGTTTCATTCAATTGTTAAGGCAATCTTCTTTAATTGTTTAGTAAAACTTTATTTTAGTTGTAGGAAACTTTTCACTATGTGAACATGAAAATAACATACCGTTATTTTTCTTAGGTGCTGCAGTTGTTGAAATCACGGCGATCCAAGACTATATTTGAACAAACATAACACGTTTGCATTTGTTAATAGATTCATAATATATTTTTTTCTGATAAAATTCATGTAACCACTTGTTTTCGTATGTAAAGTACCATGCGCGCCTGATTTATATATGATAGAAATGAAAGCATGCATAAAACTGCGTTGTAATTAAATAATAAGATTTTGAGGAAATTCGATAATATACTGCTCTATTTCTAAGTCAAAAATTCCATACAAAAACAACATTTTGATTTCTAAATTAAATGTTTCTATGTTAAATACTTAAATAGCCCGGCCATTATTCGTAAGGGATTTAATCAAACGTTTTCAAATTCGTTCATATAGTTCTCCTTTGATGAGGTGACAAAAATGAACATATGAGTCGCGTTCTGAGAAGCCGGGCATAATGCATGTGCGTAAAATGTCGTCCCAGATTAGCATGTGCAGTCCGCACAGGCTAATCAGGGACGACACTTTCCACCTTAACTGGATTTTCGTGTAGAAGAGACTTCCTTTTAACGAAAAATACCATAATGCATTTAGCCCAGTTTTCTCACAACGCGACTCTTGTTATCATTTAAGTCTAATAGGTAGACAGTATAAGAGGTTTGACATCAACCACGTCAATCTCCTACTGTAACACTTGTTGAACGCAATATTACCACAGTACGTTTTATGGCGTAATTTAACCCTTTCCCACTCAGAAGCAAAGTGAAAATGACTATGTGCAAACAACATAAATCCAGAACAGCCTGCGGGTGACTCGACTTGAATCTAGTAAGAAAGATCTATAATAACATTTAACTTTCTAAGGAACTACAAATGCGTCAAAATACCCATTTAAGTGGTAAAGGTATAGACGAGTTTAAAAATAAGTGTACTCCTGTGTACAGCCTCTTGATGCCGTTATCTATATGAGCGTGGCCCTGGGAAACGGGACTTAATTCTCATGCGTTTAGTTTCGCTTCAGATTAGACTGAGCATTCAGGGGTCAAACTTCCCTGCTTTAATTTATATGTTCATTTAAAGGAATTCACTTCTTAGCGAAAATACAGTTTAAATGGATAGTGTCGTCCCTGATTATCCCTGATTATCCGATACGAACTGCGCAGGCTACTCTGTGACGACATTTTAAGCAACTTCATTAAGACCCATTTTTGCAGCGCGAGGCTCATATAAATAAAGCTTTACTTGTATTGGTTTGCTTAATAGTGTGTAGCGTTGCTTTAAATCGTATTTGTTTTGCTCTATAGTGTGTAAGCGTTGCTTTAAATCGTATTGGTTTGCTGTATAGTGTGTTTAGCGTTGCTTTAAATCGTATTTGTTTGCTCTATAGTGTGTAGCGTTGCTTTAAATCATATAAAATGGTTTGCCCTATAGTGTGAAGCGTTTCTTTTAATCGTATTGGGTAGCTTTGTAGTGTGTAGTGTTGCTTTAAAACGTATTGGTTTGCTCTGTAGCGTGTAGCGTTGCTTTAAATCGTATTGCTTTGCTCTATAGTGTGTAGCGTTTCTTTTAATCGTATTGGATTGCTTTGTAGTGTGTAGTGTTGCTTTAAATCCTATTGGTTTGCTCTATAGTGTGAAGCGTTGCTTTAAATCGTATTTGTTTGCTCTATAGTGCGTAGCGTTGCTTTAAATCGGATTGGTTTGCTCTAAATTGTGTAATGTTGCTTTAAATACTATTAGTTTGCTCTATAATGTGTATCGTTGCTCTAAATCGTATACAGGCACATTTGTATAAGGGAGAAGAACGGTCATATGATAACCATTTCAGGTTCGCCAACAAGTTAGTTTAACCTTTATTCAAATTCGAGAAAATGCAAGCTCAAAACTGCTTATAGGTCAAGACATTACATTGCATGGCGATGCAGTGCACATGAAACTTTGCTCTCGCAATTATAATTCAATGGTGATTGCCTGTTTTAAATGTGTCATGCGGTTTCGCCACTTCTGACATATACAATCAATGGCATAAAAAGTTCCATCTTAATATAAACAAACTTATATATCCGAATGAGCAAAGGCCAACTAGCAAATATATATCCTGGGTATTATGGTGGTGTATTTCAAGTTGTTTTGTATGTGTTTTGAGTATGAGTTTTTAGATAGATTTAATCCAGTTTTCAAAAGCACGTGACTAACAAAACGTCAACCAATCGTAAAGGACGAAGTAAAACAATCATGCAATGTTGCATATTCGTAAATGTGCTTCCATTTAACGCTTGTATTTGCCATAGAGTAGTTGATTAGGGAAATCGGTTAGTTATGCTTCAACTGCCCTCATTACATTTGTACTAGCTTCTAACAAAGTTCATTATCATAAATAACACTTGTAAAATGGAATGCTTGACGTGTCATAACGAGAAGCAATGGTCAAGCCTAATATAACAGAAACATACAATCACAACCAATTTAGAAACGCGAGGACCTTTATAAGGTGTGAAATAGTTAAGTTGTCAACATAAAATATATGTTTTCCCTCCCCGATTATGACATTTCAATTACTCAGCTAACTGCATCAAACGATTGCTTTCTGCACTTTCAACTATGCTACATTCACAAAAACGTTGGATTCGTTCCGATGTAGTAGATAATGTTGCATTCTTAAAGTATATATTTTGTGTGTACAAACATTGTATATACATATATTAAGTATAGAAGGAACAACACAACATGCCATATAACAAAATGTGATTGCAATTGTTCTGCTATTATACATGTAATACTATCGAGTTATAAAGGTTGTAAACAGGATAAAGTTAAAAAGGTACTGCGGATAGATGGCAAACATATTATAATAAATATTATGTATTTGGACAGCAAATAAATCAGAACGCATTTCAAAGTAATGGAGTTTTTTGCACCCTTTCGTATGAGATTTTTCTCCTCAAAATTAGATCGGTTTGTTTGTGAGGTCCCTGCCGTCGAAGAAAAACGATACTAAGAAACCTAAAATTAAAAAGTATACAATAACAATTTAGTAAAAAATGCAACATCATTATATTAAATGAATGCATATATACTATTTTGTAAAGACCAGAAACATCTTTTTTTTTAGTTTAAGTGGTACATATATTCTATTACAGTTTATTGAGACACACTAGGGTTCGTTTCTTAGGTAGAACCAGTATTTGGTGTCTTTTGGAGTAGCTTATCATAGATGAGATGAATACGGAAAACGCATATCGTTCTTGATAAGATCGATCGAAATCTTTAAAATCAACTTATCAAATACATATAACAACTTTAATCAAACACAGATAAACTAATCAAATAAATAAAACAGGTTAAATCGATCAGCTATGCAGCCTCAAACATCTGTCAACGTGTAAGTGGGCGCAATAACATCATACTGCGCCCTAAAAGCGCTTCATTTGCAGTCATTCAGATCAAACCAACGATTTACTAAGCTTCGTTAATATAGAGCAAAGTGCATTTGTCCATAAACGACACGATCGATTACGACTTGATGAGAGCAACTTTGTACTCACGTCATTAAAATTACAATGATCATGACTTCTGTGACTTAAATACAATATTGTCATACTGCCTGTATAGTTTAGGATAGCATGATCAGATTTGTACATTTAGTACTCAGCTGAACAAATTGACGGCACGATCACATTTGTACGTGTAGCACTGAAGTGATCAAATTGACAGCATTATAAGATAAATAAATGTAATACTAAACTGACCAAATCAACAGCAACAATGTTTACGTGTAGCATTGAACTAAACAAATTGAAAGCATGATTAGATTCGTACGTGTAGTACTGAACTGAAAAAGATAGTCACGATTAGATAAGTACGTTTAATAATAAACTGAATAAATGTACAGCACGTTTACATTTGTACATGTAGCACTTTACGGAACAAATGGATTCGATTCGTACGTTTAATTTCTAAACAAATTGGCAGCAAGATTAGATTCGTACGTTGAATACTGAACCGAACTAATTGACACACGATTAAACTGAAAATAATAGCAACGCAATTAGATTCGTACGTTTAGTACTGAGAAAATTGACAACATAAAAAGATTCGTGCGTTTCGTACTAAACTGAACCAATAGACAACATGATTAGAATCGTACGTTTAATACTTAAACTGAGCAAATAGACAGCATGATTGGAATCGTACGTTTAATACTGAACTGAACCAATAGAGAGCATGATAAGAATCGTACGTTTAATACTTAAACTGAACCAATAGACAGCACGATTAGAATCGTACGTTTAATACTGAACTGAACCAATAGACAGCATGATTAGAATCGTACGTTTAATACTGAACTGAACCAATAGACAGCTCGATTAGAATCGTACGTTTAATACTGAACTGAACAAAAGACAACACGATTAGAACCGTACGTTTAATTTCTGAACTGAACAAATAGACAGCATGATTAGAATCGTACGTTTAATACTGAACTGAACAAATAGACAGCACAATTATAATCGTACGTTTAATACTGAACTGAACAAATTGGCAACACGATTAGAATCGTACGTTTAATACTGAACTGAACAAACAGACAACACGATTAGAATCGTACGTTCAATACTGAACTGAACAAACAGACAACACGATTAGAATCGTACGTTTAATACTGAACTGAACATATAGACAACACGATTAGAATCGTACCTTGAATACTGAACTGAACATATAGACAACACGATTAGAATCGTGCATTTCGTACTTAACTGAACCAATTGACAACAGGATTAGAATCGTTCGTTTAATACTGAACTGAACAAATTTACGGAACGATTATATTCGTACGTTTAGTAATGAACTGAACAAATTGACAAAACGATTAGATTTTTAAATTAAGTCCTGAACTTAACAAATTTACAGCAGACTTTGATTTGTACATTCAGAACTGAACTAACTAAGTGAACATTATGATTATATTCGTACGTTTAGTAAAGACTAACCACGTTTATATAGTATCATTCTATTCGTACGTACCTGACGCCCCAAGAAAACCTGCAACAATAAATAACCAATGCCACCCGATGGTTGCCTGTAAGTCAAGACCAAGGAAGCCACCAGCAATCGTGCCGATTGCCTGAAAATTGTATGAAATTGAATAAACACTCGTATTCAATCTGATAAATAACGCATGTACATTATAGTGGCCATACAGTATCTTGTTAATATTTCATCTTTGTTGAATGCAATTTTAGTTCATTACTATATTATTGTTTTGGGTCAAAAATCATCCTAAACGCTTATATTGGCTTTCTTTGCTATGTCTGGTCAGCAAGTTGTGGATGTAATAAGGGATTCATCATTAACAATATATTGGAACCAATTGGAGGAAAACATTTGTCTGGTTTAAACATCACGGTAAATTATTGTTATAAAGCATAGAACAATCCTGTAAAAGGTAAAAATAATGCAAATTAAGTACTTGTATATGTACATGTATAAAGCAGATACGTACGACACCAATGAATTGAAAGCCAGTTGCCACGGAGATGTTTTCTACGCCGAACAGCTTGCCCATCACGGACGGGCCCATCGCCCATAGACCTTTGAAATCATAGGTAACATAAAGTGTCTCAGATTAGCGAACAGCTTGCCCATCACGGATGGGCCCATCGCCCACCTGTGAAATCATGAGTATCATAACGTGTCTCAGATTAGTTTGAACATATTGACTTATATTGTTAAATACAGTGTATATCAATAATGCACAATATATTCATTCTACGAAAAGGATTAAAACGAAAAAAAATAATTATTACATAGCTTCTCTCTTTCCAGTAATGTTTACGCAATAGATGGGTTTGTTTTAACGCTAGTTTATAAGTCTCAGATCTCTGCTGATACGAATCCTTTATATGATCGGATATTCCAATGCGGAGATAGGAAACAGTATACCGTATAATAATTGCCATGAAATAAAACATATTTTTCCGTGGACAAACTTAAAACTCATTGACATGAAAATATGTGGATTTCCAATTTTGAAAAAAACATCATTCATCGATATGAAAATGGACGGTGCTCTGTGAAAATGGGGTTTAATGCATGTGCGTAAAGTGTCGTCCCAGATTAACATGTGCAGTCCGCACAGGCTAATTAGGGACGACACTTTCCGCCTTACCTGGATTTTTGCAAAGACGAGATGTTCTGTAAAAGAAAAGTACTAGTAATATACAAGGACTGCACAGGCTAATCAGGGACGACGTTTTACGCACATGCATTAAACCACCGTTTCACAGAGCGCGACTCAAATATAATAATGTCTCACAAATAATGCAGATTATACATTTTCAGTATAATTTGAGTGCTTAAAATACACGTCACAAATCTCGGCTAACAGTAAGGTGTATTCCTTTTATCATAAAAGTCCTTTATACATTATTAAAATACTTAATGACCCACCAAGTGGATACAGACGTGTTATATAAAACGAAGTGTTTCATAGTATACCGGCACGTTATGTTTCATAGTTCACCGGCAAGCTATGTTTTATTGTATACCGGTGCGTTAGTTTTCATTATATAGCGGTACGTTATGTTTCATAAAATACCGGTACGTTATGTTCCATAGTATACCGGTACGTTAGGTTTCATTTTATACCGGTACGCTATGTTTCATAGTATACCGGTACGTTATGTTTCATGGTACGTTAAGTTTCATAGCATACCGGTACGTTAGGTTTCATAGTATACCGGTTCGCTATGTTTCATAGTATACCGGTACGTTATGTTTCATAGTATACCGGTACGTTAGGTTTCATAGTATACCGGTGCGTTATGTTTCATAGTATACCGGTACGCTTTGTTTCATAGTATACCGGTACGTTATGTTTCATAGTATACCGGTACGTTATGTTTCATAGTATGCCGGTGCGCTATGTTTCATAGTATACCGGTACGCTATGTTTCATAGTATACCGGTACCCTATGTTTCATAGTATACCGGTACGTTAGGTTTTAAAGTATACCGGTACATTATGTTTCATAGTATACCGGTACGTTATGTTTCATAGTATACCGTTACGCTATGCTTCATAGTATACCGGTACGTTAGGTTTTAAAGTATACCGTTATGTTTTGTTTCATAGTATACCGGTACGTTATGTTTCATAGAATACCGGTACGCTATGTTTCATAGTATACCGGTACGCTTTGTTTCATAGTATACAGGAACGTAATGTTTCATAGTATACCGGTATGTTATGTTTCATAGTATACCGGTATGTTATGTTTCATAGTATACCGGTACGTTATGTTTCATAGTACAATATATACTGGTGCGTTATGTTTCATAGTATACCGGTACGTTACGTTTCAAAGTATACCGGTAGGTTATGTTTTATAGTATATCGGTACGTTATGTTTTATAATATACCGGTACGGTATGTTTCATAGTATACCTGTACGTTATGTTTCATAGTATACCGGTAGGATATGTTTTATAGTATACCGGTACGTTATGTTTCATAGAATACCTTTACGTTATGTTTTATAGTATACCGATACTTTATGAGACTCAGTTTAGCCAGCAAAATTACAAATGGGCCTTGCTCTGTGAAAAGGGGTTAAATGAATGTGCGGAAAGTGTCGTCCCAGATTAGCCTGTGCATTCCACACAGGCTAATAATGAACGACACTTTCCACCTAAACTTGATGTTTTCTAAGGAGAGACTTTCTTGAAACGAACCATATAAAAGCTGAAATTGTCGTCCCAGTTTAGCCTGTGAGAACTGCACAGGCTAATCTGGGACGACACGTAAAGCACACAACAGAAACCCGATTTTTACACAGCACGGCTCAAATACATTAAAACATATACCACACATATAAAGACATGCAATTTAATTTCATTTACACAAAATTAACTAAATAACAATTCGCGATTTCATGTTTTCATGTTTTCTCTGATCATTTTTTTATTCAATATAATACATAAAATCTACACATGTATATGATAATAAAACAAAGTGATACAACGTAGCAGCAATATTTTTTAAACATGTTATACAAGATATGCTTATATATACTTTTTTGACCTTGTGTTGTTTTTTTTATTTAAAAAAAAATAATATGTATTTTTTTCTTTGGTTGTTTGTAATAGTTATTTATAGTTATTTAAAAAAAACACAGAATAATTATGAATAAATTGCATGTGGGTAGAAAGCAAACTGGACTTGTTTATGAAAGTTTTCTCTGATCATGGCTCTGATGTAAGATCGATCGAATAATGAAATAAGTCAAATTACTAACTAAACTTGTTTAACTAAAATAGTAAAATTATGATTGTTTTTGAATTTTCTGAAAATAAACGTATAGCAATGACAAGTTTGTATCTAAATGCCTAATATGTAAGCGCAATTGTGAAGATATGTAAATAAATGTTGCGCTATATAAATTTGATGTATTTGCAACTGTAAACTCTCAAGGACTATGTGAAACCATCAATAGTAGTACTTACCACAATTACTTCCATAAATCCCACCAATCCACAGAAGGAAGAACACTTTGTTCATCTTTTCCGTATACATCAGGGTGCAGGACAGAACGGTACACAGTGTGCACAGTATCTTCACTGCGGACTTAAGGAACAACAAAAGTGAAATTGCATCACTGTATATGTACACTACCTTGTTTTTCATTTTTAAGTCAAAAGCAAAAACAATATACGAACACGCTTTAATCGTACCACTTTCTAAAAAAGTTAAATTTTTAGGCTATTCGAGTTGATGTTTAACGTCATTTCCGAGTGCTGTGTCTATCTGGTCGAAGTAACTGTGTCTCAACGAGGACGACACTTCACATTCACACAAAACATGTACAAGATGGTCGTAATATATTTGTTCGCATCGATCACATGTGTTCATGGCCAATTGAAAGGGCCTTAACCACAGTTTTGCTAATGTTAGTAGCGTATCCCTAAAGCTACATGTCTTTGAAACAGAATATAAGACGGCCGGTTTAAATAATGGGTGCAAAACACGAACAAATAGAAATTTATTGTGGCTGGAGAGTCGTAGCTTTTCAAGCCTTTAAACAGAGTGCTCCACAACGCATTTCCAAATTGATTTTAGAGGCAAAGTAAAACCATTTTCTATACATTCATTAACAATAAAATAGAGATTGTGCTTTCTTAAAAGACTACAAATATCTGGAATAAAACCCATTTAAATCAATCTATTATCAGACTTATACAATATGAATTTGTTTATAAATAGTTTATGGGTGATTGTGTCATCGGGTAGTGACAATATCTTTTCTAGGAACATTAACTTCTTTATATCAATAGCTGCTGATAATTTATGGAGACCAATTATTGGTTCGGCCATATTTGAGCGTGTTCTTATGGGTAGTCCTTGAATCTGCTATGCGATGAAATGTTGGAAGCGATTTATACTAAGTATGTTGTTTTGTGTCATGTCATTCCATAATTCGGCGCCATATAAAGCAGTTGGTATAAAAAAAATTGTATAGTTCTACTGAAACTAGGGGATTGACACCCCTTGGATGGAGACCCTGACTTGCCATAGCAAAAATGATTTTTTAGCTTTCTGTAGTCCATCTTCGATGCGGTTATGTAGCTTTAGATCAGATTCTTGTAAAATGCCTAAGTGCGAGACAGACCTGGTTTGTTCTATATACTGGCCCCCTTACAGGATACCTGTTTGTGAGCTATGACGACGTTTCGAAAAAACCAAACATTTGATTTTTCGACGGTCATATAAATTCTCCATTTTTTACAGTACCGATACACGATATCTACGAGGTTTTGGAGTAGAAGAGGGTTAAGCGCGACCAGTGTGACATCATCGGCAAACGCCGGATTACCCGCATTTATGCCTAGTACCGTTGCCCCACAAGCACTTGCTTGTAGTTCTCGTAATAGCTCATCTATATAGGCTAGGTAGGAAAATGTCGATAGTTCCTCTTCTTGCCTCACACTGCGTACTACCTTAATAGGTTCCGATAAAGAAAATACAGGTCTTCATCAAAACCTGCCTCAGGAAGATCCTCAAGATCCGCTGGCCAGACAAGATCTCCAACAAATAATTATGGAGAAGAACAAACCAGCAGCCAGTTGAAGAAGACATCCTTCAGAGACATAGGAGGAAGATAGGCCACCTCCTTCGCAAGCTGGCATTCAATACGGAAAGGCAATCTCTCACATGGAACTAGCAAGGGAAAAGAAAGAGAGGGCGGCCTAGAAACATCTGGCGCCGTGACCTGGATGCAAATGCTAAGCAGATGGGCCAAACATGCGGGCAGCTGGAGAAACTCGCCCAGAACCGAGAAGCCAAGAGGAAGCTGGTTTGTGGCCTAAAATGTAGCCCAGACGGGACCGCATGCAAAGATAAGATGATGATGTGTAGGAAACACTGTCTGAACAAACGGTGTACCTTATCTGTAAAACTCCATGTCGGATTATCGTCAACTCCTAATAAAAATGTATCATACGATATTGAAAACAAGAGTTTTAGAACAAAAAGCAAATGTGATTTGTTGAATTTCTCAACATAACATATATCTTATGATGAACTTACTTCAAATCCATATTTGTCCATGACGAGACCCCAGATGGGCCGAAAGACGCAGTTGAAAATGGATGCAATGGCGCCGACAAGTGCCAGGAAATGGTCGTCGTAAATGAACGTCTGTCCATAATCCTTCAATATAAATTGATCACTCATACAGCATTTCTGGCATGTAGGCACAAGAATCAGTAAGAAAATAAAGAATACGGCACAAACAAGACTATTCAAAAACCGGGCTTAATGCATGAGCGTCAAGTGTCGTCCCCATTTAGTTCATTTAATTAGGGACGACACTTATACTGGATTTTTGTTAAGAAGAGACCTCCTTTAAATTAAAAAAATCCATACCAGCACAGGCTTATGTAGGATGACACTTTACGCACACGCTTTAATTCCGGGTTTCCCAGAGCGGGTATCCTTTGTTGAGAGTTAAAAGTGCGGAAACAACGTGTTGCAAACTTAAGAATGATGGCCATTGAAATGTTTGACACGAAGCAGGTAATAAATAACAATAATAGACCTTAGGTCCGCTATTGTGTGTTTATTATCTTTAATATGGAAGAATACACAAAAACGTAGATTGATTAATTCGGTATTCAAATAAGCGATACGTGTTTTAACGTCTCTTTATTCTTTTATTTTGATTTCATTTATAAGAAAAAACAAACTATAAATACAGTACATCATCATGTACTCGAATATATACCTTATACAAGCTGTTAGCAAACTGCATGCCGCTGAACATGAAAAACATGATGGTGACCCAGATCCAGGCGTTCTTGCTCTTCATGATCCGTATGAGAACAGTTTTGAACGGCTCCCTAAATGCGTCACAGAACGTACAGGTGTTAGAACCCAATGTTTACACAAAAATTCTAATACTCAAGTCTAAGCAAAAAGAATATTCTTTTTCAGTCAAACTTGGCATTAATGACCTCTAACTACAAGGTTTTTTATGTATTTTTTTTTAAATAATAATCAAATTTGGAAGCCTCTATATTTTCAAAGACTGGACTTATGTTCGTGATTTAAAGTCTTCTTTATTCTTAAGTTTAAGAAAAGGTTTTTAAACATCGGCCTAGTTTTTTTTTCTTTACAGTTGCCGCCTTGGTCAGAAAAAGGATAATGCTTCGGCGTGTTCCTAAGTGTAATCTAAGGGTGTGTTTTTAATATACATGTAGTATTTAACAATTAAAAGATGTTTTGCTTTTATGTTGTTTAGATGGAATATTATTTTAAATATAATAATAAGTATATGCTTTGTTCATTATGGGTACAAGAACGTATCAAAACCCAAACATTTCATATCGGCAATAATTCTATATGAAGTAGCCCAAGTCGTAAACAGATATTTTATATTATGCTGTTAACAACTTACTTTTGTTTTGGTGTAGAACCACTTTGTTGAATATTTTCTATATCAACAGTTCCAATCTGTTGCATACAACAAGTGTCTCTCTGGAACAAAAATACTCACTAGTATACACATGTGTTGAGTTGTCTTCTTTACATATAGAACAACAACATAAAACATAAATATACATGAAATATAGCATCGTTTTAATGTAATATATTATTTACATTTCATACTTGTCATCGTAGAACTGGATGTATTGATTTACATAATATGAAATACAATCTAATAAGCATGCACCCATTTGGATTACATTCTAGTACCAAACAATAGTTTACATGTTTCATTCCCATTTAGACTTCAGTTTGTGGTCCGTACAGGATAATCAGGGGCGACACTTTCGGCTTCTATTGCATTTATCTTTTAAAGTTATATTCTTATTTCTGAGTGATAACGCCACTTAAGGAGGAAAATGTCGTCTCAGAATAGCCTGAGCCTGTGTGGACTGCACAGGCTTATCTGCGAGGACAATTTACGCATATGCATTAAACCCCGTTTTCCCAGAGCTCAAAAACTTAATGATAAAACTCAGCGCACCTGTCCTGGAATGGGAGCGGGTATGATCATGATAACACCAACGATGCACATGACGGCGTATATTCCGGCAAGTAACAGGAATGCATAGGGAACCCGGTCCAGTAATTCTTTGTTGGTAAAATACCTGCACAAATAAATCAACGTCATTAAAATATGATAATACGTCCAAACACGTCTTTCTGTATACTTGGCAGAAATTACTTGCTAAAAGATCTCAGGTCCACTCGTCCCAACGGATTTTTCTTGACTTATTTGACCAAGACGTTAGTGGTCAGTTGAGGTATTGGTGACTAAAAAACCTGTCGCCATATTTGTCCAAGAGGTCATGTGAGATATTGGTGACTCACCTGTCGCCATATTTGTCCAAGAGGTGAGGTGAGATGTTGGTAACTCATCTGTCGCAATATTTGTCCACAAGGTTAGGTGACTCACATGTCGCCATATTTTTTCCAAGAGGTTAGGTGACTCACCTGGCGCCGTATTTGTCAAAGTGATCAGGTGAGATGTTGGTGGCTCACCTGTTGCGATATTTGTCCACGCGGTTTACTGAAATCTGGGCAGTTCACCTGTCGACATATTTATCTACGAGGTTAGATGATTCACCTGTCGACATATTTTTCCACGACGTCATGTCGCCATATTGGCCCATGAGGCTAGGTGACTTACCTGCCGCCTTATTTGTCCACGAGGTCAGATAATTTACCTGTCGCCATTTTTGTCCACGAGGTCAGGTGAGATGTTGTCGGGGTTGATAAAGGCGGTGACGACCTGGTTAAAGATGAAAGCCCCGCCCCCAAACCCGCATACTATCAGACCCACCGCAAACGTGGGCCGCTTGGGGATCCACTGGAAATAGTGTGTTGTGAATATTATTACTGTCCAAACTGACTAAACAGCCACTTACGTCAGACCCAGCGCAAGTTTGGGACTAGTAGGAAAAGACCACGAACATACATAGACGGTGAAATAGTGATGAAAGAGCGTCACATTAATTTTGTGTTCAGATCCAACGCGTACTGCAGCCGCTTTGGGATCCTAAAAATTCTAGACTTATTTGAAATGACAGTATCATATGATTTCGTTCGCGTTAACTTTCATCTTAGGGAGATTTGGGATCCTCTGTACAGCGAAAAATGTGTGCGTCGCTGTGGGGAAATTGGGTTTAATGCATGTGCGCATAATTTCTTCCCTGATTATACTGTGCGGTTCGCAAAGGCTTATCATGTACGACACTTTCCGCCTAAATTAGATTTTTGCTAAGAAGAGCATTTCTTCAAAACAAAAAATACCATAATGGCGGAAAGTGTCGCTTCTGATTATCCCTTGCGGACTGCACAGGCTAATAAGGGATGGCAATTGACGGACGTGAATTGAGTCCCGTCTTCTCTTAGCGAGGCTCGTATCCTTTTTTTAATTAGTTGCAAACAAATTTCAACACCTGCGCACAAGTCGACTGTATTTTATATACGGTTCCAGTGACAATTGAAATAAAACCAAATAAAAAAGGAGCGCCTTAAAATTAAAAGCTTAAAACGTTCAAATAAATGTATGAAAACATTAACAAGATATTGGCGATGAAAATGAGACAGTTTATTACAAAGCACACGAAAAAAGATTGCAATGTTCGGTTGTAAAGTAAATTAGGTAAGTCGTTGAAGGAAAGGCTACTTACCCCAACGGCGTTTTGTGCTGGTGGACCGTAGGCAATAAAGTTGCCGAAGCTGTTTACCAGACCATATGTTATGGACACCCAAACCAAAGACACTTTCAACGTGAAGTACGTAAGCGCAACACCTGCACTGAAATTGCAAAAGTGGATCGTCATTAAATTGCACATATACACACTGGATTTATTTCCTTCATTTAAACAATGCTGATAATTATGAACTATTAGGGATTATACGAAAATTAATTATGGTAGTCATGTACATTTTTTTAGGTTAAGATGTGAAATAACACCATCACACAGTCGTGCAATCACCAAACAATATTCTATATTTGGTGAATGAAACATGTACTTCGCAAATCGTATGCAGTTTATGTGATGCAAATGCGGTCTAGAAAAGCTGCGTTAAAGGTACACCGTGTTTCGGTCGACTATAAAAGTCTGCAAGCTTTTGTTTATATTTCTTTTGATATATTTCTTTCTTATATTTCTTTGTTACTTTTAACTTTTATTTTGTTTTTGTTTTCTTTTCATATTGCAAAAATTATATTAATAATTATCCATTGTTTAACCACAATTATCTCTAATTTCCATGCAGATTAAGTATATTTTAAAGAAAAAAAGTTTTAAAACCATTCTATTGTACGTGCATATACGCCAATAAATTGCATAGTAATCTTCTTGAAGGAAAACTTTTTTTACAATGTATGTATAATGTTTGTTTTTAGTGATATAAAATAATAAAAAAGCTTTCGTTTGACTGAGGCTGACTCTAAAAATCTGCAGGCTTTCGTTTGACTTAGGTCGACTATAAAAGTATGCAAGCTTTCGTTTGACTGCGGTCGACTATAAAAGCCTGCAAGCTTTCGTTTGACTGAGGTCGATTATAAAAGTCTGCAAGCTTTCGTTTGACAGATCAGTCGCTGAATGAAATGTTGTTGGAGGAGCTATGAACTGTTGAATACGGCAGCTGAACACGGATGACAGTCCATGGATACAAGTTTTTTTTTTGAAAATGCTAATTGAAAAGCCGCGCATGTAAAAACAAAGTGCGGAAAGTCGTGTTACCACAGAATAGAGCAGCCGATGGCGCACGTGATTCGAATACCAAAACGTGCGGCTAAGATTCCACCAAGGCTGGTAGCTATGGGTGACAGCACTATGGCAGAGTTAGCGATCCAGATGTTGTCCTCATTTCGAAGCGTCGTCTCAGAGGTCCTGTTCTTGAGATAGGAGATCATGTACGGGGATACGTTGCCTAGAGACGCAAATGCCATGGTAATCTGATAGTGTCAAGTTGTATAAATCAAGTGTGCATGAAAAGTTCTGGGCTGGTATTCATAAAGCTCCTAAGGGTAAACTTAAGAAAATTCCTTAAATAATTAAAAATTCCTTAAGTCTTTTTCTCTTTCATTTTGGTGTCTTGTTTCATTTAATTAGTTTATTTAAGTAAATTTTGCATAGAAGAACAGTATTTTAGTTTAAACCTATTTATTTTAGCTCGATTGCATCGAAAGCCCAAGGCTTATATAAACGCTATCGAGTCCGTTTCCTGGGCCAGTACTTTTTGGGGAGTTTTAAAGAACGCTCCCGCGGTGGGGATCGAACCCGTGACCTCCTGGTCGCTAGGCGGACACCATATCCATTACACCACGGCGACTGAAATAATTAAAATTTCAATAGAAAATTGAATTTTAAAATTTCTCCTTAAATCCAGATTGCCTTAGGAGCTTTATGAATACCAGCCCTGGAGATGAAGAGGTTGAGGTCATCTGATAGTGCCCAATAGTATACACCATACAAGAATATTCATGGAAACGTCTGGAGATGAAAAGTTAGTCATATACATGTATTAGTGCCAAATGGTAAACAAGAAAGTGCATATATATGGTCAGTTTCATCATTGCTGTTACTTATCGAGTCAATTTGTGGGATTAGGAATTGATTTGGTATTTTTGTGAGTAACATTTTTCCTTCACAAACGAGTGTAAATTCTTGTATACTTTAGTTATAAAAACTGTGTCCATTTTATAAAAGCCATATTAATTAACAAAATTACAGTAAAATTATAATGATATTTTATGTCGTATTCAAACAATTATAAAGCTTTATGCGGATTGCGCATGCTAATCTGGGTCGACCCTCAACGCACATGCATTAATCGCCGTTTTCCCAGTGCGAGGCTAAAACATATGAAAATGTTGACTTACCAAAAATATAGTAGCTACCCAACACAAGGTGGACCAAAATGCTCCCAGTAAGGGAAACGACAATCGGTATTACATTTGCCATTTCTATTATATTAAACAATCCTTCTTTCTTCGCTTATATACGTTTTCAAATATTGAAAAAAAACTAAAAGGTTTTGTATTTGTAAATATTAATCATGAATATAATCCAGTGATTCGATTATAAACCCGAGAAAAGATGAAATCTTTAACTTTTTACATACAATCAAGTAATGTCCTAATAGTGATAGACCACGCGACACTGAGAGATAGTGGAAGTACTATTTATTGATACGGGTATCTATGAGATGATATTCAGTTTTATCACGTAACAGTCATACACGTGTTTAAGCAAAAAATCATAATTGTATTGACATAACTGAAACAATAACAATAATAAGAACACGCGTCTTAACTGAAATCGATATAAGTAAAATAATAAAATACCTGGGTTTAATCGTATATTTTCTAACTTTCACCAAAAGAGATAGGTTGAGAAATCGCAGTGCGCGTAGTATATTCGCTCCGTTATCGAAGATACACATTACTAATGTGAACGTGTTTTTAGTTCAGTGACACGGATGTTATAACTAACTCGTATGAAAGACTAAGTAAGTAATGGAATAAACAAACTGCTGAGTGGAATCCACTTAGTAAGTCGTGATATGGACTCAATAAAGTGCGCAAATCTTAAAAAGTCGTGGTTACGACATTACTCACTCGTGGAAACGAATTAATCAGTTTGAAAGTCGTGATATCGACTTAAGTATTCGCACAAAGGGCTAAGTTAGTTTTTAACGAAGTTTTGAACATGTACACCATTACATGCTTTTAATAATTAAGAAGTTAAAATCGCAGATCTTTACGTTAATTATAAGTAACACCCTTTTAAAATGCAATATGATACTTTATGTGGAATGTGTGTCAATGGAATGAATTCGGGCCGTTCATTGGTCGGACTTTCATGTGCGCAAGTGAAGACACGCACGTGTGAAGTTTTACAACTGCCCACTTGAGTATTGTCATCTCCATGCCGCCGTATATTCGCGATTTATCCTATTATCAGATAAAAATCGACAGCATAACAACGGTCGCATAATCTTTAGCTTGATATTATCGCTATTTATACTATTGCTATCGCCGATCACGCTCGGGGGTTTCTTAAAAAATAGAATTTGTTTTTGTCAACTTCGGATAAACAAAATCGTCAAAAATGCGATATTTGATAATTAATAAATGGGAAAAAGGGATGAAATGATAGGATAAATTGGCAAGCCTCGCGCCACCATGGTTCTCAGTCTCGCATGATGAACTTGATCTTTATCCAAAACTCATATATTTTTTTTCTGTATTATCATGCAAAAATTAGAGAACCTGGATCGAGATGATGATATTAATTTCACAACCAATCATCTCGTTTTTGCGCAGTTTCAAACTATGAAACTAAAACAAAATCACATTTCGGGGAGTCTCAAAGGCGATTACAAAATACCTGTCACGTTGTTTAACTATATTTAAAGGGTATACGTTTGTGTTTCATCAAATGACCGAACACTTTCGTTTGCTCAATATTTTGGTCATAAAGCTATATTGCCTAATTTTAATTGGTGATTTAGTCTTTAAAACAAAATAAACTTACACAACTCCATTTCAGTGTTCATCGCGATTAATTTATATTGATTTACTTCTAACACAATGTTTTCCAATGTTGGTAAAATATTCTGAATTACAAGCTAAATGTAGCGAACTTTTGACCCCATGACAAAAACAAATTGTGTGACAGTTAAATTCGGCCGTGTCTCTGATACTCCTCCCTCCCTCTACTGAAGAATTATATATTAATATAGATTGTAACACCCAAAGGTGACGTGTACAATTTCCCACGGGAATTTGTGCAAAACCACGTGCCCAAAGGTAGCGACGTTATATGATTATCAAATAACTGTTTGCAACGGAAGTATGTGGATATGTCAGCCCGCCATTAACATGAAATTATACAACAATCAATGGGTCGTATGTATACCCAAGACATGACTAATTCGCGAGATAAGCAATTAGTAATAAACTTGGTGTGTTCTCGTCTAGTTTGACGTTATGGCATTGCTCTAACACATGTATCCGTCCCTTCATTAATGAGCTGAGTAACATCTATAATTAGAAGATACAATAGGTCCTGGCTATCTGGTCTTATGGTTTATGTTTGCATATCTATTTAAGTATGCATTATATTGAACTTAATGTAAAACAAACATAGATTAATACTATCTTAATATATATATATAAGGCGTTATGTAACAAATTGCATATATTTCGTGTTTTAGTCGCGCTAGGAGTTCTGAATCAGTAACGATATTTTCAGCACCGACGGTTATAATTTAAAGGTTTACCAAGCAAACTTTATGTTTTGAGAAGGTCACATGTTCAACGTATATAGACTTCTGAATGCATTTCATGTTCGCCTTCGTAATAACCCGTTGAAATTTATCAATACCCGCACCTCTGAATGGGAATTTCGAACCATTTGAGGGTGTTCCGAATCACGTGACTGATTGGCAAATCGTTCGCCTGATGCATTCGGAGTGAAGGTCAGGGACCGTCTCAAAAGGTGTTTTGACTTTCAAAGAGCTCTCAAAAGGCAGTTCACTTGATTTCAGTTGTGCATATTAGTGATTAAATTAAACAAGCAATAGAAACAACAAGTTCAATGTTTTAATCTCAACAACAAAAGATGACAACTAATCAATCGCAGATCATTTTGGTAAAAGGCCCAAACACATATGATTGAAGTCTATGCTGAGAGACAAATTGTTTCTGCCCTGTCTGTTGGTTTGTTTGTTGATTTGTTGGTTTGTTTGCGTCAAACCTTAACATTTGCGAATACTATTGCAATATTGAAGATAGCAACTTCATATTTGGCATGCATGTGTATCTTATGGAGCTGCGTATTTTGAGTGGTGAATGGTCAAAGGTCAGCCTTCAAAGTCAAAGGTCAAATAAATGGGTCAAAATCGTTAAACGTTAACATTAGCCATAACTTTTGCAATATTGAACTATAGCAACTTGAATATAGCAACTTCATGTTTGGCATGCATCTGTATCTCATGGAGCTGCGCATTCAGAGTGGCGAAAGGACAAGGTCAAGATCATCCTTTAAAGTAAAAGGTCAAATATATGGGGGGGGGGCACATAGTGTTTTACAAACACATCTTGTTTAATTTTGTTTTATGATCACTACACGTAACTGAACATATTTAAGCAGTTTCGCAAAATTGTATATGACAGAACTTTTTAAAAATTCCAAGTAAGTGGTAAAAAAGTAAAACTTTGACCGTTTAGGAGGTGACATCAATATTACATGTATAAAATAAATCAATTTTCTTATAATTTTGTGTTCTCCATTATTTTAGAAGTGTGATTTTATAATAAAAATGATGTATCTTAGCTTATATGATATCTATATGTGGCCAATTTTATAAGTTATGAATTATTTTTAAGTTCTTATGAAAAAATACATGTTATATAATTGTGAATAAAGTCAAAACAAAGCCGTTGACCCTATGTTTTATTTTATTTTTCATATGGTGTTTGTATGTATTACTTGAATATAAATTTTGAACAGAATCTATTTAATGTAAAAAAATCTGCACAACTGCAGAAAAAAAAACTTTAATTATATACTTTTGTAGCAAATAGAGATTTATGTTAAATAACATTTCACAAACAATTGAATAGAAACCAAACATGTTTATTCTATTTGCGGCTGCCCACATTGATAAACCGTTTTATTATTTTTGTTGTTTTGTTTCTGTTAAAAATCACAAATCTTAAAATTAATAGCATTTAGTGACCCTTTTCTTATGTTTTTGTGGTTACATAACATACATATAGGTATTTCAAAATACTACACATATATGAAGATATTTTAAAATGCGATGACCATGCCTATAAAGTTTATTACATTTAAATGGTGTGAGGTTAAACACTGTATGTATTTAGATTGCTTGGAGAACACATTTGTTTGATATGTATTGATATTTATTTTCCTTAATTTTTACAACAAAAAATAACGTTCTCTCAACACGCTGTACATTTACATTTAATAAGTTGATTCTTTTGAAATGTTGATTGGATTTTGGTAGGATAAAATTACATTTGTCCTTTCATACCGACTTTGATTTAATTGATAAT
This sequence comes from Dreissena polymorpha, assembly GCF_020536995.1. Classification (NCBI taxonomy): domain Eukaryota; kingdom Metazoa; phylum Mollusca; class Bivalvia; order Myida; family Dreissenidae; genus Dreissena; species Dreissena polymorpha. Next base: position 84,030,983 of record NC_068360.1, read on the forward strand.
AGATTTATGTGGAGACACATCACCTTATTTTGGAGGTAATTTCTGTAACAGGTGAATACTTAAAGGATTCCTTTATACATGAATTAAGTTTTAGTATTGTTTATTTCCTATGATGAGAGAACGTATCAAGATATATAATTCCAAATATACATCGGATGAGGGTTTGATAAATCATTCATCCCAAGGAGAGTAACGTCTTCCTAGGAAACGAAAACTACGTATATTAATAGGGGATATATCATTTTAAGTACTTTTCTCTATGAAATATTACTTAGTATACGAACAATAGTTTGTTGTTTCAGACTAAGTTAAGACGTAATATCTACTGATTGGTATGTGACGACATACGATACAGTTGTTAAAACAACCTTTAGCGTTTTCATTATTGCAATACCGTTAAAAATATGCAAATAATGTGTACGAGCGGTGACACTTTAATTTATACTCAATTGAGCGAAATGTGCGTTGCTGTTGAATTCAGTTTTACTATATCTGTCACCACATCGTCACCGTTATAACCAGCCTTTTCCGTCAATAATAACACAATAACATGTCATTAAGCTATTATTTATTTTTTATTCCGAAAGAACCCAATCTCTTGTCTAAGACAGAGAAAGGTTAAATTTTGTTTATTCCCATTGCTTTCAAACGTGTTTTATTATCAATACAAAATGTTGATGTAACTTTAATTTACTATATGTATGTACGTATACCTTACATGACGTGACGTGCCTCACCATAAACCAGCTTATATATTTATGTGTATTGTGTTAAATGTTCTATGATGTGCATACTGTCTTTATTCATAAATAAAGGATGTCTATATCCATAAAATCTTGATAAGCAATGTTCTACCAGATGGGTAGGCGAACATTCGACTGTACTACACATGTAATAACAAACGGCGGTCGAGAGACTTATATTCACAAACTGTCATGTTCAAATGGGCGATTTCATATACGGTTATTATTTTTGAGCCTGCCAGAATTAAAATCGTACAAAACAGTACAGTTGTCTTCAACTTGTCTATGTATAGCCTGAGTTGTGTATGTATTTAAGTAAGGTTTACTTAAAGGGACCGTCAACCACGAAGGACGAAAAAAGAACAGATCTAAAATACCGTATTTTTTTACAATTTTAAGTTTATATTTATTAAAATAACACGACTGGTATATTACATAACTTGAAAAAAAGTTGTTTAGTTTTCATATTTTCAGTATATTCAATAATAATTTTTTTCTGGGTATGACTACCAGGTAACTACCAGTTAACTATAAATAACGTAAGTAGATTGATCATCATCGTCACGTGGTAAACCCAGGAATGCCAATTGTGCATGCGTAGTGAATTGTATATTTTTTTATATATACAATGATCAATCTTCTTGCGTTATTTATAGTGTGTATATCGTTATGTCGTCTTTTTTCGCGAAGTACTTTCGATTTCACATCGCGAAATGTTATTACCGAACATACTGAAAATATGAACTTTTTCAAGTTATGCAATATAAAATGTGTAAAAAACAAATTATACATATATTTCAATATAAATTAAAATAAAAGTTAAGAAGAACATGTGTCGGAAAATGCGAAATAAGCAAGATTTTAAATTTTGAAATCAAAAATATCTGTACAGTCGAATTCGCCAGCATGCATGTACGATGTGAATCTAAATTTAGTTTTAGTGCAGATTCGTTCATACGACACAAATACACAATTTTGTTTGACGGATCATTTTAATTTCATGCAACGATTCTTTTCACTGCTGTTATTTCACTGCAGAAATGTCATATTTTATCATGAGTTATAAAAAAAATATTCTTATAATGATGTATTTTTGGTAATATAAATGCTATTTTCTTTTATTAGAACCAATTTAACGTTAACCCTTTCTCCCTCAGAAGAAAAGTGAAAATGGCTATGTCACCCCAGGAAACCCGATACCTTGTGTTCAGCGTAATACCAATCGAGCAGCTTTGTGAATTTTAGCGTGAATTTACATAGGGTAAGTAAATTGGAATAATAAAAAAATTCAAAGTCCAATTTAAAGCAATTGTGTATTAACATTGATTACAAAGGTATTGGCATACATGTAGAAAAAATCCTGACAAATTTTCTTAAAAATTGAGCAAAATGTGGCTCCCTGAAGTAGAAGATCGGGCAAAATGGGCTATGTTCAGGCATTTAGGGGAGAAAAACTGCTTTAATTTGCAAACCACTACAATAATTAAAGGAGTTATACAAACTTACACATGTCTGCCATAACCTCTCAGCAGGGTTTCTCCAGAACACTATTTCTTGTGGAGGAATTTGCGTTTTTATGACCATGTTGGGAAAACATGGATACCATCTGGAGAAGAATAGGAAACCTTATGTGAGCAGTAACTTTATAATTCTTTTTCGTGACAAAATGTTTGTCATCTTTGTAATCAATGTTAATACACAGTTGTTTGAAATTGGACTTTGAATTTTTTTATTTTTTTCAATTTACTTACCCTATATAAGTTCAGGCTAAAATTCACAAAGCTGCTCGATTGGTATTAAGCTGATCACAAGGTATCGGGTTTCCTGGGGTGATGTGCAAACAGCATAAAACCAAAACAGCCTGCGATTAACTCGCAGTCTGTCCATGTTTTATGCTATTCTATTCATACGACACCCGATGAAGACGAGTGCTTCGGTTATTGTAGGAAAATATGTCACAATCGGCTCGGGAAGCTAATATGTATTTGCTGCATTTTATGGTATGCTGAAAGTAAAGAAGGAAACATTATAACAACATACACGTTTTTCCATTATGAATCACACAATATTTTAATACACATGTATACCGTTACAATATAACATGAAAAAAAAGATAATTTAGTATGCGCTCACGCAAAATTTTTATACATTTTTCGACCCAACGTGAATTGAATAATACATACGGAATATTACGATAGTCAATTGTTCCAAGAGTTTGTATCACTCGAGTGGCTTGTGTGATGACGTATCGCCTCGAGTGTGATGCGAAATAGCACAAGCCACGAGAGTGATACAAACTCTTGGAACAATTGACTAGCGTAAAATTTCTTTTATTATATACAACAACTTACGAAAACAGTTAACAAATGTATTTTTTACTTTAACAAAACTGACAAAACAATGACTAAAACGGTACGCCATAGTTTATTTAAGACGCGTATGAATACAGTTTATGTAAATTAACGTGTAAACATTCGAACCGGGAAAACACAGGTTTCCGACACGCTTACCTTAATGCCATCGTTAATCCAATTTTTATAACAATTAAGTTGACAACTTTAATCCGATGTTTATAACAAAAACGTTTAAACGATATGCACTTTCACTTCTATCTTCCATGTCTTTATCGAAACTTAGTTTAAACCACACTATTTTATTGTATTCCTATCGAAATATACATTTATGCATGATAAACACACACTCAAAAACACGTTTTTAACACATAGTTTACTGCTAAAAAACACCAGGTCCTACATGTCTTTACAGAGTTTAGATAAAACTATTGTGTTTTGTCGTAGAAATGCCGTCACACGATGAACTACGTAATATATTTCGTAAAAGGGTATGTAAGTCTCGTCATGTGACCACCGATATTTTTATTTTCGGTGCGTGTAATGTGACGTCATTAAATGGGTCGAAGTAGTCCGGCTAGTATGGTAATACGGAATTGGAAACAGCGAGTAGCGTAATACGGGATTTTTTATTTCAACGATTGATACAACCTGTATTTTGTTAAAAGCATTACACATGTATATAATCAACATAGTTATTTATCCGAAGATTATCAGTAATAAGCTTGTTTATCAAATACGTTTGTATAAAGAGTAATATTTTACACGATTATGCGAACTAGAAAATAAGTTTACTACGTTTATATCGATAAGAGATGATGTGTTAATCACATCGTTAGATTAAATACAAGCGAATATACAAATTCTCACTTTTGACACTCCTTGCTACTCCATGAACAGCATTGATTGCGATCATTTCCCCATAGTCGCGGATATCATTCTGTACTAACACATGGGCCGTCTGTGCAACGACACTCTTGTTGTGTTTAAATCAACAAAATAATTATATTATCAGTACATAATAAGGTCCGTATTCTGGATAATTTGTCTTTCTCCAATCGCGTTTTCTTATACGACAGACGAACACTAAAACACATGATTTACATACATATTTTTCAAAAAAGGTTATTATTGGCGTCTCACTGAATAGCGGCGACTAGTATGTAATAGGGTTTTTTCCGCTTATGTGAGGAGAAGTTAATTTACGGAACAATGTATATATTTTTGTTTTAAGAATATCTTGCATAGTGGTGTGTGTTTTTTTTTTAATTAGTGTAAATAAGTACTGCATTTGTGCCTATTACATTGAATACAACATTTATTGCCAATAATGCAAAGCTAACTAATTTAATTAATAACTGATCAGAGGGACTGGGCAATAATAAAAGATCACAGGGACTGGGCAAATACGCGAACCGGTGAAACTTTCTGGTTTTGTATAAAAAAAAAACATAATCAAAATATATTTATTTTGTGGTTTTTCTTACAGACTTTTGCTGTTCGAGTTACGTAAACGCGTCTTTTTATTTCAATTTTACAAGACTACAGCGATTACACGGTTAATTGCTTTATTGATAACCGTTACACTACAGTCACTTATTAAGAACAGAACAGAACAGATAGTTTATTTGCGACTTAAGCATATACAGCTCATCGTCAAAAACAATAAATCAATCATAAATACATATACATACACATGCGTCAAACTAACAACAAATGTTTATGCATTTTTACACATAGATGATTTTTGTGAGAATGCAATATGAAAGAGAAAGAGAAGGCTCTTAATTGTTAAACAAAGTTAAGTAAATGATTATGATCCGTTAGTGATTGAGAAAAATAAAATTTAGACATTATGCAGTTATAAATTATTTACAAAATCACAATTTTGGGGAAAAAACTATTCTCTCATAAGACTATAAATTTTCGACTTTTTGTTTTTTTTGTTTATTTGAGATTTATTTACAGGTCGTCCAGCGTCTTCTCGACTACAGATGTATCGACCTGCCCCTGTAACCCTTCAGGGGAGAAAATAAGGTCATATTATACATCATAGCACGATGGCCAATGAGACCTTAATGTGACTAGATGCTTTTTTTTTTTTTTTTTTTTTTTTTTAATGGATTATGTAGTGGTTTGCCTTTTATCAAAGTGGTTTTTGCAGTATTCCTATTATCTCTAGATTATCATGATCCTTATTGGCATTAATGTTAATTCCTTATAGCTTGTGTGCGGTTTTTGTGCTCTCCGCCCCAAGAGGTGTTAGTGGGGGTTCGAGCGGGATACAGAGGGCGCCCCGATTCCAGAGGCGCCCCAGGTTCTTTTAAGTGCCCGGTGTACAGCACCGATACACTGCACCCCCGTTTAACGTCCCTCGAGGAGGACGTGTTAGTACATAAACATAGATTAGTACAGATATTACTCTATTGCCCTGTGTCTTGGTGTAAATTCACATGGGCGCTCTCTGTTGTGCTGGTGGATATTGTCAGGTGTTTAATGGTGTTGCAAGGGTCAGAATAGTTTTGAAGTTTAATATAGTAGAAAAGGGGCTGCGTTTGTGTGGTTGGACCGAGATGACTGGTTGGTTGTTGGTGGTACAGGGAGGACAATATCTGGTTCTACACTTTCGTTCTTTGGGAGACAATTTTCACGCGCCTTTATTTGTTTTTGAGAGAGAGAGAGAGAGAGAGAGAGAGAGAGAGAGAGAGAGAGAGAGAGAGAGAGAGAGAGAGAGAGAGAGAGAGAGAGAGAGAGAGAGAGAGAGAGCGCACGTTCTTCTTCCTGTTTATATTGCTAGTGGTTACACAGATGGTAATTATATGTATTAGTGCATTTTGTTCAGGAGGGAATAGATCTGGGATGTTAATGCTGACCATCCCTCTAATTCGATCTGATCCTCATAGTGACAAGGGTAATACGTGCAGGTTAGCAATACAAGGTTTGCAATTCAACGTCAAACGTAACAAGGCACAGGCATGCAAGGAAAAAACTTACACTACTCTACAAGAAAACATCACCTATGCTACAGTAGGGGAAACAACAACAACAAATACCGTCACCATTCTCTTTTTATTTTTATTTTTGTCATGTTGGGTATGTCATGTCAACGGGGCCAGAGTGCACGGATGTCATGTCAACGGAGCCAGAGTGCACGGGCGAGAGATATCTCTTCAGGCGCGCCCTCTGGCCCAGCTGACACGCTCTACTCAACATGTTTAAGTCTTGTACATATGGGAAAAATGTTAACTAATCACATTTAATTACAACAATATTTACACCTATAGGGGTTGCACTGTGGGTAAATTTGCCCACGTGCGCACTTACTGCGTCTTCCGATCCTGCGTGGAAGTATGTTGTCTGTGTGCTTTTCCCCTACCTTCGTCGTTGTTGCTGATTACAGCTTAAGAGAAGGAAAGCGAGGGTCTCGCGGAACCCTGGGTTTTGTTACCTAGAGCGCTATTTGGTTGTAAAAGAAGGCTTAGAGCTTATCCATAGTGGTCGAAAGGGGCCAAGTGACATATGTATTGGGGGGGGGGGACGTACCCTTCCGTCGTTTTAGTATTATTAGTCTTTATCTATTTATTTATTGGTGTAATTTTCCTATATATCATCAAGCGCAGACGAGGAAACCGCGAACGTTCGTTATAGACAGCTCCCTCATCTTGGCCTTGTTTATAGTATTGTTTATTTATGTATTGACGTCAACAAGGTGTTATTGGACACTGCATTGTAATGTACTACCAATCCAAAGTACATTTGGACCCCAAATACAAATATAGGTTCTCGGCGTGCACATTACATGCAGTGTTTCTATATCTATTTATTTATTGATGCAATTTTCCTCTTGTCATAAGTACATAAGATAGTCATTATTAATTGGAATCTTTAAAATTACATATATCATGGATTGTTTTACGGTACAGTTTTAGAACCAAATTAATTAATAATAGTATATAAGTTCGAGCCGGGCCCAGACGAGTGGCCATATGGACAACACCGGAGTGACCATCGTCCGAGGCCCACCCGTCATTAGTACATAAAGTTGCCATTATTGATCTGAGTTTTTATTTATTTATTTATTTATTTTAATTTTTCCTATAGGGCCGGGATAATATGGTTAGGTTCAGTTCGGGCCCAGACGAGTGGCCATATGGTGCACACCGAAGTGACCATCGTCCGAGACCCGCCCGTCATTAGTACATAAGATTGCTATTATTAATTTGAATAAATGAAGCAGTATATAACTGACGGTATGTGTTGTTATTTCTATCTACCGCTAATAGTCCAATGGAATATTATATTTTATCTAAGTAGCCCGTGTCGCGCAAAAATTTAAACACGTGCAGTCGCACAGCAGGAGCGATTCCGCTTGGAGGCATCAACAGTGAGTCGCGATTAATGATAAGTGGGTTTTTGTAGGCCGCTATTACCCCTGCACTTAGTTCTAGTCTCTGTTCAGCGTGTTTAGGGCATATAAAGAAAAGATGTTCAAACGTGTTATGAATGTTGCACTGGGGGCAGAGGACAGTTTTGTAATAGTCGCCGTGCAATCTGGTCACCCTTAGACCTTCATGGGAACCTATTCTGTCAAGTTGGTCAGCGTGTTCGTTACCCGGAATGCCTACGTGACTCGGGATCCATACGAATTGGAGAGTGATATTGTTGTTTGCTAGTTTTGTGATTCCCTTTAATGTTGCACATATAAGGTCGGGACGCGTTTTCGAGGATCCTGCATTAAGTGCTTGTAAGGCGCTGAGAGAGTCGGTTAATATCGCGTAGTTTGAGCGTTCGTGGGTTTCAAGTTCATTAAGCCACTTTATGGCGCTGTTTATTATAGCTAGTTCGCAAGCAAATATAGACAGTTCTTTATTGTATTTTACCTTGCACTGATGTATAATGACATTTTTGGGTTGATACACTACAAAAGCCGCGCCTGCTATTTCAAGTTCCTCATTTTTGCTACCGTCAGTAAAAATCTGGGTGTAATCCCCATATTTATCTGTTATATAGTTTTGAGCTATAGAGCCACTGTTTGGGTCGTTGTCGGATTTTTTAATAAATGTTGTCAGATGTAAGTCAATATTTGGTTTTGATAGATTTCTTAAGCTAAAGTATGTAGGTTCCTGAGTTTTAATGTCAATAGTCTCATAATAATTTCCTAGCTCGAGCACGTTCTGCGCGTACGGGAGACCACTCTTCTTTTTCCTTGTTTGGTAGGCCGGGTCTTCAGTAACACTAAGGTTAATTGGGAGGTGTGGTCCCATAGATAGCGTGCGCGCGCGGTATTTTAGTTGGTTAATTTGCCTTTGTTGACCCAGTTCTATCATTCCACATTCAGCGTGCAGCAGAACGGTGCTTGTAGATTTACGTGAACCAGTTATAATTTTAAGTGCCGTATTTTGGATTACTTGTAATTTATTGAGTAATGTTTCACTGGCTGAATTGTACGCAATGCTTCCGTAGTTTATTTTTGCCCAGATAGTGGCTTTATAGATACGCATAAGGGCTTTTTTATCCGTACCCCAGTTGTTTCTTTGGATGCATTTTAGAAAGTTGAGGTCCTTTTGGCAGCGTACAACTAGTTTAAGGATGTGGTCTGTCCATGTTAAATATTTGTCAAATGTCATACCCAAAAAAGTAATGTTGTCAAGAAGCGGAAGAGGAGCACCACATAGAGTAAGTTGTGGGGGGTTAGGGGTTTTCTTAGATCGAGTTGCTTTACGTGCATTGGCCGCTACTTTTTGTGCACTGGCAGGGAATAAGATTGCTTGGGTTTTTGTGGGATTTATTTGGAAGCCATACGATGCGCTCCAGTTTTCTATTGCAGTTAGGGCTTTTTGGATTTTAGTAATTGCTAGATTCGGTGATTTAGATGTGGTCCACATTGCACTATCGTCTACAAAAAGTGATAAATTGATTAGATCAGTGTTATTTTGTGCATTATGTGCCTTAATTTCTCTGTCTAGGGTGTTCATAGTCACGGAAAATAATATTGGAGATAGGACACTACCTTGGGGACAGCCGTTTATAGTCTCAACTGATTCTGATGTCGCGTCATGCAGTCTCACTTTTATTTTACGCGTTGTAAGAAAAGCTGCAAGCCAGTTGAGCATTTTATCCTCTATTCCTAACGTATTAAGTGTTTTAATGGCGTTTTCGTTCCATAGTTTATCGAATGCGGCTGTGAGGTCTAAAAATACGGCTGCTACGGTTTGACCAAGATTTTGGGCTCTTTTAATATCAGCTTCAAGGCGTACTAAATGATCTTCGCAAGAGTGGTTAGATCTACAGCCCGATTGGACTTCTGAAATTTTGTTATGTTTATCTAGATACGCGCAGAGTCTCGGTTTTATCATTTTCTGCATTAGTTTGGTGAACGTAGAGGTTAAAGAGACCGGCCGATATGAGGCTGGAGAGTCTTTAGGCTTATTGATTTTAAGGATCGGAATTATTGTGGCCTCGTGCCATTCATCAGGAAGAGTACCTTCAGACCATGCTTTATTATAAAGGGCAAGTAATTCTTGTTTCCCCGAGAGTGGAAGTTGTTTAAGTATCTTATAATGGATGTAATCGTCGCCCGGCGCGCCGTTTTTGCATGTAAGGAGAGCTGATTCGAGCTCGAACAGGCTAAAAGGAGCATTGTACTTGTGAGTTTTTTCCTCGGTAAGAGATTGTAACCAGACAGGAAATTCATTTTTTGTTTTAATTTTCTTTGCAATAAACGTTTCAGAGTATCCTTCGTCACTGCTTACTTTTTGATAATGTTGTACCAGGGCAGAAGCTTTATCAGCGTTAGATACAAGAACTTCGTTGTTAACCCGAAAGATAGGTGTATTAGTAGGAGGTCTGCCTTGCATGCGCTTAACTTGATCCCATAGTTCTTTGCTAGTTGTTTTATGTGAGAGATTATTACAGAATTCGTTCCAGCTTTCTAATTTTGCCTTTTTTAATACTTGTTTAGCACTTTTGCGGGCTTCCCTATATTTGTCATACTTAGGTCCGGTTCTGATTCGGATACATTTTCTCCTACATTTTTCACGATATTTAATGGCGTCTGTGCATTCTTGATTCCACCATGGTACAGACCGTTTGAGTTTTTTAGGTGTTTTGCTTACAGGGATTGAGTTATCAAGCGCAGTTTTAGGTTTTGTTATATAGGATTTAAAGAAAGAGTTGGCGTCAGTATTATCTACATTAGGAAGGAACTCATTATTACACTGAGTTTTAAAGTTGTTCCATTGTTCAGGTGTGGCTTTGTGTATTTTCCATTTGTGTTGTGTGGACGGAAGGGTATTCTCTATTCTTGTCTTAATGTTTATTATGATTGGAAGATGGTCACTTCCAAACGAGTCGTCAATGACATTGAAATCGCTTATAGCTTGAAGATGGGCTGAGGTAAGAGCTAGATCGATCGCGCTGTCGGGTTGATCTTCGCGATCAGACAATCTCGTTATTTGACCGTCGTTTAGGAAGTTTATGCTGTTATTGTTAATTAATTTTAGGAGATTTTCAGAGTTATCGTCGCATCGTGGATCACCCTCGGGGTTCCAGCAGAGGTGTTTTAGATTGAAATCGCCAACAATAATATTATTCTTTCTATGTTCAACTGAATGGACTATTTTTGCATAATTTTTACACGTATTATCTTTAGTTTGAGCATATACGCATTGAATGCGGAATGATTGGTGCTTAGTCAAGTACAGTGTGAGGGCACACGATTCAATAGGGCAATCTTGATCAATGTTTATTTTAGTAAATGAAATGCCCGATTTTACATATATTGCTACCCCAGTGCCTATAAGTTTTTCTCTTTGTTCACCTCTCACAGGTTCTTGATATCCTTTTAAATGAACTTGTCTGTGATTACTTTTGTAGTTCGTTTCCTGGAGACATACTACATGCACTTCGTTGTTATTAACATAATTTTGAAGCTCGTACATTTTTGCATTTGAGTTATGAGTAACCCCTCGGGCGTTCCACGACATAATTGTAAGACTGTTTATATTATGAGTATGAACTGTCGCAGACATTTGGGGTTTGGTGTGTTAAATTGACCTAACGTACGGGCTTAAGGCTACTGGATTAACTTAATATATTCCGTACGCGTGGCGAAAGAAGACCGGAAACGGCGGTGCAATCGCGTGTCCTTTGCGGAGGCTATGGCGCATGATCGGGGTCGAGCTGTTACGGGCCATGCGTAGCCGGTTTCTATGTATAATGAAGGGAGAATACGCGGGGTGGTCGGATATCCTGTGTCGTTGCTGATGATGGCGTTGTTGCCTAGGTTGTTGTTGTTGCCTTGTTTGTTGCGGTGATGGTATAGGATTGAGCATTTTTTTAGGGTGATCTGAAGTTTGTGAGCTGGAGGGTAGCTTATGCTGTTGTTGTTGCTGATGGCGGAATGTATGTTCAACATTGTTTGTGGCTACATTATTTGTGGTTGATGTTGATGCCGGTTGTTCGGGCGGAGTAGGAGTGGTATGCTCAATATTATATTGCGCCTCATTTTCGGGGAATTTGTATTTGAGTATGGACAAAATTTCTGTTTCAGATTTACCAACTAACTGTTTAGCTATTTGGGCAAGATTGGGTCGCTTATTTATAGCTTGAAGGTTATTGATGTATTGATTGGTAACCTTTAAGTTTTTGCTGTTGATAGTAGATTGGTATTTGAGATAGATCGGACACCCCTTATACGCCGCGCTGTGCCCGCCGCCACAGTTTGCGCATTTCCTAGCGTGCCTGGTATTGCACGACGCGTGCGAATGATTCCCCGCGCAATGTGGGCACTTCGCGTTATTGTTACAAACATTGGACGCATGGCCGAACATCTGGCATTTAAAGCATCGAAGAGTTGCTAGGAGCGCGGGCTTAACATTGTGGCCTAGTATATTTGTTGGGGCGTTTTCCGTCTTGAATGTGACCGTAATGACATTGTTTTTAAGACCACTATGGACTGCTTCTACATTGGATTTGTTTTTTAGATCGTTTTTTAATTTGTCTATATCCGCGTTTTTGGGAACCTGGATGACACCCCTTGCAAGTTTAGTTTGAAGCAATTAGCTTGAAGTCAAATCTATCAAAGGAGAAATGTTTAGCTTGGTTGAGTGCGTCGTCCCTAATTTTGAAGAGGAGACCAGCTTTGGACTCTTTTAGGGGTCTTACTCTCTCAGAGCCTAGCAGTTTGATAAAGGCTTCCCCTATTGCCTTAGCCTTCTCTCGCGGGAAGATCACCGCGACAGTGGTAAGGCAAAAGGTAAGCCATATTGCCGGGGCATGTTTATGGGTTTAAATTTTCGACTCTAAGTTTAAATGCTTTTATACAAAAATTAGCTAGACGTATCAATACAGATTTTCTAGTCTCATTCAACAATTGTACAAATTTAAACATACTTGGTCTTCTTTTGTAAAAAACAGGTATACATGTATTTCTAATATTATCATATAAAGGACATATAAGAACAAAATGGTACTCATCTTCAATTTCATTCATTGAACAAAATGTACATGTTCTTTCATTTCTTTGAATATTTTGGTGCCTACCAGTTTCTATAAATAGAACATGGGAAGATAATCTCAATTTTGCGATTATGTTTCTAAATTTCGAATTTTCAATTTTGTCTAAATAAATGGATCTTTCAAATATGGGTTTCAATTCTTTGTACAAATATAGTGATGGAGAGTCATTTACATCAATTCGCCATTTTGAAATAAACAAATCTTTTAATCTATTGCGAAACATTATAATAAAGCTGTTAACATTAACCGATTCTGGATATAACCATACGTCATTAAAACCTGACTCTTGCAAGAGTTTCCGAACGTTTGATGTCCATGACTTGGAGTGAGGATTATCACATGATTCTTTAAATTGTTTACGAATAATATTACTTAAAATACAGTTAGAAGATTTTTCGTTGCACAATTTTAAGAAATATTTAACTACTCGCAAATATCGACATATATACATCGGGTATCTCCCTACTTCGGCATACAAAGCATTTGAATTAGTAGAAGCTTTTACACTTAAAAGCCATTTACAGAATTTGCGTTGGACACGCTCAATATTTTCGGCTTTAGTAAACCCCCATACCTCGCTTCCATAATTTAGGATCGAGGCAACATATGCATCAAACAGATTTAACATTATTTTAACAGATACATTCAATGATTTTGTAACAGTACATAATGCGTTCATCGCTCTAAGCGCTTTGGCTGATAAAGTATTTGTGGCTTGTATAAACGAGCCGCTGCTTGAAACTACTATTCCTAGATAATTAAAATTGTTCACGATTTCAATTGGATTATTATTGTACACCCATCTATAGCCTTTTTTTAATCTGCCTTTATGAAAAATAACAATTTTTGTTTTTTCGACATTCACCGTTATATTCCACTTCGTGCAATACTCAAACAAATTGTTCAAGGATGATTGTAAACCCTCAGCTGATTCTGAGATTAGTACTGCGTCGTCGGCGAATTAATAGAAGATAAATGGATAATTGATCAATTGTAATGCCCGCATTTATATCAGCTTGTAAGTACAACTCAATGTCATTTAAGAATAATGAAAACATTATTGGCGAACATATTTCTCCCTGTAATAACCCGATGTCGGATTCAAATAAATCGGAAATACTAATTAAGGCAGTAGGTGCCTAATGAGATCGGGAATAGTCGGTCGATATCGCCGTATTCGGAAAGCGTTTCGGCTATAAGCGATATCTACGGTAAAGTCCGGAAATTATACTAAATACACGAAGTAAATTTATATTTTTTATTTAAGAGTTAAATTTGCTTATCTCTTTAAGATTTAATAACTATACAATACAAATATAAGCATACCCGTAGCCAGGGGAGGTGCGTTGGGTGCGTTCGCACCCAATCTTTTTCGACGAGTTAAAACATTGTACTCTAAGTTGCACCCAGCTTTATTGGACGCAAAAACGGAAAATTATTTTTTCCAGGAACCCAGTGAGTCTTCGTATTTAAGCGCTAAAATAATGTTGTATTCAAAATGCAACCGACAGGATTCCATATAATTAATTTTTCGATTAAGTAATTTCCAAGATAGTGCGTGATTTTTATTTACAAGTTTTAACCGTAGAATTGTTGAAATCTAGCAATAACTGAAAGCAAAATTTTAGAAGATCTAAGAAGCCGGTCACCGCAAAATGGAATTGGAATCTTTGTTACAAATAGATATTTGTTTTCTGTACGATGCAAAATTATTAACCTGGCACTCTTATATGTATACAATCGATACGTATTTATATATATTTGATACCAAATGATTGTTTTGTAACTTTTTTAATCGTTTTTAATGTCTGTTAAAGCTATGACTGTGAGAGATATCATAACAAAAAGTTGAAGCCTACTTATTGTGGGTTGAAATCCCAGTCCCATAACCTTTTTCGAAAATTGTCTAAATGGCTGGAAAAAAATTGATTAACTTGAATAAATAAATAATCTTATAAACAAGAAAATATATTTTAGGTGATTATTTTTTTTGAATTACAAGAAAACAAATAATTGTTACAAAGAAATGTAGCTTTTTTTCTATTTACCAACACTTAATGGCATCTGTTCTGCTCCACATACAGAACTTTCCACAAGGTTTTAATTATAACAAACTTCATACTATGAATGTCCTACTCTTAAACAGTTGTTATAATGAATTCAAAACGTTCTATGATCAGCTGGACGTTAACGTTTAATTTTCATCAACTGTGACGGATCTTGGGCAAATAAGTACATCTTTTGCTTCAACGTCCTGGTATACATTGTTTAGGACTTTGAGACCATAGGGCCAGTAGTTTGTGGTTATAGGGTCTTAATGTAGCCTAAAGTGTTAGTATGTTTCCGAAATTCGTTTTGAAATAGATAACTTATTTGTTAAAAATAGTTAATAAAATAAATAAGTAACCAATTATACCATTTTGATTTCTTTTTAGAATTGATGCACATTAGAGAAGACCCAGGTTTGTTAATCAGTGTTTGCTGTACAATACACTATTAGCACGTTTTGAGCAATGCTAGGCCTCTGGTAATATCCATAGTAGCAGACAAATAATTGTTTTGTAAAAAAGTCAAATATTTTCATTTAATTTGCTCGATTTATGAATGGTAGAATGTAAGAACGGTAAAACACACCAATTTTATCAAGATTCCAATACATACTGATATTTTATACCGTTCTTATTGTTGATTTCACATTCTATAAATTTTTGTTGCATAGGTAAACAAAGTGCGTGCGAGCATACTAGTGTCGGGTTAAACACGGTATAAAATGATGTTTTCCCTTGACTGATCGAAAAAGGGTTGTTATTGAAAAACTTAGTGGGGAATACATGTATGTTGTATCATATTCATGTAGCTCAGTCACTGAGTATGGTCAATGAAAGTTAATTTTGATATAAAATGCTCTATAACTCCAGTCTCTGAATATATTATAAAAATGACCAGAATGCAGGAGTTTACGTTTCAACATCCCCTCCCGCACATACCCCCTTCTCCACTTCGTTGCTCAATAACAATCGTCTATGACACAAATTCGCACCCCCCTTTTCAAAACCCTGGCTACGGGCCTGATAAGTTAAATTAATTCGTTTCATAAAATATTTGTGTTCATGACGTCACGGTTGTTGACATTTTCTTAGCCGAAAACGATGTTCATATTCGAGAACATGACTT
The DNA here is from genome assembly GCF_020536995.1 of Dreissena polymorpha. Classification (NCBI taxonomy): domain Eukaryota; kingdom Metazoa; phylum Mollusca; class Bivalvia; order Myida; family Dreissenidae; genus Dreissena; species Dreissena polymorpha. The sequence goes on from NC_068360.1 coordinate 84,046,770, forward strand.
TAGAGTTGGAAACATGATAATGTCTAGTAAATTGCTCTATTTATGTTAACAGGTTTTTGAATACATTGTGCATATTTTTCATTAGTACAGTAATTTGTTGATAAAAACATTGCAGAAAAAGCACCAATAATGCCAATATTCGTTCATATTCGCTCGTTTGACGTTCCGTTTATATTCGCGAATATGAGTCATATACGCATTTTAGACGGACCCGAAGTGAGTTGTTTATTTTTTTGAAATATGAACTATGTTAACTGTTATGACAACTGTTATGTACCATATGAACACTTACAGCGTTGTTCAAATGTCCTTAACTATTTGATATGCATGGTAGACATAAAGCATCATGTGAATTGCAATGCACATTTAATTAATATAAATTTATCATACGATTTCGCGATACGATTTTGTCATACAAAAATTATCGATTCTTTTTGGAGCTGTAGATACAGTCCTAATAAGGCTATACATCGTTGAAAACCATGGAATAAATTGTGTTGACACTAAATTAAAAGCTCGCGCAACAGGGCTCTAACCCTAGTTCTTCTTGAATGCTCTGAGCATTTTTAAGTACATACGTACAGCTCAGAGTTCTTCTTGATAACCCATTTTTTAATGTAAAAAAATTATGTCTCACATATGTCTATAAAATCGAGTTCAATCAACCTAATACATCGATACAAACACAATACTTGTTATTACCGATATCAATTTACTAGTAAATTGTGGAGAAATACTCAAAACAAAAACTGTTTACAAAACCGTTCTCAAACCGAAAGCGGAAGTTTTTAATTGACGATTCAATCCATCTAACGGATGTTCCGGAGATAGTCAGTATATTACCATTGGTAGATAAGACACCAGATTTATCTCGCCGAGGATTCCGGAGATACATGTAGTCTATAGCGTACTTTTGAATTCGGAATTACTCGGAGTACTCGGCTTCGTCCATTGCCTAAACATATACATTTAAAAGAACCGTTGAAGTGTTTGAAATTTTGGATTAATATCAATATTATGCAAGCATAACATATCATGTAAGTTGTTTTAATTTGCGCATTATGCATATATTTACAATCTATGTGTGCTTATTTATGCCAGAAAATAGTTAATGTGGCTAATATTTCCAATAAAACTGCAGCTCGGATTCTGGGTGGCGAGTTTCTATGGAAAATCTGGTTATCAGTTGCAACTCCCAGCGATCCGGAGGGTCAATAGCTGGGAGTTGTATTATTGCAACTAGCTATAACCCTTGAAATGCTATGTTATTTGTAGGCACCTCTAACACAGATTTCACACATTTTCTCTCAAATGATTGAAATCATCCAAAATTTAAAGGGTAAATGTATTCTGGGATGTGTTACTCAATACCTGATTTATCCAACAAATGCATGCTAGGCAGGTGCATTTTTCTGTCAAACTTTTCGGTGGAAAACTAAAAAAGTAAATGTAAAATAAGATAAAAATTGCAATACAGTCGATTGTTGTATAGCGGATGTTAGTGAGTAACGGATAGGTTAAACGTTTTTGCAAAATACTTTTATTTATGTTAAGATTTATAGTTTTCTATGAATAGAATACAAAAAGCCTATCATAGTTAAGTCGATTCATGTTTTTGTTGACGTGTGTCAATGTGTACAACTGTTTCTTTTTTCGAAAGCAAAACAAGTCACGTTATGTACGCACCGTTTTTTGTGACGACAAGAAAAGTGCAGAAGAATGGTTTCTTGAATTTTGCAGATTTTGTTTGGTAAACATAATGTTCATTGATGTAATATTTTTGTATAATGCGTCCTTTACAAAAGTAAGAATGCTCAGAAACCAAATTGATGCGTACCATATAAAATAGGCATGAAAGCTGCAACTCGGGTTTTAGTGAATAACGGACATGTGGTGACCCATATTCAGGAATGTGGGGATTGTCTCAAAATAAATATAAACTCAATTGAAGTTGTCCAATACACATGTGGTTAGCGTGTGGCTATGATATTAATGAGTGAAAACATCATTTTTAATGAAAAATAATCCAATTATAACCAAAAATCGATTTCTCTGAAAACATATTTTTCACTATCAAATCTATATATATAACAAGGTATTCGACTCAAAATGACCGGAATATATGGTGCATCGCTTTGAACAGTCATTACTTCATCAATTGTGCAGCGATTTCCATGAACTTGGTCTTATTAAACGCAGAAATGAATTTCCTTTCTGGAAATGTACATATATTGCAATTATTTTTTACAAGTGCTGTGTCAAATTTCAAGAAATAACACAATACACATGTAATTACAGACTTAAGCGATCCGGTAATGGCTGAATCGGTGTACTATATATTTTCGCTGTAAACAAATAATATTTTTTCGGAAATTTAAAACCGCTGGCATGTTTTAATAGGAAAGACATGTGTCTATCTAGGTTTAATGGTTTAATTACTGAATGCATGGTGTTTACGTTTAAATGAGACTCAAAGTCCTTAGCTATCCGTTATACACCAATCAACTGTACACAAATAAGCAATAAGCAAATTATAGCAATATCAACTACGCCAAAATGTTGTCAATTACACTACCCTTTACCAAACTTACATGTAATGTCGTTGTATACGAAAACCAATATTGGCGGGGGAGATCGCACGCTTTTAATGAGCAACAGCACTTGTAGGCAGGCTTGCAGATAAATCATGCAGACGAAGTGTGACGTTATTGCCATAAGCGTGTGGTTTTGTGACAGTTTGTTGGCTTTGTTATGCCTACCACACTCATTGGCCCCAACAATGTACACTCCCATGATTAAATCTTGGCCTGTTACATAGAACACTGATGATAGCAACGGGTATAATCCTAGTTAAAATTGTGCATTTTATGGATAATACTGTAAAAACATGTAATGTATTCAACGCATAAGAATTTTAACAAATTATCATTTAATTCATTACAGTTTGTGCAACTGTAAATGTTTTGTTGAAAACTCAAATTATAATAATGTCTCAATAAAAAGTGTGAATATTTATGCAGCATGTACAATGTCACATCAACCGCATGGAAAGTGTGGGTGTATTGATTTTTGGTATAAAAAACACATTATGTTTGGTGATTTACCCATGTTCAGTGGGTATATCCCCTCTTGATTTGACCTGTATTACATCAATTCTTTAAATTGTCACAGATGCCAAAATTCATTATATACTTTTGAAAAATAGCAAACTTTTATCATCAATATTTAATGGACAAGTGCTGGAATAAACAGGATTATCAAGAATAAATAGAGACAGGAAAAGTAGAAATGATGCAGTATTTGATAAAGTCAGATTGATATGGATGTACAGGGTAATTGAGAATTGTTTGATTTATTATTTGTATCTTTGCGCAAGTGTAAAAACAATTGCACCAAACAACATCCTTTGAATAAACAAATGTACAAAAAAAATAAGTATAATAGGGGGCAGCCCTCCCAAACCCTAAGCACTGGAAGAAGTCAAATATTTAATTTTTATGCCCCCGGTAGGGTGGCATATTGCAGTTGAACTGTCCGTCAATTAGTATGTCAGTCAGTCCGTCCGTCCGTAAAAAACTTTAAAATTGGCCATAACTTTTTAAATACATGTATCGAAGATAGCACCTTGATATTTGGCATGCATGTGTATCTCATGGAGCTGCACATTTTGAGTGGTAAAATTTCAAGGGTCTAGGGTCGAAAAAACAAAGTCAAGGGAAGTAATAAGCTTTAAATGGACATAGTTATCTGACCTGCCCACGTATATATTTTTGTTCAATAAATCAAAGCGGTGCAGTAGGCGGCATTGTGTTTCTGACAAACACATTGTGGTAAAAGGTCAAGGTCATCCTATACGGTCTACGGTAAAAAATACAGATTTAAGGGAAGTAATAAGCTTTAAAAAGGGAGAAAATTATTCAATATTGAACATAGCCACTTTATATATTTGGCATGCATGTGTATCTCATGGAGCTGCACATTTTGAGTGGTGAATCTACAGTCACGGTAGTGGCTCTTAATTATTTGCTACTAAAAATAGAGATTTGCTACAGACAATTATTTTCAAGGGAAGTAATTTATATAATTATAAATCTCATATTATATATTTCCTTACCAAGAATTGAAGTTCTTTTCTCAGTTACTGTACAGATTTATTATTTTGATTATTTATAGCCTAAATGATTGATTTTTCCAAGTTATTTTTAAATGACATTATTATAATTTCTTTGATGTTCATTACATACCTGTGGACTTATGTCCATTCCATAGATACATGATCAACTCTGGCTATGATCTCTTTTAAACCACAGGCCTTTGTTGTCAGTGATGTCTGTCATGGTCATAATTGACTGTGAGAACCCCCCCCCCCCCCCCCCCCCCCCCCGGTTGGATTGGACAAAATTCAAGGGAAGTAATAACCTTTAAAGGGAGATGATTTCTATTTTCTATACCTGCCAAATGATAAATAGAAATTTTATTTCAATGCGGCGCAGTAGGGGGCATTGTGTTTCTGACAAACACATCTCTTGTTAATGTACCTGTATATTTCTTCATGTCTAAAAATGGCTAGATATTGTTTTTGTTATGTTGTTTAAATACATTATTACAATGATTCTAGATTGGTTTTTTAAATAGCCAGTTTTGAATGCCTAAACTTTAAGTAACAAAATGTATACCAGTACATTAAAGCAACATGTTAAGTTAGAAGCCTTTTCCTGGCCAATTTGGGAAAATAACAAATTTTGTAAAGGGGAATAATTTGGTGCGAAAAGTCCACTTTGGGAAAAACTTATTTAATACAGCTCTTTATAATAATTCAAATTAGAAGAACAAGATCATATACATTTTACAATGTAACCTGTTTCAGGCAGACACAAAATGGGGCGACACTCATCAGATAGTGAGGAAGAAAAGAAGAAACACAAAAAGAAAAAGAAGAGATTAAGGTATACAACGTATGTTGTAAACTTCTTTCTTAAACAACAGGCTCCTTGTTTGTGAAAAGTTAAGAAAGATAATGATGAAGAAAATACATTTATTTTGTGGTACCATTAAGTAAAAACATGTGAAGCATACATGTATGAATATAAAGCGAAACTATATACTACGATGGTATTAAAAAAACTGAAAAAATTGTCATTTTCTCACTTTTCGTATTAGGAACTTTTTTTGCGTTAAAAGTCCACTTATTTGGAAAAAAGTAATTCAATATGAGTCTTAATAATACTTCAAATTATAAGCACAAAATAATGTTAATTAAAGTTGCGTACATTTATAAATACTAATCCTAAGACACTACTTTAATTTTTTTTCATTTGGGATTTTTAACCAGGTTTTCCGAAGGAAAAAACTGGTTATTAGATTGGCGAATGCGGGCGGGCTGGCTGGCTGGCTGGCTGGCGGGCTGGCTGGCTGGCTGGCGGGCTGGCAGGAATAAGCTTGTCCGGGCCATAACTATGTCGTTCATTGTCAGATTTTAAAATCATTTGGCGCATTTGTTCACCATCATTGGACGGTGTGTCGCGCGAAATAATTACGTCGATATCTCCAAGGTCAAGGTCACACTTTGAGTTCAAAGGTCAAAAATGGCCATAAATGAGCTTGTCCGAGCCATAACTATGTCGTTCATCGTCAGATTTTAAAATCATTTGGCACATTTGTTCACCATCATTGGACGGTGTGTCGCGCGAAATAATTACGTCGATATCTCCAAGGTCAAGGTCACACTTTGAGTTCAAAGGTCAAAAATGGCCATAAATGAGCTTGTCCTGGCCATAACTATGTCATTCATTGTGAGATTTTAAAATCATTTGGCACATTTGTTCACCATCATGGGACGGTGTGTCCCACGAAAGAATCACGTCAATATCTCCAATGTCAAGGTCGCCACGAGTTAAAATAGATTTTAAAAAAAAAAAAAACTTACAAAGGGGGTTAATTTTTTTTGGTCATTTCAAAAGTTCAGTTTGAGTTTTCTCCCTTTATCAGATTTTTTTTTCACAATGAAAACCTGGTTTTGTGACAATTTTGTCCCTTGTTGTTTGTCCCCTACCGGTGAAACCGGAGGGGACTTATGGTTTACGCTCTGTCTGTCTGTCGGTCCGTCCGTCCGTCACACTTTTCTGGATCCTGCGATAAAAAGTTCTTCATATTTTTTCATGAAACTTAAAACATGGATAGATGGCAATATGGAGATTATGCACGTCATTTCATTTTGTTCCTACGTCAATAATTCTGGTTGCTATGGCAACAAATGAAATTTAAAAAATCTGACAATGGTGGAATTTCAGTGGTAGGGGACCATATAGCTTGGCAGTGTCTTGTTATGCCCCCCTTCGAAGAAGAGGGGGTATATTGCTTTGCTCATGTCGGTCGGTCCGTCCGTCCGTCGGTGGTTGTCAGACGATAACTCAAGAATGCTTGGGCCTAGGATCATGAAACTTCATAGGTACATTGATCATGACTCGCAGATGACCCCTATTGATTTTGAGGTCACTAGGTCAAAGTTCAAGGTCACGGTGACCAGAAATAGTAAAATTGTTTTTGAATGATAACTCAAGAACGCATACGCCTAGGATCATGAAACTTCATGGGTAGATTGATCATGACTTGCAGATGACCCCTATTGATTTTGAGGTCACTAGGTCAAAGGTCAAGGTCACGGTGACCCGAAATAGTAAAATGGTTTCCGGATGATAACTCAAGAACGCTTTTGTCTAGGATCATGACACTTCATAGGTACATTGATCGTTACCCGCAGATGACCCCTATTGATTTTCAGGTCACTAGGTCAAAGGTCAAGGTCACAGTGACAAAAATAGTATTCACCCGAAATAGTAAAATGGTTTTCGGATGATAACTCAAGAACGCATACGCCTAGGATCATGAAACTTCATAGGTAGATTGATCATGACTTGCAGATGACCCCTATTGATTTTGAGGTCACAAGGTCAAAGGTCAAGGTCACAGTGACCTGAAATAGTAAAATGATTTTCGGATGATAACTCAAGAACGCTTTTGTCTAGGATCATGACACTTCATAGGTACATTGATCGTGACCCGCAGATGACCTCTATTGATTTTCAGGTCACTAGGTCAAAGGTCAAGGTCACAGTGACAAAAATCGTATTCACACAATGGCTGCCACTACAACGGACAGCCCATATGGGGGGCATGCATGTTTTACAAACAGCCCTTGTTTCATTTGGGATTTTTTTTAACATTTCCCTTTGGGAAGGGGTCCCTTTAACAGACTCATAGATAATCCAGTAAAAGACCTTGCTTTGTACATGTATGAACAGGTCTCTTAACAACCTATAATGTTTTTGAGCAATTCATTAACAACATTCCACAGTAGGGCCAGATCACGCAGTGCAAGTGTCGAAAGTCGTCATTCGTCAAAACATAACAAATCCAAGAAGAGGAAGAAACATCGCTCTCGGTCTGCAAGCAGTACCAGGTCAAACGACAGACATCGAACAAGGTCAAGGTAAGCACTCCTTTTTCTGGCCAATCTGAAAAAATGCAATATCGGGATTGAAATATTTTATTGCCTGAAAAGTCCACCAAATAGAGAAAAAACTATAATATAACTCTTTATGATAATTCAAATTTTAAGAGCAAAATCATATGCATTACAGAAATATACCTTGTTATATGTAATTGAAATAATATTGAGATTTATTTATCATAAGAAATTATGGAAAACAATAATTCAAAGTTCACTTCTGGAACGACCCCATAGATACAGCTGAACAAGGTTTGTTGATTGTTTGAAGACATTGTTTTTTAAGCCTTTTGATAATCTATGAGATAATTCAAGAAAATTATTTTCATTTATAAAAAATATATTTATCCAAAAATCACAATACATTGTTTAAGCTTTTTTTTAATCTTGACCAACGTTGACAAAAAGTTCATTCGAAGCCTTTATTTGGCCCAATTCCCAACAGAAAAAAAGTATGTTTTTTCAAATATGACTGCCATTCCCAACGAAAGGTTAAGAAAAAAAATGGTTTTGATAAATAAAATAAAATAATAGGGGCCTTTTCATAGATTTTGGCATTGTATTGAAGCTTTTTATTTAATGCTTTATAGTGATAAATGTGAACATTTGATATAAAAAGCTCAAGTAAAAAACAAGAATAAAATTAAAGAAATACAAAAAAATAACCTTCAACTGGGCTTGAACCATAAAGTCTATTGCTTAGACCACTCACCAATCAGCGCTCATACTATGACTATTGTAACAAAACTCTCCAAATTTTTAAATCGTTTTGCGTTGGAACACTTTATAATTTTCAGGTTTTTATAATGGAAAGATGATAATGATGGATATATTAAAGCACGGTAAATGTTCAGTATTACTGTTTTCTCACCAATATCATAAATACAACGAAAATGTGCCAATCCGAAACAATTTTTTATTCCCCCAGTTCGAATGATCGGAAGTATATTGTTTTTGGCCTGTCTGTCGGTCGGTCTGTCGGTTGGACGGTCCGTCTGTCCATCCGCCCGCCCGTCCGTCCGTCCTAAAACTTTATTCTTCATTAAAGTTTGGTTATAACTTTTTAAATATTGAAGATAGCAACTTAATATTTGGCATGCATGTGCATCTCACGAAGCTGCACATTTTGAGTGATGAAAAGTCAAGGTCAAGGTCATCCTTCAAGGTCAAAAGTCAAAAAATACAATCCAAGGGAAAAAATTAGCTTTAAAAGGGAGATAATTTCTAAGCCTGCCAAATGATATATTGAAATTTTATTTCAAAGCGGCGCAAGAGGGTGCATTGTGTTTCTGACAAACACATCTCTTGTTTTATTTTGTCAATTTACCAAAATGTGAAAAGGCTCCTTAAAATAAATTTTCTTATGCAGCTCTACAGGTTTAACCTTACTAAATATAATTTTTTTAAACTTATTCTCTTTTTATGCCCCCTTTCGAAGAAAAGGGGGCATATAGTGATCGGACTGTCCGTCCATCCGTCTGTACGTCTTTCCGTCACACTTTGCATTTAGGTTTTGAAAAATGCTCATACCTTCTATGTCCATTGAGATATAACCTTCATATTTGGTATGCATGTGTATATGGACAAGGCCTTTCCATACGCACACACTTTTTTTTCCCTGTGACCTTGACCTTGAACTTAGGGTCTGCGTTTAGGTTTCGAAATCTGCGTTTAGGTTTCGAAAAATGCTCATAACTTCTATATCCCTTGAGATATAACATTTATAGTTGGTATGCATGTGAACATGGACAAGGCCTTTCCATACGCACACAAATTTTGACCCCTCGGACCTTGACCTTGAACTTCGGGTCCTTGTTTAGGTTTCGAAAATCTGCGTTTAGGTTTAGAAAAAAGCTCATAACTTCTATCAAGCCTTTATAGGGGGCATAAGTCATGGTATGATGAGCTCTTGTTTAAGTATTTTTTAGCAAAACATAAAATACAGCAATTTCCCAATTGTAGTCTAAAAGCGCGATTTTTTCTTTCAAAGTGGTGAATAAAACACTGCATCGTTTTAAAGGCTTTTTTGTGAGCTTTACACAATCTGTTCAAGTTTTATGCTGATTGCTGCTAATTAGTATCTTAGGGTTGAAACTGAAGCCTTTAAAATTTGAATAGAGGTCTTATATTCAATTTGATTTTTAGAGGAATTAAAAAGTGTCAATATGCATATCTACGCAGTAAATGGAAAAGGCTTATTTGTGAGCTACATGTATTAGAATATTATATTCCTCAATAATACATATATTCATCTATCTTTCACTTCCAGTGACAATAACAGCTTTATTTAAAATAAAACTCGAGACTAAAAGTTTTCAAATCATGATATCATTTAATGCATATCAATTCTTTATTGTATAAGATTTATGAAAAGGAAGATATTATTAATAGCGTACGGAAAACAGGCCTTCAAACTACACAGATCAACCAGTAATTAGGTATAAATGACCCTTATTTTATTTCTCTAAGTGGACCGCAAGAAGACAGATCATTTTGAGTGTTTACTTTTCACACATCAAAAGTGACCGCCTAGTGACCGCCTAGTGACTGCCTAGTGACAGCCTAGTGACCGCCTAGTGACCGCCTAGTGACAGCCTAGTGACCGCCTAGTGACAGCTTTGCACAGGAGAAAAATGGCTTTCTGTGTGATACCACACCAGCAGAAAGTTTCATTGCTGAATAACCTGTGCAGACTACACAGGCTAATCTGGGACGACACTTGAAGCATATTAATATAAACACTGTTTTCCCCAAGGGAGACTCGTGTAAATGTCTTCTACTTGACGTTTCATTTCAGGAGCAGAGACAAGCATAGACGAAAGTCAAGATCCAACAGCAGAGGTCGTTATTCAAGGTCAAGGTCACACAGTAGGGACAGGAGAAGAAGGTATAAACTGTTTGATATCTGTGCTTAGTAAGCGCTGTTGCTTTATTGTGATATTGATTAGAAAAATTATTGTACACCTAAAATAGACCTGAAAGGGTTATTAACTCATGTATAACTAAAATTTTGAATATAGATATTTTGTGGATGTACATGTACAAACCCCTGACCCATACCCTTCCACCTACCTAAAAGGTTTATTTTGCAATAAAACAATGTTAAAATTTCTGTCTTAGCCATAACTTTGCCGTATTTGAATTTATTTATAATAACGGTAACTTTAAATATATAAATGCAAACTTTAATTCGATGAGGTTGCGCTTGTTATACTCCTCACAATATATCAAAGGTAAACATGTAATTAAGAGGTAAAAGGTTTATTTGGCAATAAAACAAGTTTTATTGTTTGTTTTAATTATATCATAGACTATTTCTAAAATTGTTCCAAAGTAATAAGCAAGGTGAGGAGCCATTTTTCTTACACAAACATTCTTAATGTATCTCAGAACAGCTCTTTCATCCCATGTGAGCAACCTAGAGCTTTTGGTCATCTTGTTTTAGCATACAGTTTCTACCAATTGAATGATTACTCTTTTCTTTATTTACAGCATGTTTTGTCAGGGCAAAGGGTATCCATAGTTGTTACAAGCACTAGTGTAATCCAGTGTTTTTCATGCCCCCGGTAGGGTGGCATATAGCGGTTGAACTGTCCGTCTGTCAGTCTGTGCGTCCATCGGAAAACATTAACATTGGCCATAACTTTTGCAATATTGAAGATAGCAACTTGATATGTTGCATGCATGTGTCTATCATGGTGCTGCACATTTTGAGTGATTAAAGGTCAAGGTCAACCTTTAAAGTCAAAAGTATTAAAAAATCAAAGTGGAGCAGTAGGGGGCATTGTGTTTCTGACAAACACATCTCTAGTTTTATATCAAAGTTGTCAAAGAAATTCAGCCCCATTCCCAGTCTTAGAAAGTATTTATTTGTCCAAAATGACTGTTTAAATTCCTAAACAAAGGCTTCCAAAAACAAACACAAAACTATTTTGTTGTTAAAATCAATTGCAACATTTAGTTATTTTCCCTATCAAGTTAAACCTTGGTTAATATAATATCGAAAAAAAAAATGCATTAACAATTTAAAAATATTTGCTAGCAATAAAAATGAACCCAATGTCCCTATTTTAAAAAACAACAACATGATTTTCCCCAATCGAAAGGGACTCCGTCTATTCATAAAATGCTGAAAATAACTTATTTATTTAGGTCAAGGTCACATGAGTCTCACTCAAGGTCATCCAGGAGGTCAAGGTCAAGGAGTCCTTCCAGCAAGAAGTCAAAATCAAGGAGGAGCAATAGATCAGAAGAAAGAGAGTACGTGTCCGGATGTTTTTGTATGCCCCCGGTAGGGTGGCATATAGCAGTTGAACTGTCGGTCAGTCAGTGTGTCAGTCTGTTCAAAAACTTTAACATTGGCAATAACTTTTGAATTCGAAGATAGAAAGTTTATATTTGGCATGCATGTGTATAACATGTAGCTGCACATTTTAAGTGGTGAAAGGTCAAGGTCATCCTTCAAGGTTAAAGGTAAAAAAAACAAATCCAAGGGAAGTAATAAGCTTTAAAGGAAGATCATTTCTATTTATCATTTGGCAGGTACAGATACTTTTTACAGGGGAAGTAATATTTTTATTTTAACACTTCAAAAAATATTACTTCCGGTGTAGAAATTATCTAAACCTGCCAAATGATTATTTTTTTAATAATAAATCAAAGCGGCGCAGTAGGGGACATAGTGTTTCTGACAAACACAACTCTTGTTTATTATTAAATCATGTTTAATTTAAATGAGCGGTGCTCTGTGAAAATGGGGTTTAATGCATGAGAGTGTAAAGTGTCGTCTCATATTACCACGAGCAGTCCGGGCAGGCTTATCATAGATGACGCTTTCCTGCTTTTATGATATTTCTGTTTAAGCTTAAGTCCAGTTTAGAGGGAAAGTGTCGCCCCTGATTAGCCTGTGCGGACTGCATTGGCTGGTCGGTGACATGTTACACACATGCATTGCATTGGCTGATTGGTGACAACACTTTACACACATGCATTGCATAGGCTGATTGGTGACAACACTTTACACACATGCATTGCATTGGCTGATTGGTGACAACACTTTACACACATGCATTGCATTGGCTGATTGGTGACAACACTTTACACACATGCATTGCATTGGCTGAATTGGTGACAACACTTTACACACATGCATTGCATAGGCTGATTGGTGACAACACTTTACACACATGCATTGCATAGGCTGATTGGTGACAACACTTTACACACATGCATTGCATAGGCTGATTGGTGACAACACTTTACACACATGCATTGCATTGGCTGATTGGTGACAACACTTTACACACATGCATTGCATTGGCTGATTGGTGACAACACTTTACACACATGCATTGCATTGGCTGATTGGTGACAACACTTTACACACATGCATTGCATAGGCTGATTGGTGACAACACTTTACACACATGCATTGCATTGGCTGATTGGTGACAACACTTTACACACATGCATTGCATAGGCTGATTGGTGACAACACTTTACACACATGCATTGCATTGGCTGATTGGTGACAACACTTTACACACATGCATTGCATTGGCTGATTGGTGACAACACTTTACACACATGCATTGCATAGGCTGAATGGTGACAACACTTTACACACATGCATTGCATAGGCTGATTGGTGACAACACTTTACACACATGCATTGCATTGGCTGATTGGTGACAACACTTTACACACATGCATTGCATAGGCTGATTGGTGACAACACTTTACACACATGCATTGCATAGGCTGATTGGTGACAACACTTTACACACATGCATTGCATAGGCTGATTGGTGACAACACTTTACACACATGCATTGCATTGGCTGATCGGTGAAAACACTTTACACACATGCATTGCATAGGCTGATTGGTGACAACACTTTACACACATGCATTGCATTGGCTGATTGGTGACAACACTTAACACACATGCATTGCATTGGCTGATTGGTGACAACACTTTACACACATGCATTGCATAGGCTGATTGGTGACAACACTTTACACACATGCATTGCATAGGCTGATTGGTGACAACACTTTACACACATGCATTGCATAGGCTGATTGGTGACAACACTTTACACACATGCATTGCATAGGCTGATCGGTGACAACACTTTACACACATGCATTGCATAGGCTGATCGGTGAAAACACTTTACACACATGCATTGCATAGGCTGATTGGTGACAACACTTTACACACATGCATTGCATTGGCTAATTGGTGACAACACTTAACACACATGCATTGCATTGGCTGATTGGTGACAACACTTTACACACATGCATTGCATTGGCTGATCGGTGACAACACTTTACACACATGCATTGCATAGGCTGATTGGTGACAACACTTTACACACATGCATTGCATTGGCTGATCGGTGACAACACTTTACACACATGCATTGCATAGGCTGATTGGTGACAACACTTTACACACATGCATTGCATTGGCTGATTGGTGACAACACTTTACACACATGCATTGCATTGGCTGATTGGTGACAACACTTTACACACATGCATTGCATAGGCTGATTGGTGACAACACTTTACACACATGCATTGCATTGGCTGATTGGTGACAACACTTTACACACATGCATTGCATTGGCTGATTGGTGACAACACTTTACACACATGCATTGCATAGGCTGATTGGTGACAACACTTTACACACATGCATTGCATAGGCTGATTGGTGACAACACTTTACACACATGCATTGAGCCCAGTTTTCCCAGAGAGCAGCTCAATTACATTGTTTCAAGACTAGATATGTGTTGGTATATACAATAAAAAGAAGAAAAACAGGTTCAACAAGTTGATAATCCTCATTTGCAGGTGTTGTGTAATCAATGGGCCTGTATTTCTGGACTGGACATGGAGACGTGAAGAATTGACTGATTTTACTATATGATTACTTATCACAAGCAAGAGCATTATCTTAAAAGACAAGTCGGTCTGAAGTAAAATGAATAAAATTAGCCACCTCTGATATAAAAGCATTTAACATTTTAGAAAATTGAAGAACAGACTTGTACATTAACACTTCATAGTAACTGTTTTAAGTGATTAAACTCTCATTTAAAATATTTAACTGTGTGGGCCTAGAATTTAGCATGTTCCTACATCTGTTTTCAGAGATCCATGCTTAAACATTCCAGGATTTGCTGACATGGTATGTGTCCTATATTATTGTCTCTTTGCCAACCGTGGTCTTTTATGGTATTTGTCCTATATGGTACAATTGTCTCTAAAGCAAATGGAGGTGTTTTAACGGTTGTATTGACAAGTATAAAAAGTGTTAACCCATAAAATTTTGCAATTGACTGCGCAAGGGTTTATTAACCCATTCATGCCTAGCGTCCTGAAAAAAGGACATTGCAAACAGCGTAAACCCAGATGAGACGCCACATAATGCGGCGTCTCATCTGGGTCTGCGCTGTTTGCTGAAAAGGAATTACTGTATGAAATATTCTAAATATAGAAATAAGTATACTAGACATCCCTAATTTTGGAAATAAATTGATCCAACTTAGAAGGATGGGAGAGTCCACTAGGCATAAATGGGTTAAAAGAAGCATTTTGTTTACAGCAGTTGATTGCATTATGTTACAGTTGTGTGTTGCTGTTAATTGCATTATGTAACGGTTGTGTGTTGCTGTTTTTTGCTAGGCTCCTTCAGAGCAGGCCAAAATCAGGATGAACATGGCTCTAAAAGCAGCAGGTTAGATAATAGTTCAGTCTTTTAGTGTGTTTTAGTAAGCACTCCATATCAACCTATCTTTGAATTTTAATTTAGTGATTTTTTATGCCCCCGGTAGGGTGGAATATAGCAGTTGAACTGTCCATCAGTCAGTATGTTAGTCTGTCCTTCTGTCCGGGAAAAAAACTAACGTTTGCCTTAACTTTAGCAATATTGAAGATAGCCACTTGATATTTGGCATGCATGTGTATCTCATGAAGCTGCACATTTTGAGTGGTGGAAGTTCAAGGTCAAGGGTAATTTTTTTTAATTATTTCAAAGCAGCGCAGTAGAGGGCATTGTGTTTCTGACAAACACATCTCTTGTTTTTATGCCCATGGTAGGGTGACATATAGCAGTTGAACTTCCATCAGTCAGTCTGTCCGTCCGTCCGGAAAAAAACCTTTAACGTTGGCCATAACTTTTGCAATATTGAAGACAGCAACTTAATATTTTGCATGCACGTGAATCTTATGAAGCAGCACATTTTGAGTGTTGGAAGTTCAAGGTCAAGATCATCCTTCAAGGTCAAAGGTCAAACAAAATAATATTTCAAAGCGGCGCAGTAATGGGCATTGTGTTTCTGACAAACAAATCTCTTGTTTCCCTGAACATGATATTCGGCTTTCATTAGAATTCAAAGAAGAATTAACATGACAGTAAAAGGAGGAGCCCAAATATGTTATAAAAAATTAGGCAAAACAGCATTTTAAATAAGTTACACAATCTATAAATGTCTCAATGCATGTTGGTTTAAGTGTTGTCCCAGATAAGCCTGTGCAGTTTGCACGGGAAGATCAGGGACAACACTTTCGGTCATAACTAGATTTATGTTAAAAAGAGACTACTTTTCAATGAAAACTGTTCAGAGTAGCCTCCCTTCAACCAGTCTCTCTATTCCAGCTGCGGCGGATGAAAAGATCAAGGGTGACAACTCTAGTAAGTCTGGAATGTCGAGCATGAAAGAGTCGCTGGCCTTCTCCCAGGCTGTACAAGACATTGAGAGTGGCGGATTCTCTGCAGGCGTGTTCAAGTCTACCAGAAATGTAAGGATTCACTGGCTAGTTCAAGTCTACAAGAAATGTAAGGGTTCACTGGCTAGTTCAAGTATACCAGAAATGTAAGGATTCACTGGCTAGTTCAAGTCTACAAGAAATGTAAGGGTTCACTGGCTAGTTCAAGTCTACCAGAAATGTAAGGATTCACTGGCTAGTTCAAGTCTACCAGAAATGTAAGGGTTCACAGGCTAGTTCAAGTCTACCAGAAATGTAAGGGTCAACTGGCTAGTTCAAGTCTACCAGAAATGTAAGGGTCCACTGGCTAGTTCAAGTCTACCAGAAATGTAAGGGTCCACTGGCTAGTTCAAGTCTACCAGAAATGTAAGGTTCCACTGGCTAGTTCAAGTCTTCCAGAAATGTAAGGGTCCACTGGCTAGTTCAAGTCTACCAGAAATGTAAGGGTTCACTGGCTAGTTCAAGTCTACCAGAAATGTAAGGGTTCACAGGCTAGTTCAAGTCTACCAGAAATGTAAGGGTTCACAGGCTAGTTCAAGTCTAGCAAAAATGTAAGGGTTCACAGGCTAGTTCAAGTATACCAGAAATGTAAGGGTTCACAGGCTAGTTCAAGTCTACCAGAAATGTAAGGGTTCACAGGCTAGTTCAAGTCTACCAGAAATGTAAGGGTTCACAGGCTAGTTCAAGTCTAGCAAAAATGTAAGGGTTCACTGGCTAGTTCAAGTCTACCAGAAATGTAAGGGTTCACTGGCTAGTTCAAGTCTACCAGAAATGTAAGGGTCCACTGGCTAGTTCAAGTCTAACAGAAATGTAAGGGTTCACTGGCTAGTTCAAGTCTACCAGAAATGTAAGGGTTCACTGGCTAGTTCAAGTCTTCCAGAAATGTAAGGGTTCACAGGCTAGTTCAAGTCTACCAGAAATGTAAGGGTTCACTGGCTAGTTCAAGTCTACCAGAAATGTAAGGGTTCACAGGCTAGTTAAAGTCTACCAGAAATGTTGGTGTTCACAGGCTAGTTCAAGTCTACCAGAAATGTAAGGGTTCACTGGCTAGTTCAAGTCTACCAGAAATGTAGGTGTTCACAGGCTAGTTCAAGTCTACCAGAAATGTAAGGGTTCACAGGCTAGTTCAAGTCTACCAGAAATGTAAGGGTTCACAGGCTAGTTCAAGTCTACCAGAAATGTAAGGGTTCACTGGCTAGTTCAAGTCTACCAGAAATGTTGGTGTTCACTGGCTAGTTCAAGTCTACCAGAAATGTAAGGGTTCACAGGCTAGTTCAAGTCTACCAGAAATGTAGGTGTTCACAGGCTAGTTCAAGTCTACCAGAAATGTAAGGGTTCACAGGCTAGTTCAAGTCTTACCAGAAATGTAAGGGTCCACTGGCTAGTTCAAGTCTTCCAGAAATGTAAGGGTTCACTGGCTAGTTCAAGTCTACCAGAAATGTAAGGGTTCACTGGCTAGTTCAAATCAACCAGAAATGTAAGGGTTCACAGGCTAGTTAAAGTCTTCCAGAAATGTAAGGGTTCACTGGCTAGTTCAAGTCTACCAGAAATGTAAGGGTTCACAGGCTAGTTCAAGTATACCAGAAATGTAAGGGTTCACTGGCTAGTTCAAGTCTACCAGAAATGTAAGGGTTCACTGGCTAGTTCAAGTCTACCAGAAATGTAAGGGTTCACTGGCTAGTTCAAGTCTACCAGAAATGTAAGGGTTCACAGGCTAGTTCAAGTCTAGCAGATATGTAAGGGTTCACAGGCTAGTTCAAGTCTTGTTGAAATGTAAGGGTTCACAGGCTAGTTTAAGTCTAGCAGTTTTGTACATGTTCCCAGGATTGTTCAAGTCTAACAGAAATGCAAGTGTTCACAGGCTAGGGCAAGTCAACCAGAAATGTAAGGGTTAACAGGCTATTTCAAGTTTAGATGATATGTATGTGTTCCCAGGCTAGTACGAATAAAGCAGAAATGTGTTTTCTGGCTAGATCAAATCCAGCTGGAATATACGTGTTCACAGGCTAGTTCAAGTCTAGCAGAAATGTATGTGTTCACGAGCTAGTTTAAGTCAACCAGAAATGTATTTGTTAACAAACAAGTTTAAGCCTAGCAGAAATTATTTAAA
This sequence comes from Dreissena polymorpha, assembly GCF_020536995.1. Lineage (NCBI taxonomy): Eukaryota > Metazoa > Mollusca > Bivalvia > Myida > Dreissenidae > Dreissena > Dreissena polymorpha. The sequence goes on from NC_068360.1 coordinate 84,065,174, forward strand.
TGTTCAAAGGCTTGATCAACTCAAGCAGAAATGTACGTGTTCACAGGCTAGTTCAAGTTGAGCCGAAATGTATGTTTTTACAGGCTAGTTTAAGTCAACCAGAAATGTACGTGTTAAGGGCCTGGTTGCCCAAAACTTTAATGCTTAGTTAAGCTAAAAGCTGTTAATTTTGTAATCAAACTATATTTGTTTTTCTTAATTGTTTACCCTTTGAAACATGTGTTGATTTTTAACAAATTTGTTTGATTAAAAAAATTGAAAATATTTGATAATATTGCTTACAAAATTTAATTTATTTCTTCTGAAGTAAATAAACTGGTTCCTTAACTGGTTGTTAAAGATTATTGCAACTGGACCTAATGAGGATATGACATGAAACAAATTCTGTATTTTTGTTGTGTAGAGATTGTGCCCTTTTATGGAATAAGATTTTCTTATTTTAAATGAGCTGCACACTGAGAAGATGGTGTTTAATTCACATGTGTAAAGTGCTGTCCCAGATTAGCCTGTGCAGTTTGCAATGGTTAATCAGGGACAAAACTTTCTGCTTAAACTGGATTTTTTTTCTTAAACGAAAAAAGTCAATAACAGTGTGTCTTTTTCTGATAAAACTGGGCATAATGCATGTGCGTAAAGTGTCGTCGCAGATTAGCCTGTGCAGTCCGCACAGGCTAATCAGGGACGATACTTTACGCCTTAACTTGATTTTCGGGAAGGAGGGACTTCCTTGAAACTAAAAAAAACATACAAGCAGAAAGTGTCGTCCCTGATTAGCCTGTGCGGACTGCACAGGCTAATCTGGGACGACACTTAACGCACATGAACTAAGCCCAGTTTTCTCAGAACAAGACACAGTGGAAAGTGTCATCCCTGATCACCATTTGCGGACTGCACAGCCTGATATGGGACGACACTTTACGCACATCCATTCGGCAACGTTTCATAGAGCGTTGCCCAAATTCTTAAAATATTAAAGCATATACTTTTTCATCAATTTCATGCTCCAGTTGTATTTGCCATCTGCATAGGCTGTTATCAGGGTGAAAGTAATTTTTGAAATGTAATTTTAATGGAGAAAAATGTGATAAGAACATATTGTTCTAAAGAAAAATGTGAGAAACTGGACCCTGTATGTAAATATGGTTTTTCAGGACAAGCGTGTTGATGGAGGCTCACAAAAGTATCTTAATCATTTCGCCTGCTGAATGTTATAAGTCATGTAACTGACATTTGTATACATTTTTTACTTTGATACCATTTTTGTGTTTATTAAGGTGACATACATCAACTGTTAAAATATTAAGTCAACCTTTTTGGTAAAAATAATGTTTTTATCAAATTTTCTAAATTGACATTACAAACAAATGTCATTTTCTGAATGTAAAAAGTAGCGTAACTGATATTTTGTTAAATTTTCAGGAGAAGCAAAAAAATGTTTTATTAAAATAATAAACATTTTTCCGTATTCAAATTTTCTGATAAGTATTATAATAACACTTGAAAAACGAAACAAAACTCCAAATTGATATGTCTTTTTTTGAAAAACAATAAAAAAATTCAGAAAGGAGCAGTTACCATAATTTCAACACTGAAATATTTTTATCGCAAAAAATAACGTAAGTGCTCTTACTGTATTTTGAAAAATGTCTGAAAATATGCATTCCTGAACAATTCACAAAATGTCAGTTACCCTAGTTATTACATTCAGTAGACAATTTAAATGAATGATTAATGGATGATTGATAGATAATTGATTAAAATACTCAAGCCTATAGAATAGGTAGCACAGGCCAATCAGGGCGACTCTTTCCGCTTTTATGGAATTTTTTGTTTAAATGTGGTCTCTTCTAAATAGTACTGCAGGAGCTTATAGATCTGGGGCCGTATTCCAGTAGCTTCTTAAGTTAAAAAATAACTTAAGTTTAAATATTGCGCAATATTTTTTCTTATCTCTGCCATTTTTTCTTTAAACATAAGACTTCACTTAAGTTAAATTCTGGTAGCTCAATAAACTTAATAAATTTCTTAACGCTGTGTATTTTTTCTCATATATTAAAAATTAAGTTAACTTCCTTTAACTCTTAAAGGAATTTCTTAAAGAGAAATACTAAGCGTCTCCTGTATTGTTATTGACGTTTCAAATTTAACTTAAGAAATTTATTGAAGAAATTTCCTAACTTAAGTGAAAACTTAAGAAGCTACTGGAATACGGCCCCTGAGACCATACTTTACCTTGCAGTTAACCCATTCTCAGAGCATGGCTCTAAATCTTATTTTTAACCCTTTGCATGCTGGGAAATTAGTCGTCTGCTAAAATGTCGTCTGTTGAATTTCTAAAATTAGCATTTTTGTTCTATTTTTTTTCAAAGAATACTATCAGAATAGCAAACAGTTTGGATCCAGATGAGACGCCACGTTCTGTGGCGTCTCATCTGGATCCAAACTGTTTGCAAAGGCCTTCAAAATTCGATTCCCGCACTGAAAGAGTTAATCATTCTTATGCTTTAACATTTATTCCACTTAGAAGCTAAGTGAAAATGGCTATGTGTAACGGCTAGTAACTCGCAGTCTGTTCAGGTTCTATGCTCTTTGCTGCTCATCCGTATCTAAGGGATGGAAATGAAGTCTTTAAAACTTTAATCTAGTATGAAAGGTCTTTAAATAAAATTAATTTTTGAGGGACAACAAAGGCGTGAAAATACGTATCTAAGTGGTAAACGGTTAACTAAGTGGATGATTCTGAAGACAGTGTAAGAATAAGGGCTCTGTTTGTAATGATTGTTTTGAGGAAAACCACGAGAAACAAAGGTCTGTTGCAGTTTTAACACAATGATTTTCATGCATCGATTTAGTGATTTCTGGTCATAATTATGAAAACAAATTGATGAATCATCCCCTATATTTACATGTAATACTGGTTTGCAACCCCTATATGTTAATGTAATACTGGTTTGCAACCCCTATATGTACATGTAATATTGGTTTGCAACCCATATATGTACATGTAATACTGGTTTTCAAGCCCTATATGTACATGTTATACTGGTTTGCAACCCCTTTATGTACATGTAATACTGGTTTGCAACCTCCACATGTACATGTTATACTGGTTTGCAACCCCTATATATGCATGTGATACTGGTTTGCAAGCCCTATATGTATGTTTAATACTAGTTTGCAACCTCTATATGTACATGTTATACTGGTGTGCAACCCCTGTATGTCCATGTTATACTGGTTTGCAACCTCTATATGTGCATGTAATACTGGTATGAAAGCCTTATATGTACATGTTATACTGGTTTGAAAGCAGCCCTATATGTACATGTTATACTGGTTTGCAACCTCTCTGAACATGTTATACTGGTTTGCAACCCCTATATGAACATGCAATACTGGTTTGCAACCCCTATATGTACATGTTATACTGGTTTGAAAGCCCTATATTTACATGTTATACTGGTTTGCAACCTCTCTGAACATGTTATACTGGTTTGCAACCCCTATATTAACATGTAATACTGGTTTGCAACCCCTATATGAACATGTTATACTGGTTTGCAACCCCTATATGTACATGTAATACTGGTTTTCAGGAGAAGCGTGATGACAGCAATTCTCGAGATGAGTTCCTGTTTGGCACGGCAGGCGAGCTGAGACTTGATGGTAACAGGAAGGCAGTCATAGTAGACGTGGATAGGGAGGAACTGGCCCACCCCAGTGTAGGTCATAGGTTACTATTCAATTAGCCAATGACTACAAATTGTCCCTGTGTGTATTTCAAAGTTTACAAGGTTCTTTCGGGCCAGACACCGCATTCTGTGAAGACACTGATAGTGTCTGAGCACTCCTACCTAATTTGCTTACTACACTCAGTTGGGACAAATTTAGCTGCAATTTCTCAGCTATTAAGTTTGTATTTAAAGTTATTCAATTTTTATGCACCCGAAGGTGGACATATAGTGATTGCACCGTCCATCTGTCTGTCTGTCACATTTTTTTGAAAAATGCTCACAACTTCTATGTCGCTTCAGATGTAACCTTCATATTTGGTATGCATGTGTATATAAACAAGGCCTTTCCATACGCACTTACATTTTTTCCCCTTTCACCTTGACCTTCAACTTGGGGTCCGTGTTTAGGTTTCGAAATATGCATTTAGGTTTCAAAAATGCTCATAACTTCTATGTCGCTTCAGATGTAACCTTCATATTTGGTATGCATGTGTAAAGGGACAAGGCCTTTCCATACTTACCCACATTTTTACCCCTTTCACCTTGACCTTCATCTTAGGTTCGCATTTAAGTTTCATAATATGCGTGTAGGTTTCAAAAAAACGTTGTTCGGGGGCATACGTCATTCTATGGTGACAGCTCTTGTTGTATTGTGTTTTGCTGTGGTTGAAACCAGCGTGCCTGGAGCAAACCCACCTGTCCGGTATGATGTCTACAAATTTATTTATTTGACATAAAACAATTCTATTGGGCTACAACTTCTCCTTTATGATTAGCCATAAAATAACCAAAAGAAGTAGAATTTTGGCAAAAGTGAGTCAACTTTGTTTTGGTTGTGGGTGTTCAAAATGATTGGGAAAAAATGTGAAAGTAAAAATAGTGACTGTGTGCTGGTATTTTGTCACATACTGTAGTAATTATTTAGCATAATGAGGTCAGGTAAAGATAATCCAGTTGATTATGGACAGGGGAGTAGCATTGAAGATGATGTTTTTGTTTTTTATGATGATGAAGAAGATGATAGCATTGATGGTTAAGTTTTGTGTTTAGGTCCACTTTATTCCTTAAGTATCAAAGCTATTGCTTTTATACTTGCAACACTTACTTACTATAATAATGGGACTGTGCAGGCAAAGTTTTATGTTACTCTGACTGGCATTTTGACAGAACTATGGCCCCTTTTATACTTAGATAATTGAACATTTGGTTAAGTTGTGTGTGTTGGTCAATTTTACTCCTAAAGTATCATAGCTATAATTGCTTTCAAACTTGGAACACTCGCTAACTATCATAAGGGGACTGTACACGAAAAGTTGCATAACTCTTGTTGGCATTTTAATGGAATTATAGTCGCCGCTTCGTCTCTCTGTCCGTGTGTCCGTCCTTGCACAATTTTTGTCCGGGCTATTTCTCAGCAACGTATGACCGGAATTCAATGAAACTTTATGGGAAGCTTCACTACCAAGAGGAGATGTGCATATTATCAGCGGGTTCTGGTCGGATCATTTTTCACAGAGTTATGGCCCTTTGAAATTTTCTATAAAAAGTTATTGTTCCCCCAACTGCTGTGCCCTCAAGACGTTTCCTTTTATCTGAATATATAGTGCAATATTGTGACAAAAAAACAACTTTGGGGAGCATCACCCATCTCTGACGGTTTCTTGTTTGACTTAGTCACTTTATATATTTTGTAACATTTTGTGTAAAGATCCACTTTACTTCGAAAGAATCAAGGCTATTGCTTTCAAACTTCAAAAGCAGTTTTTATTATCATGAGGGTAGTGTACCTGGCAAATTGAATTTGACCTTGACCTTTGAATGACCTTGACTCAAGGTCAAATTAATAAATTTTGCTTAAATTGCCATAACTTCTTTATTTATTATCAGATTTGATTCATACTTTGACAAAACAACACTTACCTGACATACCACAATGGACTCCACCCAAACCATCCCTCACGCTCCAACCCAGAATCCCCCCCCCCAAAAAAAAAATACAAAAAAAAATCCTTTTTTTTCTTATTTTTGATGACCTCCCCCTCTACATTATACCCCCCTCTCCACCCCTACCCATCCCAACCCCATTTTTTTTTAAACATGGTTAAAAAACAACATATATTTATTTGTTTATTTTTGAAGGACCATCCCACCCAAGCTATTGCTATCAAACTTGTATTAAATCTTATTACTTTGTTTTATGTCTACAAATTTTCAATATTTTGTGGAAAATATATCTGAACACAGAATCGTCTATAAAGTATAACTTCTTTAAAGCATAAGCTATCAATATGCTTTAATTATGGTCCTCTTCCACTTAGAATATGACTATATTACCTTGACCTTATTGAATATGAATAATTTCCCCATGATGGCTTACGTTATACTTTCGAGCACTCGAATAGTATAGCGCTGTCTTCTGACAGCTCTTGTTTTTATGATTATTTTATGATTAAAATAAATAATATTGATGCTCATCATCTCCAAGATTATTTGTAAATAAAGATTTAAAAACATATGTGTTATTATGCCCCCCTTCCATTAATAGGGGGTATATTGTTTTGCTGGATGTCGGTCGGTCTGTCGGTTGACCAGTTTTATCCGATTAATGACTTATCAACATATTAAGCAATTGGCTTGGTACTTCACATGTGAAGTTGGCAGAAGATGAGCCTTATTGAAATTGGGGTCACTAGGTCAAAGTTCACTGTCACAATTAGGGTGAAAATTGTTTCTGATCAGTGTCCGACAAATTTCTTATTTTTCAGGTAGCCATAAAATTTTCCTACAAAATGATAAGAGGCAGGTTTTCATCTTTATTTTATTTCTTCATTTACATATACATAATATGTATACATACATATACATAATACTGCAAGTAGTCTGATGTACACAGTCAATATCGTAAATCAATGTTACAGGCACCGTGTACTTAAATGTAAATGTACCAAAGAAAATCATATACTACATGTAGATATAACATGTATGTGCACATGTATGTGTACCTAAATTCGGACAGCACGTTAAGTTGGAAACGTAAATAAAGCGTTTAGATGATCACTTCGATTGACTCGTATGATGTTAATTAATTGCCCTCTTTAACAACAAATACAGAGTTTCAAGAAATCAAGAGTATTAAATCATTTATTTACTTGTGTCCGACTTTAAGTACTGTCCGAATTTACTTATTGCATCCGTTTGTTACGACACTTGTGTGCAGTCACTATACAATACATTTCAATAATGAAGGAACTGATACAGCGTAACGGCAACGATACAGCGTGTTTACATTATATTTTATTAAGAGGAAATGTCAATGCCAAATAATTCGCGAGATAACCCGGTACTTTAGTTGAAATTCACAACGATACTTTTAATGGAAATTAAATGATCTCAATGTTGTACCCGCTACGAAATTTTTATTTACAAATAAATACACTAACGCCAATCTTCGCGCGCTTTTTATCTGGACAAAAAAATTCATTTATTAAATGTAGAATTTTGTAACCTAAAATGGCTGTACACAACGCGTGCAAACCGTGGCAGGTTTTACGCATGTTGCAATACAACGGTCCTGATTGGGAGCTTATTTCATCATATCTTTAAATAGATCCATATGCCGAAATTCATTTGACACTTTAGAAAATTTCAAACGTTTTTGTTTATGACTCTTATCGTCTATATTACCCACCCATAATTTGGTTTTAAAAATATATATCGGGCGTATATGGGATTATTGTTTAAGAGTCGATTAATCAAATTATTAATTGACGATGCAAACTAATTAGCAGGTTTTAACCGCGTTCACACCGTTGTTATTAATATTCATTTTCGGCTTCGTTACCGTTTTGAAGAATCCGCTATTGTTTTGATTTATTTAATGCTCGGCGTCCTTGGATATTTAACGACATCAAAAACTTTGTTGATATTACTCATTGTTGCGGTTAACAAAGAAATGATGTCGCATCATGTGCGCCAACTATCCAACCGGCTCTCATTACATTATTAGCAGACGACAAATGTTGATTCTGATTGGATGATTAAAATACACTGTTACTGTTTACGACATTACCGCAAGTGATCGGTGACTGATTAGATAATTGATTGCACTTTGTTATCGGCTTATAAGCAATACACAGTGTACAAACAAGTGGTCAGCGTGTTTATTCTACGTATGTCTGCCAATAAACCGGGCTACCGCTCTTATAGATTTATAGTAGCCCGGCGGGCGTCAGCTGGAAAATTTCAGTAGCCCGACGAAAAATTTCGGTAGCCCCCGGGCTCCGGGCAATGGATTTGTCGGACACTGCTGATCAATAACTTGTAAACAAATTGACCGATTGGATTGAAGTTCATGTGTGCATTGCCTTTGACAGTAGATAACCCAAATTGAAAATGGGGTTACTTGGTAAAAGTTCACGGTCACTGGGGCAATAAGTGTGGAAATTATGAAACATTATGATGTTGTTATTGTAGCTATTCCTGAATCCTACGCATAGAAATGAAACATTATGATGTTTTTATTGTAGTGATTCTGGAATCCTTCGTGTTTTACTATTAAAGGTTATCATGCTGAACAAACATGATACAAAATTAAGTACTGCTTTTACAATTAGCAGCTTAGATACCTCTCTAGCTTTTCACATTAACACACGTGCTTAAAGCCCTGTTTTCCTAGAGTAAGTGCTTTAAGCCCTGTTTTCCTTGAGTGAGTGCTTTAAGCCCTGTTTTCCTAGAGTGAGTGCTTTAAGCCCTGTTTTCCTAGAGTGAGTGCTTAAAACCCTGTTTTCCTAAAGTGAGTGCTTAAAGCCCTGTTTTCCTAGAAAGTGCTTTAAGCCCTGTTTTCCTAGAAAGTGCTTTAAGCCCTGTTTTCCTAGAAAGTGCTTTAAGCCCTGTTTTCCTATAAAGTGCTTTAAGCCCTGTTTTCCTATAAAGTGCTTTAAGACCTGTTTTCCTAGAAAGTGCTTTAAGCCCTGTGTTCCTAGAAAGTGCTTTAAGCCCTGTTTTCCTAGAAAGACTTTAAGTGCTTTAAGCCCTGTTTTCCTAGAAAGTTATTTAAGCACTGTTTTCCTAGAAAGTGCTTTAAGCCCTGTTTTTCCAGAGTGAGGCTCATAATTAATTTCAACACAATTTCAATCCATGTTTGTCACATGTAACAGTCATACAAATCGGCATGGTAAGATTTCAAATCATTCTCTAACATCTTGTTGAAACGAGTTCATGTTACATGCCCCTGCAAAGACCTTGTTGAACCTTTTCCCACTCAGAAGCATAGTGAAAATGGCCTGTGAGTAACTCGCAGTCTGTTCCGGTTTTATGCTGTTTGCTGCTCATAAGTATCCTAGGATTGGAACTGACACCTTTAAAACTTTGATCTAGTAAGAAAGGCCTTTAAATACATATAACTTTCCAAGGGACTACAAATGAGTCCAAATACATATCTAAGTGGTAAAGATTTAATTGATGAAATAAAAGATTTAAGTGGACGATTCTTATCTGGTTTTATGATGTTTGCTCTCATCAGTATCTAAGGATTGGAAATGAAGCCTTCAAAACTTGAATCTAGTACGAAAAGGATTTTAATTAAATTCAACTTTCTAAGGGACTACACATATGTCAAAATACGTTTCTAAGTGGTAAAGGGTTAAGCATGAACAAATAACATTTTCTAGACCTTACTTAACACTTCGTTTTAATTACTTGACAGCTCTACTCGGATCCTGAGGAGAAGCTCGACAAATGGATTCACCGACTCACTCAGTTACGACGGAAGAAACTGGAAGGGGAGGCGCTATATTGACTAGACTTTGCAGGGAGGCTGTCAATGAGCCATTGATATCCCAGTTACCTGCCGACAACATATGGATGATGGTGTGGATTTTGTTGAGTTAATGGCTTTTACTAATGTACATTGGTCAAAGCACATGTTGTCAGTCGGTAATTTGTATGTAACAAACCTGCAGGTATAGGAATTCATTGTTTTTAGCATCATATTTTGCAAATAAATTGACGCTGTTGAGGAATTCTTATTTTCCAAAATTGTCATCAAATAGATGAAAATAATCCAATGGCGCCGCGTTATGAGAAAAGAGGGTTAAATGCATGTGTGTAAGGTGTTGTCACTGATTAGCCTGTGTAAACTGCACAGGCTTATCTATGATGACACTTTAAGCACATCCATAAGCACTGTTTACCCAGTGGGCAAATCTTAATATGCCATTGACCTGTGGACAGGTTGTTTTGTGTTAATGGAATTTACTTATGTGACTTTATGTAGTATTGTTATGTACATGATTTAAATCTTGTCACGTTATCAACAAGCCATTCTTAGACTCAAGAATAAAAACTAGTCTTACACTCAATCTAAACACCTCATGGTTTGCAAATATACATGCTTAAATTATACCATTAACAAATTGTTATAAATGAAAAATAAATTAATGAAAAGTGTTAGACGTGATTTTCATATAGTTTTAGTACATAACATTTTTATGCTCCCCCAAAATTTATTTTTGGGAGAGCATATAGTTGCCGCTTCGTCTGTCCATGTGTGCGTCTGTCTGTCCGTCAGTGCACAATTTTTGTCCGGGCTATTTCTCAGCAACTAATGACTGGAATTCAAAGACTTTATGGGAAGCTTCACTACCAAGAGGAGATGTGCATATTATCAGCGGGTTGTGGTCGGATGATTTTTCACAGAGTTATGGCCCTTTGAAATTTTTGAATTTTTCCATTAACTGTACATATAGTGCAATTCTTGTCCGGGCTATTTCTCAGCAACTAATGACTGGAATTCAAAGACTTTATGGGAAGCTTCACTACCAAGAGGAGATATGCATATTATCAGCGGGCTCTGATCGGATGATTTTTCACAGAGTTATGGCCCTTTGAAATTTCTATAAAAAAAATCGTGTTCCCCCAACTACTGTGCCTGCAAGACGTTTCCTTTTATCTGAATATATAGTGCAAAATTGTGACCAAAAAAACTTTGGGAAGCATCACCCGTCTCCGACTGTTCCATGTTAACAATATTCAGTATCTTTTAGACTTTAGTATATTTTTGAGGAATGCACCTCATACATGCTCATATAGGGTTAAGTGTTAAGTAAGTGTTTTAGTAACACATTTGTTATGCTGTTAAAGGGACCTTTTCATGTTTTGATAAATTGACAAATTAATTGGTTGTCTTTTCCGATTTGCACATTTTTGTTTTAGATATATTTTTGCAAGGGAACAGTAATACTGAACATTTACTACACTCTAAAATATTCATTTAGCATCTTTTCATGATTTAAAAACCTTATGATTATAAAGCGTTACAAATGGGTGAAATTGTATAATTTTGAAAGTTTTGTTGTTATCAAAATCAATATATTTTGTGACATTACAAGGATTGCTTGTATAAAGTGTAAAATATATATCAAGTACCTGGACGGCAACGATGGCCGTGGTGTAGTGGATATGGTGTCTGCCTTGCGACCGGGAGGTCATGGGTTCGATCCCCACCGTGGGAACATTCTTTAGATCTCCCCCATAGACACCAAGTACTTGTTCTAGGCCCAGGAAACAGACTCGAATGCATTTATATAAGCCTTAGGCTTTCGATGCAATCGAGCTAAAATAAATAGGTTTAAACTAACGATGGCCGAGTGGTAAAACCGCTAGACTTTTACTCCAAGGGTAATTGTTTCAAGCCCAGGTGTGGGTTAAAAAATTTTCGATTGTATTGTTATACTGGAACTCCTTAGTTCACAAAACATTATTTGCAATCGAAAATGGATTTTGCTTGTCATTGAAAATGGATTTTCATTGTTGTTGAAAAAATGAAAATCGATGTCAGTTAAAATCGATTTTCTATTGCAAAATCGTTTTGTGAACACTGGGCCAGATGTTTACATTTATCAATTTTAAGCATTAACGGGCAAAATTTAATACATGTAAATGTCTGTGGAAAGGTCTTTTTAAGAAATGGAAGCTCTCAGTAAGCCTCTTGTGTTTCAGTCATTTTTCTTGGCAAATAATTGTATATTGTTAAGGAATTATGTCATACCAAAATTGTGAAATAGCCTGTAAGGATGACTGGTCATCAAATATATTAATATAAACAACAGGTGTTGGGCACGTGGCCAATTCGCTGAAACACTATCAATATGTCATAAAACAACATATTTTATCATTTTGACATAAAAAAATGATATAATATATATGAACTCATCAGATTTTTTGTTTGTCAAAGTGATGAAATATGTTGTTTTATGATATATTGATATGGTTTCAGTGAATTGGCCACGCGCCAAACGCCTGTGATATAAACTACTTCCCTGTTAGCTACGCTATGAAGAGACCAGGCTTACCGGTAATTCGTTAAGTAAGCCGCGCTATGAAGAGACTAGGCTTACCGGTAATTGGTTAAGTAAGCCGCGCTATGAAGAGACCAGGCTTACCAGTAATTCGTGAAGTAAGCCGCGCTATGAAGAGACCAGGCTTACCGGTAATTCGTTAAGTAAGCCGCGCTATGAAGAGACCAGGCTAACCGGTAATTCGTTAAGTAAGCCGCGCTATGAAGAGACCAGACTTACCGGTAATTCGTTAAGTAAGCCGCACTATGAAGAGACCAGGCTTACCGGTAATTCGTTAAGTAACCCGCGCTATGAAGAGACAAGACATACCGGTAATTCATTAAGTAAGCCGCGCTATGAAGAGACCAGGCTTACCGGTAATTCGTTAAGTAAGCTGCGCTATGAAGAGACCATGCTTACCGGTAATTCGTTAAGCAAGCCGCACTATGAAGAGACCAGGCTTACCGGTAATTCGTTAAGTAAGCCGCGCTATGAAGAAACAAGGCTTACCGGTAATTCGTTAAGTAAGCCGCGCTATGAAGAGACCAGGCTTACCGGTAATTCGTTAAGTAAGCCGCGCTATGAAGAGACCAGGCTTACCGGTAATTCGTTAAGTAAGCCGCGCTATGAAGAGACCAAGCTAACCGGTAATTCGTTAAGCCGCGCTAGGAAGAGACCAGGCTTACCGGTAATTCGTTAAGTAAGCCGCGCTATGAAGAGACCAGGCTTACCGGTAATTCGTTAGGTAAGTCGCGCAATGAAGAGACCAGGCTTACCGGTAATTCGTTAAGTAAGCCTCGCTATGAAGAGACCAGGCTTACCGGTAATTCGTTAAGTAAGCCTCGCTATGAAGAGACCAGGCTAACCGGTAATTCGTTAGGTAAGCCGCGCTATGAAGAGACCAGGCTTACCGGTAATTCGTTAAGTAAGCCGCGCTATGAAGAGACCAGGCTTACCAGTAATTCGTTAAGTATGGTCCTTGATAAGCCTGTGAAGTCCGCTTTCCTGTTTTATTTAAAGGAAGTCTCCTCGTATTGAATAGCCAATCTGGGCAGAAGGTGGCTTGTATAGCGCTTGGCTAGTGGCATCTGTTTGAAGGTTTATATGCGACAAAGCTGTACCTCTGTTTCTACTACAAGTATATATTATATATCACATATACTATTTTAAACGATCTAATTGTGTTGCAATGGGTTTGTATCTAATCAGTCTTTTAAGGCAGCATTTGTTTTATTTACTTATATTTGAAATGGTTTTAATGCGATTTTCAAAAAGACATAAAACATATGTTGTTGATAATTTAGCTATTCCCGAATACATCGTGTTTTTTTTTTGACAATTTAATGTCTAATTGACCAGAATGAATAAAATTGATCATGTTCTTTCTTCATACAATTTCGCTCATTTAATACGCCAATCACTCGGGTGTTTTCCCTTTTGACTACATCATTTTACTTCAAAAACCCGCTAAACGTAAGGGACTTGGCCATGTAACCGATGTGTTTACACAAACTGTTTTGTAACTTAAAACATGGATCTTGCAAGATTTTGTCACGCTCGATTGGTCATTGTCCTTCCGGATACTCTTTAAATGTACCCTGGGTACTCTTGTATATATATATATATATATATATATATATATATATATATATATATATATATATAAATGTACCCCATGTTCGGAAAATATACTTAAGCGTTTCCGAAAATTCTAACGCTAAATGGGTCGTTGCCGGCTTTTTTTCAAATAAATTATGTTCATATTAAGTCAATCTTTGCTATAATGGCCTCTCTATTATCGAAGCTCGTACTCAAAAGAATAATGAGGCAAGTTTTGTTCAAAGAGAATTTTTTCGTATTTCGTAGCGTGTGGTGCGCCAGCGAATTTAATGCGGGAGTAGAACTCGATTACAGTCTAAATTCGCCAGGTACTTTTTAGTATCATTTCCGTACCCGGGGTACATTTATTTATACGAGTACCCGGGGTACATTTTAGTAGTATCCGAGCGGACAATACCCTATCGAGCGTTAGTTACACTTTGCGTGGATATATAACAGTACAGTACAGTATGTACTTCAATTGGTCTTTTTTGTGATGAACACATCTTGACACAAAGGACATTGGGCTCATTTTATTAGAATCTTTGACATCTTTTACTATGTAAGTAAACAGTTTCAAACGCATTTATTTCCAACGATACATTCATATTTTAAACGTGCACGAATTTAGTATACGGCTCTGCTTTCCATTTTTGGAAGCTTTTGCTAACGCCAACTATTAAAACAACAACATAATAACAAGCACTTTTAGCCTTTTGTAACATAAAATATTCTCCAGCGTCTCCTAACTTCTTGCACAATAATGATGACACGTGGTAAGTCGCTCTATGCACGTGTCTAGGCATGCACGGTCTCGTTTTTCTAGCATCATTTCCGGGTCCGGTGCTTGCGCGTCGTCTGCGACGAAGCAGTATTTGTAGCATTTGCTGAAGTATGAGCCACACTGTTTCATGCATCCCATCTCGTAAAGGGCGTGGCCGTCGAATTTGAACGCCGTAACTAGGGTTACTAACATAATGCTCACCATAGCGACCGACATGAAGTGAGTGGATTTCTAAAATTAGAAGTAAAGATTTCGTTAGGTTTTCATAGTTATAGTTGTATTTACGGGGCCAATCTCGTGGAGGCGATCGTCTAGTTTGAGGGTTTGAGTAACTAGGGTTTCCGACGTTACGGTGACCATGGTAACTGATTAGAGGTTGGATTTCTGAAAATGAAACGATGAATTTACGCGTGTGTTAATTGTGTAGAGGGCTTTGAACGTCACATTTGAACGCCGTAACCAGCGTTTTTTAACGACGATGGTTACCATTGCGACTGATCTGATGAAGCTGGATTTCTAAAAAATATGAAATAAGGTATGTGTGCAATTTAGGCCACATTGTCGAGATTGAAAGCAGAAACCATGGTATTCATATTAAGGTTACCATGGCAACCAATAGGATGTTGTATTTCTAAAAATATAATGAAACACACCTTTATTCGGTATAATTTGGCTGAATTTTTAAAAATAGAAACACAGATTGTGTATGGTTATCATAGTTGTTGATGTATTTGCGTCCCAATCGTCTACTCTGAACTCCGGAACTAGTGTTCCAAACGTTAGCAGGCTGAATTTCTAAAAATAGAAAAAAAAACGAGCTAGCATTGCGTGTGCAAGCATAGCCTTGGTTTAATCTGGTAGAGGATGTTCAAATGTTCAGTTTGAATACCGTCAAAAGGGCTCTTAATATAGTGTTTAACTTAACGACCGATACGACATGACTGCATTGATAAAAATAGAAAATGAATTGTGAAAGCCTTTTCATTGAACGTAGTATTTATAATTGCAAACTTAACCATGACCATGGCAAGCATCATAAGTTTGAATTTCGAAAAATATTAACAAAGACGAAGTTATCACTACTAGGTAATGAATTTACTGGTGTATAGAGCATTTAGCGCCCAGTTTGAACTGTCCATATACTTGTTGATAATGTGAACATGACGAATGAAATGGTGATCTATTTCAAGAACTTAAGGAAAATACACAAAACTCATTTTAGCTCACGTGAACATAACGTGCTCTTGATGAGCTTTTTATATCGTTTTTTCCGTCGTGCGACGTGTGGTGGTCGTCGTCCGCCGTCAACATTTACACTTATCACCGCTCTAGAGGCCAGATATATTGCCCAATTCTCTTGAAACTTGGTCAGAAAATTCGCTCCTTTGATATCTCCGATTAATTCGAAATCAGATCACGTGTAGTCAAAAACTAGGTCACAATGGGAGTACTTGGGGTTAACTACCGCCCCATTAAGCTTAAGCCTTTCTGGTGATTTTTCTTTTTCGTTGTGTGTGTTGAAACTTTAAAGATGCTTAACGCATACTTTTCGAAAGTTTAACATTAACAGTCGCTACTGATAATATCTGAACTCATCGTAAAATTAAGGGTAAACACGAAATATGTAATAGGCTTGTATTGGACGTTACTCTCCGCCTAAACTTTATTTTCGTCTAGGAGAGATTTCATTTCAACGAAATCTTCCATTAAAGCGGCAAACGTCGTCCCTGACGAACGTTCGTGATTGTATTCTTGGTGGTAACTGGGTAAGGATCAAGAAAACTGTTAGAATAAATATGACTTAGCTCTGTTAAAATGGGGTTTAATGCATGTGCGTAAAGAGTCGTCCCAGATTATCCTGTGCAGTCCGCAAAGGCTAATCAGAGACGGCACTTTCACTTCAATGATTTGGCTCGTTTAAAGGGGCCTTTTCACAGATTTTGGCATTTTTTAACTGATTAATTAAATGCTTTATATCGATAAATGTAAACATTGGATCGTAAAAGCTCCAGTAAAAAATCAAGAATAAAATTTTAAAAAAGGAAAAGAACATTGCCCGGACCAGGTCTCGAACCAGTGACCCCTGAAGTCCTGCCAGAGTCCTGAAGTAAAAACGCTTTATCCTACTGAGCTATTCCGCCGTGTACACCTACTGAACGTATTTTATGGTTACAATATAGTAAAAGATTTCCTACACAAATTCAATGTAAATGCAATAACTTTAACGAAAAATAAAGTCAAACTTTTGCGCATAGAGACCCTCATAACCATACCTTTTCTCGAAGAGCATTCCAAGCCGAATTGATTTAAGCAATAAAAAAGATAGGTCACGCGACATGTAAGAAAGAACTCGCCACGAATCAAAAGTCACTGTTTTACGGCCATCTATTTACCGGCTTCTATCCAGTTCATGAGGGTTTCCCGCCATCTGTCAAAGTCTTATGTAGTCTCCAATCTTCAGATAAAAGAGTGAATTTCTAGTAAACAACAATGTTTTCCCTGCCACATGCACACAGAAATATACTAAAATAAAGTCATGGCAAGTGACCCTACAGAGAACCGTGTCTTCAAATAAATGATGTTCAGGTTTTTAGAGAGTATAGCATTGCACTCCAAAAAGATTTAGTATATTGTAACCTTATACCTTATATAAGCAATCATCGTAGTTTCACAAAATTTAACGACAAAAACAGAACTCTCCAAATTATTCAATCGTTTCGCGTTGCAACGCTTTATAATTTTTATGTCCCCCACTATAGTAGTGGCGGACATATTGTTTTTGCCCTGTCTGTCTGTCTGTTGGTCTGTCTGTTGGTCTGTCTGTTGGTCTGTTTGCGCCAACTTTAACATTTTGCAATAACTTTTGCTATAGTGAAGATAGCAACTTCATATTTGGCATGCATGTGTATCTCATGAAGCTGCACATTTTGAGTGGTGAAAGGTCAAGGTCAAGGTCATCCTTCAAGGTCAGAGGTCAAATATATGTGGCCAAAATCGCTCATTTTATGAAGACTTTTGCAATATTGAAGATAGCAACTTGATATTTGGCATGCATGTGTATCTCATGGAGCTGCACATTTTGAGTGGTGAAATGTCAAGGTCAAGGTCATCCTTCAAGGTCAGAGGTCAAATATATGTGGCCCAAATCGCTCATTTTATAAATACTTCTGCAATATTGAACTTAGCAACTTGATATTTGGCATGCATGTGCATCTCATGGAGCTGCACATTTTGAGTGGTGAAAGGTCAAGGTCAAGGTCATCCTTCAAGGTCAGAGGTCAAATATATGTGGCCCAAATCGCTTATTTTATGAATACTTTTGCAATATTGAAGATAGCAACTTGATATTTGGCATGCATGTGTATCTCATGGAGCTGCACATTTTGAGTGGTGAAAGGTCAAGGTCATCCTTCACAAGGTCAAGGTCATCCTACAAGGTCAAACATCATATAGGGGGACATTGTGTTTCACAAACACATCTTGTTAGGTTTTAAAATCGTCAAAAGATGCATATAATGGCTATATTAGACCATGGTAAATGTTCAGTATAACTGTTTCCTCACAAATATCATTACTAAAACGAAAATTTGCGAATCTGAAACAACTTTTTTCAATTTTGTCAATTTACCAAAGCGTGAAAAGATCCCTTTAAAGAAAGTCTCTTCTAGCAAAAATCCAAATGTGGCATCACTGATTAGCATGTGCGGTCTGCACAGGCTAATCTGGGACGACACTTTACGCACATGCATTAAAGGGATCTTTTCACGCTTTGGTAAATTGACAAAATTGAAAAAAGTTGTTTCAGATTCGTAAGTTTTCGTTTTAGTTATGATATTTGTGAGGAAACAGTAATACTGAACATTAACCATGCTCTAATATAGCCATTTTATGCATCTTTTGACGATTTTAAAACCTAAAAATTATAAAGCGTTGCAACGCGAAACGATTGAATAATTTGGAGAGTTCTGTTTTTGTCGTTAAATTTTGTGAAACTACGAAGATTGCTTATATAAGGTATAAAATACGGCAAGAATGTGTACTCGGCGGAATAGCTCAGTAGGCTACAGCGTTTTTACTTCAGGACTCTGGCAGGACTCCAGGGGTCACTGGTTCGAAACCTGCTCCGGGCAATGTTCTTTTCCTTTTTTTTAATTTTTTTCTTGATTTTTTACTGGAACTTTTACGATCCAATGTTTACATTTATCAATATAAAGCATTTAATGAATAAGTTAAAAAAATGCCAAAATCTGTGAAAAGGCCCCTTTAAACCCCTTTTTTCAAAAGCACTGCTCATATCAAGATATTTTGATAAAACTTCGTTGATAGAAAGCTTACATGGTGACTTCAATTTTGGTTAAAATATTCTTATTTTTTACCTTAGATTATAACCTTTAAGGAAAATATCTCAATGTGCTCCTGATGCGTTGTCCGGTTAATTCAACCTAATTTATGTATTAAGAAATAGGTATATATGTGTGTGTTGCTCTTACAAGACAAAAATGTATATGAAGGATGACCTTTTAACCATTATAATTATACGTGTTAAAAAGGTACAACGCACGATTCAACCCTAGAGCTTTCTGCGAGCTTTATCATCCAATATCCAAGAACTCATACGTTTAATAAAAAAGGTTGTGAATTATTTTTCACATCATCGTTTTTATTTTGGTGACATTTACGCGATTCGACATAAGTTGCCATAAATTCTGCCTTTCTGAATTGAAAATCTCAATCGCAATTGAATAACTGGTCCCTTGGGCCCATCGTGACATTATTTACGAGTACACCATGGAGACAGGAAAAGGGATCACGAATTTGATTAGAACTGTATAAAATATATTTTACTAAAAATGGTATGGAAGACACGCAATAGGCAGCGTGTCAGCAGGATGCATTTTTAGAAAACCATAACAATTCTTAAAGTAAAAATACTCCAAATCAACGAATATATTTCGAAAAAATAAAGTTAACACATAAAAATCAATGTTCCTTTTAGCAATAGCCTAAATTTCAACGCTATATGTGGTATAGTAACACAGATTAAACGAGATATAAAGTGTCACAATATATTCCATTTTAATTTCCCGCAACGATATCCATTCATACGACACTCGAACGTCACTTGGTACATGTTTAAAATATTGTTCCGCAAAACAAAAAAGCACATGCATTAAACCCCCTTTACACAGAGCACGACCCATATGTATATTGTCAAAGAGGGTAGAATAAAAAAGCTGGGGTTTTTACAGAAATTTGTTGTTTCATTCGATGTTAATTCATACACATACATATATATGTATATATAATACTGTTTCGTTACTTTGATTATCAAAACGGGTTGTTGCACTTCCACATTATTTAGCCATTTTCACTTTAAAAGATTCTCTGCAAATGTGTCCAATTAACTATATTATCTTTATCATGTCTACGCGTATGTTTTGCCTAACATGTAATCTGTTTCAACATCCTTGTAAAACGGAATAAAAAGTCGAGATCACCCATATGGACAATGTTAAATAAATGTTCGTTAGTGTAATCATAAATGAACTTCCAAATTTTGATCAAAACGATTCCCGCACTTGGAAAAACGGTGCTTAACGCATGTGTTGAAAGTGTCGTCCCATATTATCCTGCGCATTCCGCACAGGCTAACCTTGGACGACACTTTAAGCGCATACATTAAGCTCCGTTTTCACAGAGCGCAGCGTATATACAACACCCGTCTGTTTATAGGACATTAGCTTCGACCGTTGTATATCCCTTTTCATATTTACATAACGTGTGCCGTTAGTTTTGCAAGACAGATATGTATTTGCCAAAAACGATCTTGATAATAGCACATGTTTGTTTACCGCGAAACTAAAACTAAATTATAGCACATTTGTTTTCTTTATTCTAAGTATGCATTTTCTCCTTCAACAAGTTTCAACATTTCAATAAATAGCATTAAACATCGCATTTTTGAGATTGCAATGCGAGGTCGATGTAAACAGCATGTTTGTTAAACGCCAATCAAATCAACAGGGACTTTTCCGCGTAATCGTCATGCTATCGGCATGAATGTTTCAGAACTAAATAGCAATCATGGCGTGTGGTGGGTCATTAATATGACATTGACATTTTAACGCTTTCCCAGGAGGCATACAATACAATTTCGCTAGCATAATTTTGTTTTATTAAGAACTGTTAAGGTATTTGTAAGGTGTATATCCCTTTGCAACACAGATAATTATCGTTTCAATTCTGTCACGATTAAAATGTTGATAAAGCGACTGAACAATAGGCACACGCACATCGGAAGAGAAATGGGACAATAACTTGCATACATTATTTATTATTGTAAGTTTTCTTCAGTTAAGCATTTTTATTGCAAATATAGATTAACTGACAGGGGTTGATTCTAAACCGCCTTGTTTTTCTCGCATTACTCATCAGTAATTAAGTGGGGCATTCGTTAGCCCTCAACAATCATATGAATTAGGTGACACTCCATAAACAACAATCTTCAGAAGACGGTAAAATAAATATAAATGCAGAGGTATTGTTTTAAACATAACAGGTTAATTTTTCCATTAAAAACTTGCCTTTTCATACTAGATTATTGGTCGAAAAGTACATGCCGAACCTTTATATATCACAAAATTCACACTATGATTATGAACCCATTATCGGAAGATAATGATTCTACCATCCCATGGTATTTTATGTTTGTAACATTTTAAGACAAGTGACCATGAATTGTTAGAACAATCATTACGAGATGACACTTAAGGCCAACATGTTCAAGGGCGATGTCTCCGTGTCGCATAGTCGGTGAAACACAACAACCTACACAAGTCCATTTCAGTTTTGATAGCGATTGATTTTTGTTGACTTTAATACAAACGCTTTCCACTTTCTTTAAACGAAAAATAAATATCATTAAAGTGAATATTATGCAATAATGATAGATTGGTGGCATTGATTGAGAAAATAATCTAATTGCACTTTAAATAATTTTATTTAAATAAGTCAACACAAATGTATGTGTTTTTGATGACTGAAATTACAATATATATATTTATATTTATACAATTGATATTGTTCCTGACATAACGAGAGTAATTTCTCTAAGACGATGGTTTTGAAGTTTTAGAACCACATTATCATCTTTGGTTACAATTAAGCTACTAGAAGGTACAAGTACTGAATTGTCAGTGTTAATTACATTTCAGCGGTTGTATTTTCAGAGAATATATATAAAGACTTAAACCATTTACGCCTAGCATCTAGAAAATAGGCCTTGGCAAACAGCGTAGATCCAGATGAGACGCCGCATGATTCGGCGTCTCATCTGGGTCTGCGCTGTTTGCTTAAAGGAATTTATGTAAGAAATATTCTAAATATAGAAATAAATATACTAGACATCCCTAATTTTGGAAATAAATTGATCCAATTTAGAAGGATGGGAGAGTCCACTAGGCATAAATGGGTTAAAGACGAGACTGGTCCCTATTTATCCTCTACATATACAAGCTTCGTATTTTACCAAGAGAGTTATTTATGTGTAATCACAAATGAAAAAAATCATATTGTCATTGAAATAGTTAAGAAATCGTTAAAGCAAATGCGATTTTAATAGTACGGTAATCTTTCCAAATGTTAGTTCGACTTTTCAATGACTCCAACTTACTTCTGGATAAATTTGTGTACTATTGAGAAGTAAAAAAGCACATTCATATAATTTAGTGCACTAGTTTAATAAATAGGTTGAACATCCGACCATAATGGCTAGTATATCACTGCTATTGAACCAATTGTGTTAATATTACATCGTGAATCAGTACGTAGTTACACTCGAAATATTGACAAGCAAGTTTAGGAACATAAAGATCTTTTCAGAATAAATATAGGCATATTTTTTAGATCATACATGCATTATAAAGGTCCTAAGCGGTTTTAAGCTTGCGCTTTTTAAACCAGGTTTTCTGAAGGAAAAAAACTGGTTATTAGATTGGCGAATATCGGCGGGCGGAACAAGCTTGTAACTATGTCGTTCATGGTGAGATTTTAAAATCATTTGGCACATGTGTTCACCATCATTGGACGGTGTGTCATGCGAAAGAATTACGTCGATATTTGCAACGTCAAGGTTCAAAGGTCAAAAATGGCCATAAATGATCTTGTCCGGGCCACAACTATGTCATTCATTCTGAGATCTTAAAATTACTCGGTACATTTGTTCACAATCATAGGACGGTGTGTCATGCGAAAGAATTACATCGATATCTCCAAGGTCAATATCGCCACGACTAAAAATAGATTGAATTTGACACAAGGGGGTAACTAGGAAAATCAGTAACAATGCACATTTTGAATTGCCTCCCTTAATCAGACTTTTTTTCCAAATAGAAATCAATGTCGCCACGACTAAAAATAGATTGCATTTGACACAAGGGACGTAACTTGGAACAATCAGTAACAATGCACATTTTGAATTGTCTCCCTTTATCAGACTTTTGTTTTCAAATTTAAAACCTGATTTTGTGACAATTTTGTCCCTTGTTGAATCATAATTTTGATTTGCTGTTAGTGGGCATAAATACGAATTCATCGTTTTGCCAATCACACACATATATATTATCTCTGTCGATAAACAACATTAAAGCATCGTCGTTTTTTATGCTTTTTTATTTTTCATTTTCATCGAACAACAGCTATTTAAAGCGATTTACAAGTGTGTGTTTATAGCCTTTAGGCATTAGGCACGTTTCCCGTAATCTCAATATATCACCTTTTAAGTTGCACATATTCCCAGTTCAGTATTAAACAAAAACAATATATGCGTTCTCGCTAATGACACTAAATATGCAACAGGGGAACACGCCGTAATTAGACATGGGTAACGATTTCTCAACTATAAAAGCCACTGGAGAATCACTAATGCTAATGCGTTACTTCTTTGTAATAAAACGTCCTTCATTGGTTTAGCAATATATTTATGCGACATTTTATATTGCTGTAAGCATTTGATCACACTAAAACTACATGGAATCGTTGACGTTGACAATTTGTTGTGAAATATTGATTTGCGTTTTGGGACATTATGTACAATCGTCTCCGAAATAAAGATTGACTGTAAAACTGTGATTTTTCATTTTGGATATAATATAATTTATAATACGTATGGTTTTATTTCAGAATACATTAGGCTTTAAGCCCATGAGTACACAAACATATAATACACAATGTAGTAAACCGTGGTCAATGACATACAGGTATATATATATATATATATATATACTATTTTAGGCAATATAAGTAAACAATTTGTAACGAAAGAATTGGCAACTCTACAAACATTCATATTCAAAATAAACAAATATTTTGAACATTTATATATTAAGGTAATTATATAATATGCATATTGTAAAGTCTTATCGTATTCAAAATAAACTTGAATGTTCTAACAATGTGAAAACATATATTTTTTATTGATTGACAACACATAGACAGTAATATGTGGAGAGAGGCTATTGATAATATAATTCAGTTCTCAATTTAGCTGCGTTAAAAATAAATGTTGCAAGATTTTTAATTGTTTTAGCGTTGTCAGTTTGTAAAAGTTCGATAAATTTTATCATATTTGTGCGATTCCAATAATATCTACGTATATATTGTTTTCTAAGACTATTAAAAACTGGACATTCGAGTAAGAAATGGAACTCATCTTCAAGAACGTTACAGTGTTTACATTTTCTGTTTTCATACGGTGTCTTTTCAGGCTTGTGCCATCGCCCTGCTTCGACTTCAAGTCTGTGAGCAGATACTCGTAAACGCGTAAATTCGAATCTTAATTTTGAAATATTTACAACATTGAGATAAGGCTGAAATCTAAAAATTCCGTAAATGCAATAATTTGTACCCCTTGTCGTTTGTTGTAACTCGGTTATCCAATTCTGAACGTATATATCAGATGTGCGTTGTTTAACAATGGATATAAAACAATTAACGTCTCCAACTCCCTGAAAAAACCATGCATCACCAAAACCTAGTGTATTTAATAGATGTTTAACAGATTTTACCCAAGAATTGTTTTCGGGATACATTTCGAGATCATGTACTAGCATATTATAAACAATTTTAATATATTTAACATCATCAGATTGTAATATTTTTATCCAGTATTTTAAAACACAAACAATCCGTTTATTTATAAGAGGGTAACGCCCAAGTTCCCCGTAAATGAAATTATTCTGTGTTTGAGTTCGGACACCCAGCACCTGTTTACAATAACGTAGATGTATTCTTTCGATTTGGATGCTATTGTTTAATCCCCAAACTTCACAGCCATAATTTAAAATTGGTTCGATAAGTTTATCGAATAATTCAAGACTATGGCTAACTGAGATATTTGTAAATTTCACCAAATTTGATTTTAACTTAAAAAGTGCTTTTAGGGCCTGCCCCGAAAGCGCATCATATGTTGCTGAGAAAGATCCCCCCGTTGTGAATATTACTCCAAGATATGTAAATTTATTAACAATTTCTAGCTCATTTCCATGATATGTAAACTTCAAATGTTTTCTATTTTGTCCCCCTTTTTTAAAAATCATCATCTTTGTTTTATTGATATTTACACAGAGTTTCCATTTCGCACAATACTCATCTAACAAATCTAATCCATTTTGTAAACCAACTTCTGATTCCGCAAAGAGAACAATGTCGTCAGCATACAACAATAAAAACAATTTTAACATACCTAGGTCAACACCTTCAAATTTGTTTAGCATAAAGTGTTCCTCGATGTCGTTAAGATACATTGAAAATAAAAAAGGCGATAATGATTCCCCTTGCCTTACCCCTAAAAAGCATGTAAACGATTCATGACTAATTTCGTTATTATATTTTATTTTTGATTTAACAACATTATACATTGATCTGGCTATATTCAAAATTTTACCTCTTATGCCTAGTTTTATTAGTTTGTACCATATAATATCTCTCACAACAAAATCAAATGCCTTTGTAAAATCAATGAATGCCGTATACAGTTTCTTCTTTTGGTTTAAAATATGAGTTATTATACCTTGCAAGACGAATATATTATCAACTGTTCCCATACCTTTCCGAAATCCGGCTTGGGCTTCTATGTAAACATTATATTTGTCCCCCCAAACACTTAATCGATTGTTAATAATTTTACTAAATAATTTTCCTATTGTGCTTAACAATGTAATTCCTCTGTAATTGGCCGTATCGTCTAAATCGCCTTTCTTATGTAAAGGGACAATTAACCCTTCGCTCCATGCCTCTGGAAAATAACTCAAGTTAAACATTTTATTAAAAAGTACAAACAAAACCTCCAAAAAGTGAGTTTCGGAAACACCATGTTTTAAAAACTCATTTAGTACATAATCCGGACGTGCCGACTTACCAGTTTTTAAACAAATGCATGCTTTTTTAATTTCTTCATGTGTAATCTCCATATTTAACTCTTCAAACATTACATGTAATTCGTCATTCAAATAACGCTCATTAAAATAAACGATGTCTTCGTCTGGTTGATAAAAGTGTGAATCTGGATCATTTATTGATTTAAAATATCTTACAAAGTCATCTGTATGCAATTTGCTTGATTTAATTGGCTTAACTGATCCTTTTAACATACTCCAATATCTCTTTGCATCTAAATATCTATTTTGTTCTAGTATTTTTGTCTGCTCAGTATCATATTGATATTTATTTTTTCTAGCAAGGCATTTGTATAAACTACGTGCACTGGTCATACTTATTCTATTTTCGTCAGACTGGTCATTCCTATATATGTTCAATAATTTATAAAACTCTGATTTTGCTGATTGACACTCGTCATTAAACCATTTGTTATTTTGAACATGTTGATATTTTTCATTTTTGCCAGTTTTTATAGTTTTCTTAAATAATGGTGAACACACTTCATCAATAATGGAACAAAAATGTTCTAAACTTTGGTCTAGAGATGAGAAACAGTTAGTGGTATTAATATCATTGCATACCTTGTTTAAAGACTGTATAATACTATCATTTTGGATTGACTGTACATAAAGATCGGTTTTAGTTTTATCCCATTTATAAATGTATTTTGCATTATCACATTCATTTTGTAACAAAGCAGTTTTATCAACATCATCAGATGTATCTTCATTTGTGTAGGTATTTATAAAAAAACTGTACTACACAGTGGTCCGATATTAAATTAGGATCAAAAACCTCAAACTTATCAATACATTTAAATAAAACAGGCGAACACATAACAAGATCGATAACACTAGACCCGTTACTGGTTATACAAGTAAATTTTCCAATCCTACTATCTACATAGTATATAAACCGCATTTGGTCTGCTATAAAATTGTTACACTGCACAAATGCGATATAATATCCATTACTTAAATAGTATCGGCCCTCCTCTTTGTATCGTGCCTTTAACGATAAACCTTCAAGAAGTGCCGAATAAAATGCAGTTTTCGTTGTTATGTCCAAGAATACACATTTAACTATATATGCGTGTTTTTCTATTTGTTCACTTGTAAAATTTCAATGTTTTCATTAAGAGGACCGATACAACGGATAGACATGCTAATACGCTGTAGTTTAAACACTGTATAGACCACGACAAATGGAAAGCCCTGACTAGCTTATACAGTAACGTTGTTTTGTCCAAAAGTAATATATGTAGCCTTTTTATAAATGTATTAAGTCAATCGTTCGTTGTATCAGATTGATACTTCTTTAATCATGTGCTAACTTGTTTTATATGGTGAGTTTATTCTTGATATGATTTTGATTTATATATATATTATATATATGGTGTGGTTACCTGTGGTTACATTTTTATATGATGTGAATTCTATTTGTAATGTTACTTGTTTGTATGTCGTAAATACTGCTTTTTATGATGCTGCATGCAGGATACAATATTGGGTGATTTTGTCATACTATAACGCCATCAGTTTATCACAATTTTTCGAAAATCCTACACCTAACCCGAAGTTCGAGATCAGAAGATTACATAAAATGTCCATAGGTTCTCTTATTTGCTCTCGAATTTCGCTTATCACCTAACCTGTGTGCTTATTCATGTTGTATACCCATCTTTCATCAGGGTGCTGAATCAACGGGGTTTTCTGGGGTTTTCACATGGGCTGGACAGAATGTAATCACACCGTTAAGAACTATATTTTTGCATATAATATACATCAATTTTAAAGAGCTTATCCCCCCTAATTTGACGAATAAACAAATGGTTACTTTATTCTCAAATGTATACGTATTCGAAAGTGAAAGTAGAAACAACATAACAGCGTATGTACACAAATATTATTGCACGTACGTGTACAATAACAGTGTTCCTGAGTGTGTGAGATACGCATGTAATTCAGTGTTAACGTTATCGCATTATAACATGACTATATGAAAGCGCGAAATCATGCCTGTCAAGTAATACTTCATTCTTCCGCGGACTATACCTTAGAGTATGCAGATGAAACAGTGTGCCGCGGACTATACCTTAAAGTATGCAGATGAATCAGTGTGCCGCGGACTTTACCTTAGAGTATGCAGATGAAACAGTGTGCCGCGGACTATACCTTAGAGTATGCAGATGAAACAGTGTGCCGCGGACTATACCTTAGAGTATGCAGATGAAACAGTGTGCCGCGGACTATACCTTAGAGTATGCAGATGAAACAGTGTGCCGCGGACTATACCTTAGAGTATGCAGATGAAACAGTGTGCCGCGGAGTATACCTTAGAGTATGCAGATGAAACAGTGTGCTTACGCAAACAGATGACAGAGCGGACTATACCTTAGAGTATGCAGATGAAACAGTGTGCCGCGGAGTATACCTTAGAGTATGCAGATGAAACAGTGTGCCGCGGAGTATACCTTAGAGTATGCAGATGAAACAGTGTGCCGCGGACTATACCTTAGAGTATGCAGATGAAACAGTGTGCCGCGGACTATACCTTAGAGTATGCAGATGAAACAGTGTGCCGCGGACTATACCTTAGAGTATGCAGATGAAACAGTGTGCCGCGGAGTGTACCTTAGAGTATGCAGATGAAACAGTGTGCCGCGGACTATACCTTATAGTATGCAGATGAAACAGTGTGCCGCGGACTATACCTTAGAGTATGCAGATGAAACAGTGTGCCGCGGACTATACCTTATAGTATGCAGATGAAACAGTGTGCCGCGGACTATACCTTAGACTATGCAGATGAAACAGTGTGCCGCGGACTATACCTTAGAGTATGCAGATGAAACAGTGTGCCGCGGAGTATACCTTAAAGTATGCAGATGAAACAGTGTGCCGCGGACTATACCTAAGAGTATGCAGATGAAACAGTGTGCCGCGGACTATATCTTAGAGTATGCAGATGAAACAGTGTGCTTACGCAAACAGATGACAGAAACGTATTGATGCCACATTATGTATACAGATTATAAGGATTCTATTATAAAAGAGTAATCTTTATTTTCTTTCAGTTCCAATTGCACATGCTTGTTTTTCATAATTAACACAATCTAAAATGTAGAAACACCTTACATATCCAGATAAACAGTTAGATGGACCTTTTCACGTCTTGGTTAATCGGCAAAATTTAAAAAAAGTTTCAGAATAGAACATTTTCGTTGTATATTTGATATTTGTGAGGAAACAGTAATACTGAACATTTACCATGCTCTAAAATACCCATTATAAGCATCTTTTGACGATTTTTAAAACCTGAAAATTAAAGAGCGTTTGAACGCAAAACGAATTTTTTTTTTTTGAGAGTTCTTTTGTTGTCGAGCTTTTTTGTTTCACTACGAAGATTGCTTATATAAAGTATAATATACATCACTCATTGTATGAGCACGGATTGCCGAGTAGTCTAAGTGGTAGACTTTTTCTCCAGGATTCAGTGGTTTTAGCCCAGTTGAGGGTAAATTTTTTTCTTTCTTTAATTGTATTCTTGTGTTTTTTACTGGAGGTCTTTAGATCCGATGTTTACATTTATCAATATATAGCATTTAATGACAAACTTTAATACATGCCAAAATCTTTGAAAAAGTCCTTTAAAACATGCGGGTGATGTTCACACAAATTTGCAGAAAATTGTAAATCAAAATCACTTCAATGAATCTTCATCAACATTAAAGTAGTCAAACTATAAAGATAAAGTTTGACAACTGAGCGATTAAAAATAACCAAATGATGCGACAATTAAAATACTGAACATAGACATCACTACGATATAGAGAATTGAAACCAGGAAATACATGAATTGGCTTTCCTTTTAGATTGTGCATGCCTGGTGTCTATTTTACGATGTAATTTTTTGCCAAAAATGCAATTACACATTTAATTTTCAATCTGAGGAGATGAATCACGTCTGAATGCAGACAATGGCAGAGCACTCAAACTAATTGATTCGAACGGATCTAATGGTCTATGATTAAATCACTTTATACTTATAGAAATGTTCTTCATAAAATGTGTCTTTGGCCAAATAAAAAAGCACGTATACATAATGTTATGACAAATTGTCTCAATATAAGGTAACAATGGCATGAAATAGAGTCTTGTTGGATGTCTTAAACAATTGTCATCCTAATATATATAGACATGCACATCGAAAATGCCTGATATAGTTGAAATAAGGTTACATTGGCATATGGTGTCATTTTGAATATATGCGCCTCATTCTGAGAAAACTGGGCTTAATGCATGTGCATAAAGTTTCAGCACAGTTTATCATGTGCAGTTAAAACAAGCTAATCAGGGACGACACTTTCCACCTACGTCCTACAATGAACTTTCGTTCAGATTATAACTCATTTAAACGAAAAATTTAATTAAAGCGGAACTGCACCGGCTAATTTTGAGTGACACTTTACGAGCATGCATTAAGCCAACATTTCCCAGAACGCAACTCATATATACAAGTGTTGTTGTACATGGTATATGGATAATTCAAATTGTATAATGACATATAGACTTGATATACTTTTACCATTCAGCAAAGCTAATGCATACATTCGTAATTTTAAACGCGGCTTCAAAAGTTTACATTTTGTTTCATTCATTAATTACATAAAATTTTATGATGAAATGATTTTAAAATGGTTACCGGTGCCTTATTAAGCCTATTATTTTATCATGACCATTCGACGTTAACTTTTTTATTGTTTCAATAATTTCTTTAATATATCTCTTTTAACCGAATTCTGGTCACTTTGATACTTATAATGTTTGCTGATGTGGGGACTTTTTGTGTTGTGTATACATTTATTGTCCGTCCTTATTTGAGTGCATCGCTATTCACGGAATGGTCCATTATATTTGTTGTACTCTTCTGTTATGTTTTTTCCGCAGTACATGTCCCACGGATACTATAATATTATCAAGTATCGCACAAGTGTTCGTGGTCTATAAAGGAATGACTGGGGTTAATTAGTGTTTCTTGAACAAAAGACTTCCAGTTGCATGTTTTAAAGGGGCCTTTTCACAGATTTTGGCATTTTTTTAACTTATTCATTAAATGTTTTATATTGATAAATGTTAACATTGGATCGTAAAAGCTCCAGTAAAAAATCAAGAATAGAATTAAAAAACGGAAAAGAACATTGCCCGGAGCAGGTTTCGAACCAGTGACCCCTGGAGTCCTGCCAGAGTCCTGAAGTAAAAACGCTTTAACCTACTGAGCTATTCCGCCGGATACACATGCTAAACGTATTTTATACCTTATATAAGCAATCTTCGTAGTTTCACAAAATTTAACGACAAAAACAGAACTCTCCAAATTATTCAATCGTTTCGCGTTACAACGCTTTATAATTTTTAGGTTTTAAAATCGTCAAAAGATGCATATAATGGCTATATTAGAGCATGGTAAATGTTCAGTATTACTGTTTCCTCACAAATATCATAATCAAAACGAAATTTTGCGAATCTGAAACAACTTTTTTCAATTTTGTCAATTTACCAAAGCGTGAAAAGATCCCTTTGAAGTGAAATACGAAGTTCTCTTAATAAATTAAAAGACTACTCTATGTTACATCCCTTAAAACATATACAGCATTGACCAAAATAACATGACAATATTGATTGGCACAATATTTGTTTTTAAAGAAGGTTTCATTATGAACGCATATAGACAGCGCTCTTCGGTTTGTGTGTTATTTCGTGCAGTTTAACATGTGCAAAAGATTACCGTTTCGATGGTTTCATTTTCCTATAAATAAATCGGTACTTTAGGAAAAAAATTTCAAGGGATATTTGTCTAGTATGTTTTAATGCGTATATGTGCATGCACATCTTTGAAATATGATTTGCACTAATTTAATAAAACAATGTTTCCCATATTGAGTGAAGTATGTGGGATAAAGTTACACCTTACACTTTTCCTAGCCATAATTATCTTTACCCAATGCTATAGAAGTTATACAAAAACACACATAAACCAGCAATGAGACCTGAAAGCATGGTCAAGACATATCATTCGTGATAATAACAGTATCAGGGTACAGGATCACGTGACTTTCACAATTAAACGTTAACGAATGTACACACACCTGTAAGTGGTGCTTTTGTCAAATAACTTTTTATAACAATTTTTCCTAAGAATTTAAAATAGTGCATAAAAGACAGATTTTTCTGTTGCTTATGGCAATTTGAAATACATCATAATTACTTTATTTAATAAGCCTGTGTTATTGTTTAAAAAAGTCTATGTATACTGTACGGTTATGCTTCATGCAACGTGACATTTTGTAACCGATTTCAGACGTATTTAAGGATTTATTTTTATGCGATAAGATATCGGCACAAACTGCAAGAAAAACTGTCTTGCATGCACTAAAGATGTATGCAAATGTAATTCAATAACTTGAGATGTTTGCCAAAAAAAGTTCTTAACGGCGTGTTTACATTCTGTCCACCCCGTGTGTAAACCCCTGAAAACCCCGTTTATACTGGATCATGTATATATAATTCTCAAAGAATTACATATATCCCTTTCATGACACTTAATTGTAGAATTGTAGAAACGATTATTCATATCTTTTTTTTAGAATTACCTATTAACGGACTCTGAATTTTTCTTTTGAAATGCAAACGAACAAGTACAAATCTTTATTGTGCATTGAACAACGCTAAGAAATACATCCCACACTATTGTATATTGTGCTGTTTTAAATCAACGACACTTTAGCATATCAACATAACCCAATAATGTTAAACATTTTATGTTTAATAAATCATAAAATAAATGTAACAAGTAACTTCTAACATCTTCAAAAATATAAAATAAATGTTACCTTCCTGTAAGAATACTATTATAAATAATATATATACAAATAAAATTAATATTATAATTATCAATAGCCCTAACCGTGTAATAATAATAATATAACAAAAATAAACTCAGCATCTTATATATTTGTAAAATATTGCTTACCATTGTGGGCGAATTTTTCCGAAATGAACCTTGCCTAAGCTAGCTTCCAATACAACTATGCCTCTGTCACTTTAGAGTGACAGCATTTTATCTGCGCTTTGAAAACGAACGTGCCATTGTAAGCCGCTAGGATACGTTGGCGTGCAAGGACTATCGAAATTGTCGATGAGTATGTGTGCGTAGTCATATGTTTCATAGAAATCACCTATAGTGTCCATGTAAGTCTTTGGTCACCTCCATCAGTAAAAACAAAATTTACTTGGTAACGAGTAAAAGGACAAGTTACAAGATCGTAAAATATATTTCAGTTGAATTATGTGTACTAAATTTGAACATTCATTAACGAGATGTGATCTAGGCAGCCAAACAGGGTCAGGTTAGAAATACTTGAACAGTTAAAAAATAAAAAACTCACAAAATTAACATAGGGCAATGACCATGTAAAAATACATTTAAAACTGTGCCAAACTAAAGAAGCAACGCACATGAACGGTTAATAACTCGCAACTTAATAAAAACTAATGTTAAGGAAATATTAAAAAATCAAATAGTAATGATACTCTTCTATAAACTTCATTCCATGTGTCCGCAATATTTCGAATTGTTTTGGAATCCATCAAATACTTTTACGTTAAGTACCGGAAGGACAGACACGTGTCAAAGGAAGTACAGCGCAATTGTGTTACCCATCGTACGTTCCTTTACATCTGTAGGTATGAGAGGCAAAGGATCCAATAAACCTTTTTTGAAAATATATTCAGTACGAGACCAAATTAATACTGACATACTTAATTAAACTCACTGTGTTTTCCTCTCGCCGCAAAGAATATATAAAGAGAGAAAGACGTGAAATGAAGCCGACGTGTTTGCATAAACAATAGCGTCAATTCGGTTGATTCGGTCCGCAGTCCCGATATTGAAATTCGTGGCAAATGTTTTCCAAACGTCAAACGGCAGATGTTTGTAATTGGCGTTTGGGTAAATACTCTTTACGTATATAGAGAATACCGTGTTTGAGTGAATAATGCGATAAACGTTATTGACTGGGAGATAACATGTCAATGAATATATTTTTATGCCTCTCTTAGAAGAAGAAGGGGTATACTGTTTTGCTGGCTGTCTGTCGGAAGACCAGTCTGAGTGTCGGTAGACCAGTTAGAATGTCGGTAGACCAGTGTTTCCGATCAATTACTCGTCAATGAATTGACCGATTGGCTTGTTACTTCACATGTGCATTGCCCTTGGGCAGTAGATTACCCATATTGAAATTGGATTCACTATGTAAAAGGTAGTGGTCACTATCACACTTTGTGTGAACATCGTTTCTGATCAATTACTCGTGAAAAAATTTACCGATTAGCTTGATACTTCACATTTACATCGGCATTGGACGGTAGATGGCCTCTATTGAAATTGGGGTCATGGATCAAATGTCATGTTCACTATCAAACAATGTGTGAAAATCGTTTCCGATTAATAAATTATCAACCAATCGCCCGATTGGCTTGATACTTCCCATGAGCATTGGCCTTGGGCACTAGATGACCCCTATTGAAGTTCGGGTTACTAGTTCAAAGGTCAACGTCACAGATACACATTAAACGCACAATCGTTTCCGATCAATAACTCGTCAACTGATTCACTAATTGGCTTGATACTTTCCATGTGTATTGGCCTTGGACAGTAGATGGCCCCTATTGATATTGGGATCACTAGGTCTAAGGTCAAGGTCACTGTTCCACACTAAGTGTGAAATCGTTTCCGATCAATAACTCGTCAAGTGATTCATCGATTGACTTGATTTTTCTCATGTGCATTGGCCTTGTACAGAAGATGACCCCTATTGAAATTTGGGTCACTAGGTCAAAGGTCAAGGTCACTGATACACATTAAAGGCACACTCGTTTCCGATCAATAACTCGTCAACTGATTCACTGATTGGACTGATACTTCCAATGTGCAATGACCTTGGACAGTATATGACCTCTATTGAAATTGGGGTCATTAGATCAAAGGTCGAGGGAACTAATACAACCAAAGTGTCAGATCGTTTCCATCAATAACTCGTCAACTGATTCGCCGATTGGATGGATTCTTCGCATGTGCATTTACTCAGTAGATACCCCTATTGAAATTGGGGTCACTACGTCAAAGGTCATGGTCACTGGCACAATAAGTGGTAAAAGCGTTTTTGATCGATAACGAATAGACAGATTAGCTTGATACTTCTAATTCACATTGGCATTAGACAGTATATGACCCCTTTCAAAATTGGGGTCAATAGGTCAAAGGTCAATGCCACTGTTACAATAAGTGTTGAAATTGTTTCCGATCAATAACTCATCGACGCATTGACCGATTGGCTTGATACTTCACATGCGCATTTGCCTTGGACAGTTGATGACCCCTATTGAAATTGGGGCCACAAGCTCAAAGCCTTGTTTGGAGGGACATATGTCTCCGACCGCGAACCTTTTGCTACTGATGAAGTTCTACAAAATAACACACCTGTTTCAGAAGAGATATCGTTTAAATAGACCTTTTTTCGAACTCAAATACGACTGACAAATAACCATGTCATGAACTCTATGGTATGTTGCTACCATGTCCAAAAAGTTGTGTTTTACTACAAAAAAATCTCAACGTGAAAGAATGCATTTAACATTTTCATTTTTGAGAAAGGTTTTCATTCAAACTGAGAAAGCGTTGCTTAAAATTTATAATTTGGTTTATAGTTAAGTCAATGTCGTTTATGTGTTCATGAAAAAGATTTTGTTAATGATACATAACCATTGACGACCACAAAAAAAGATCGCTTCAAATTGAAATATACATATATTGCCTAGTGTACATATAATCCATCCTTCAATTTCTCAAATGGCTCTTCGAGAGAAAACATCTGACAACGTATGATATTCTCTTATACAATATCCTCTATATACCGGTTTCCCATCTAATCCATTAAATATTGGACACGCCTGCCGACTAAACGACGTTGACGTTTGGGGAAGTCCACAGAATGTCGCAGTCAACAAAAGTGACTTAAGGTGTATGTATCGACTTACTCTATGGCTTCATTTAATATCTTTCTTGTTAAACATCGTCTTCCTGCAACACGAAATAAACAACGAGATTTACCCATTTATGCCTAGCGTCTAGAAAAATGGCATTGGCATGATGCGGCGTCTCATCAAGATCTGCGCTGTTTGCTTAAAGGAATTTCTGTAAGAAATATTCTGAATATAGAAATAAATATTTTAGGCATCCCTTATTTTGGAAATAAATTGATCCAATTTAAAAGGATGGGAGAGTCAACTAGGCATAAATGGGTTAATGAAACATCTCAATTGGAGCAAGAAATCCGAGTGTGGGATATATGTTTCAGAGTTTTAACGGGTTTTAGTTTTGTGAAATTTCGTGTAACGGTCAATTGCATGAATGTGGTCTTCGATAAAATCTGCAAGACGAAAATAGTACCACACTTCCGGAAAAACTGGGCTTATTGAATGTGCGTTAAGTGTCGTTCAAGAAAGCCTTTTATGCAACTGTTCGTTTAAAAAAATACGATTCTAAACAAATATCCAGACAAGGTGGTAAGCCTCGTTCCTGATATGCCTGATGTTGACTGAATACTTAACACGTGAATACTGGACAGTGTTTTTAGACCGAAATGTTATTGTCACGTGATAGTTTGTGTTCTTAACAAAAATCCACATTCGAATATAAATGCTGCTTTGTTAGACCAGCAAATCGTTTTGTGTCGATTTTCAAACATCGTTATAGGTTTAATGCATGCATCCGATTTCTTAAAATACTTTAAAGTGAAAATGTTGGAAATATCCAGTGGTACTCGTACAGTGGTACTAGTTCTTATGGTAGTTCTAGCAGAATTAATTCATTTATTCATTTACAAATAGTGTTGTACAGCACACCATTCTTTCGTCATAAAATATGAATGAAAAGTATTTATGATCGGTTAAGCTCACTTTTTTATATCTTAAATTGTATACCGGTATTGTTAAAAATCTGGCCATATCGATTCCTGTATATATTATTCATAAGCAATAATCGTTTCTCTGGCTCGTTTGTCTGCATTCAATCTTCCCATTCAGTCTCTACCGACCTGCTCATATTCGACAAGAATTAATTACTGTAAGCATGCTGAGATTTATCCGTTTGCCGGGTGAGTTTTCCATACAACACCAACCGGATATCCGTTTTGTTAGCATGACCATACT
The DNA here is from genome assembly GCF_020536995.1 of Dreissena polymorpha. Taxonomy (NCBI): domain Eukaryota; kingdom Metazoa; phylum Mollusca; class Bivalvia; order Myida; family Dreissenidae; genus Dreissena; species Dreissena polymorpha. Next base: position 84,102,333 of record NC_068360.1, read on the forward strand.
TATACCGTATATTAGACGATCGATGTACATAGGTATTTTTTTATATAATTAATACGTTTACATATGGTATCATTTTCTGAGTAAAAACTATACAAATGAGCCGTGCTTTGTGAAAAAGGAGTTCAATGCATGTGCGTAAAGTGTCGTCCCAGATTAGCCTGTGCATTCCTAACAGGCTACTCAGGGTCGGCACTTTCCGCTTTTATGATTTTTTTCGTTTTAAGAAACTCTTTTTAAGCAAAAACAAGTTCAGTCTGAAAGTGTCGTCGTTAATAACCCTGTGCAGACTGCTCACACAAATCTAATTATATTTTATCTATGTACATTGATCGTCTAATGTACGGTATAAGTATGATAATGCTAACAAAACCGATATCCGCTTGGTGGTGTATCAAAAACTCACCAGGCAAACTGCAAATTAGCATGCAAACTCCACGCAGAGTTGTCGTTCGTTGCTCTCATATACACCTCTGCGAAAGGCTCAGCATGCCATATTGCCCAGAAACTGGGTAAAACCGAACAAACGTATTCAAAGTATCTTTGATTTGGATTTTTTAGGATCAGAGGCGTAAAATAATGAAATAGGAATTTAAAATTTACGACACATCGCGCAAAAACTTGCGAGTTTTAATGCAACTCTTTGGAACTATTTTATTGCCCATTTACGCAGATGGAATCATTCCACGCACTTCACAAATAGAAACAATTGGACATAATTTTAATTGAGTGACGTTAGGCATTGCTTCGACGTATGCATGTATGTAGGTTTGTAAACATCAAGAAAACCATATCAATTTTGTAATAATGAATTAAGACTGATATAAGATATTATGGTATGAGATGGTTTTCTTCAATGCAGTTAATGTAATGTAACCGTCGTGCAAGAGATTGTTTAGTATACTGTTACCTCCACGATGAACGCTTGGAATGATGATGACATGAATGAGACGCTTTCATAAAAATAGTCCGTTTTTAGCCCATTACAGAGGTGAATGTACTGTAACCGTCGTGCAAGAGATTTCTCAGCATGCAGGACCAAATGTATGTTTAATTCGACAGTGCTTGATCTGTTTTTGACTAAGACAAAAACACGGCAAGTTTTTCGAATCGTTTAGAGACAGCATTTGCCTTAAAAATATATTACATTTTAAAGTAGTGTAAGTCGAGACATTTCTTGACATACATTTCGGTTGATCGCTTTACCCAATCGTAAGTCTCCGGATTTGAGATCTTTTGCGACGCTCCACTAACGTCAACGTCTTTAAGACGTGTATACTGTCTTCCTGAATAAAGTATAAAGATATCCAGTATGACCGTTTGGAAGTTAATAATAGGAATTGTGCTCTAAACAAATGCGCTTTACTCTGAAAGACGTAATTTCCCCAAAGGGCCCATTTGAAATAAGCCCACAACAAATCGATCAGTGGCTAGATCCGTTATTGACCCAAACCTGTAGAGCGAGCCACCGTAATAAAGATAAACATAAATGTCCCATATATTATTCAATAAAATCAGAGGCGATACGAAAAACGCACTATATACATTACATTTTTTGTCAACATTTATTGAAAATATCTGCCAAACACATGCGAAGCTTAATAATTTACCAAACATGAGCTCTAAATACAGCTTACTGGTGAGGTATTTCATCCAGGAAATTAAACAAGACTGTTAAAAATATAGCTATGCTAGTGCGGACTTTTTCAGTCACCCATGGATAAAAACTAAGGCAGTAGTAGTAACCAGTAAAGCCATTATTTCTACCTTGATAATTGAAATCATATAGAGAAAAAAACTCACCGACTTAGAACAATCAGTATCTTTGGGACAATTTTTAATTGTTTCTTACAAAATAAACATTGAGTAAATATTTGATTTAATGTCGCGTTGTTACTATTTCTTTCTTTGTCACGTAAAGGTTCGATTTCGGTTGGAGAATCTGTCCATGACATGTCGTTTATATTTGCAGATGACCGATCACGTATGCAAAAATTAATGCGTAACTTTTCATCACAACATTTTTTATAAACAAGTGGTCTAATAGTTTGCTAGTATGTTCACAGCTGTCATTTTTCAACTAACTTGTGTGATTCTGAGCTGTGCATTATGGACCAATTGACCGTTGACCTTTTGGTCAATTTCACTTTGCACCAATTTTTGCATTAGTTCCATCTTTTTAACAGTTGCGATTGTCGTCAAGATGCCGTAATGATGATATAAAGACATGCTTTATTCAGGAAAAGGCAATATGCCCATTATTCCACATATAAAACAATAGTTTCAATACAAAGAAATATATAACCGGTTGATGTTGAGGCATGTTACGGCGTGTTAGGGATCTGTACATACATATGGTAAATTAAAGATACAGCAATATATTGTTTTCATAATAAAACAAGTTTGGAAGCAATGGGATAATTTTCGTTTACCTCATCTGTCTTAGACATGAGTTTGGGTTCTTTCGGACAAAACTGTAATGTATACCTTAATGACACGAACCTGTGTATTAAAAAGTGTAAATTTAAATTTGAAAAGTATTTAACTTTTTACATACATATTGAAAATATAATAGTCAAACCAACCGATTCGAGGAACCTTGCTCTCCTATGCTCTTTATCAACGGGCTCGATGACAAGATTCTTGTTAAAACGTAACAAATGCATTCAAATTAAATATAGTCGCATTTTAAGTAATTAAAACGTAACAATTAAGCAACCGTTATTGTAAATTTACTATATTCCAACCTAAAAGTGACAGTTTCGATGCACATTTTAGGAACTACTTTCTTTCCCATTTACAATTTGAGTATCGCTGTGTGCTTTTTCTGTTGTGAACGTGTATGTAGAGAGAAGTATTTCTTCTATGTTGTAATTATCAAACCATTGTAAGTTTGCTTGTTATATATGATTAAAGCATACTTTCCAATTTTTCGACATACAAATTTATTTTTATAATGCGATCAAATCTATTGTGTCAGTGATCTCAATTTTAGAATAGTTTTACTATAGTAACTAGTACTTAGATAGTATATTGAACATTATTCATACGGACCAGACAATATTTGTAACTAGAAGGCACAATATTTCAGCATGTAGACTTGACAATTATACTACTGTAGATCATGATTGTGAACATGGTGCAATGATTAAGGGGATAAGTATAACATAAAGTAAAATTTGGAGAAAAGGTAAACCGACCTCAGGGCCCAACCCCACGACAGTTGTAGTAATAGCATGTTGGTTTACAAATTGACGTTTTTGCGTCACGCATTCTTCATTCCTACCTTTAATCTTCAAGTCGGCATCCAGAAATTTTGATTTGTTTACAAAATAGCTGTCAACTAAATGTTGGACAACAACTAATGTCTGCCAGAAAGAAAGCATGACATAAACAGAGCAAAGTGCGTGGTGGTGGTTCATACCAAACCTAAGAATTATTCCTGTCAGATTCTAATATCGAGGAGCTGTAGCACAAACCATGGGAGGTAGTGTCTCTAAAAGAAGCTTTGTTGATTAATAAGGGCTGGGAAATAAGAGAACCTTTGATCAGCCTCCACGCGAACAATAACCGCGACAGCCTGGGGACAGTGAAATATTTTGTTCAGGCTACCAGAAAGTAATAATGAATAATTGAATATGATATAGTCTAGCTGTAATATGTTGTATTAGTCTCTATGAAAGCATATTGAGTTGGACTAGTCGTTGCAATATGTTACCAAGGGATTGCCTTTGAAGAATACGATATTTTGGATGATCAAACAGGCTCTAATCACAATATAATCTGGTTTTCATTGATGCCGTAAGTGATTACTGTCATGGCTTAACACTTTTCAGTTTCTAACAAGGAATGCCGTAATTACAAAGATGTGTAGAAAAATAACCGGGTCTCAAGAGAGGAGCGAACATGTGATCCCTTCATTGATAGTCGGGCTGATATAGATGTGTCAGGTTATTAAATGATATTTTTTTTTATTGTCAGTTTATTCCAATATAATTATTTCATTGTATATCTGATAAATTATCGTGTATATCATGCAATTATATTTTTGTATTTCATGTGTATTTTTAATGTTAACATAATTGATATTAATCAAGCAACACAACACTTGAACACAATAACGTAACAAGTTTAAATGGTGGCATGTTTTGTTTACGCAGTAAATTAAAACTACAGTATCACTTTAGTATCACATTCAGTATCATCAATTTCAGTATCACATTGAACATCAGGTATTTAATGTTTGCGTATAGGCAATAAATAGAAAAATATATTAATACAATACTTGAACAAATATCAATAAAACAATTCTAAAACGCTTAACGTAACTTTAATGTATTGGCTGTACAGAGGGTTCTTTTGTTACGAAGGTCTTGTGGAAAATAATTTAAAGGTATGTGTTCTCATCCTACCACATGTAAAATATGGTTGCATTTTATAGTCTCACAATTTCTAATTCTCCTCTAAGACGTATTGTATTTCTAAGATATTTTTCATGTCAAAGGAAAGAAATGTTAGCTAACAAGAATATATTATAAGCTATTCTTTTTGTGACAAATGATTGCAGTTGATTGGATTTATTCTTGGCTAAACCAAATTACTGTATAAATGAATTGAAAGTATGGTTTGTTTCTAAATATATGAGAGAAACATGTGTACGTTGACATTATAATAACACATACAACTTAAGAATGTGTATGCGTTTTGGTTCTCTTTTACCACCTTACTATAAATGCCTGAAGGCAAACATATTTAATTTGAAAATAATTACATTAGTTGTGCCAATTAACTCAATAAAATACAACCATAGTATAATGCAAACAAGATATTACAATAAACTAAATATTCATAATACAAATATATTCTTGAACAGGCGCAAGACAATGTATCAGGTATACAACTGACCTAATGGATATCTTCTCACTGAATTCTTGCAGTATGTGGTTTGGTTCTTTAGTGCAATATTTTTTTAAGCTGGTGTTAAACACGATTCTTTACTGTTTCATAATCATTAATTGCACTTGTTTAGCTGAACTCTTCAAGAACTGGGGGACTTTTTCATGTCTGTTGTCGACACTTCACAGAAGATAAATTAACTGGGGAACAAATGCATTTTCTCTTAAACGGGAGATGATGTTTTAACAATGATAAAATATCCATATTATTTCCTGAAAAAATCATTATTAAAAGTTTGTATAAATGTTGAGCTACAAATTTATGATGGTGACATTTTATATTTAAACAGTATGTATACTATGTAGAAGTAAGGGACGTATTTCTGTGTTTATGTTTCTGAAATTAAAACCATTCATTCAATGAATCAACAAGAAAATAATCGTCTCTGTGATCAACATGACAAATTTTTGAAACTAATTGTTCTAAAACTCGAGTTTCGCAACTGTTTGAAATGCGTTATTGTGTTGGCATCTGTCATCTTTGCACAGGTTAAATGCTTGTGCGTTAAGTGTCGCCACAGATTAGTATGTGCAGGTCTATGGCATGTTATGGGAGGATTCAACGAAGGACCGGTAAAAGTCTTTCAAAATCTCTACTAAAAACGCCAACAACGCAGTACTATTATAGGACAGAAGAAGGAATGACTTCTCCAGAACATCAGTGGGCGTCCATTAGGGTTGTCTGCTCTATCCAGTCCTGTTAAACCTTTTCATTGAGAAGATGCAGGAGAGTCCTCATAACCACCCCACCTCGATGTCCATCGGTGGGACACCCATCTCTTAACATGAGATTCGCTGATGACATTGATCTCGTGGGTGGCACCAGCAGTGAACTTCACGATTTCACAAACAGACTCTAAGAAAGAGCAGGGGCATACGGGAATGAGGTCAGCACGAAGAAGTCAAAGATCATGGTGAACAGTACGACCAACATCAGTGCAGACAGCACCATGAACGACGAGAAGTTAGAAGTGATCAGCTTCATGTACTTGGGAGCAACCCTGTCCAAGGATGGTACTAGTACCGCTGAGGTCCGAATTAGAATTGCCACGGCGACCGCATCGATGACCAGACTGAGCAGGTTGTTGACAAGCAGTTCCATCAGCCACAAAGAAAAGAGTCTATAAGTCCCTCGTAGTATCCTACTATACGGCTGCGAGACCTGGACCCTTCATGCGGTAAACGAATGCATGATACATGCATTTGAACATAAATATCTCCGAAGACTGCTCCGCATGCATCTCCTACACGAAGCACAAGACCAACGAGTACGTCCGGAACTTGACTGCAAACGTGTTTGTTCACAAGAGCCCCTACCGACATGCGACCGTCAAACGACGAAAGCTGGCTGAGTATGGACACGTCTCAAGGCACGACTGTCTGTCACGACATCCCTTCCCATAGATGAATTACTCAAAGCATCACACAACATACCGTATTGGAGAACGATTTTTGTATCGTTGTGCCTCATTTACCCGAAACCTTTAAACCGGTCATGGCATTGATGATGATGATGCTCCAGTTAATTGTATTTTATGTATTAATAATATCAATACAAGCCTTATTAAAGCAACACAGTTATTATATATGCACAATGCAATGCGTAATGTCGTCAGATGAGCTTTTGATTCCTTTCATGTTATACCGCGCAATTCTACATATTGTTTCACGCGTATGACTTTGTAACACCAAATAATAAATGCATCTATAAATTGACCACGAAAGGCTCATGGTTTATGCCAACACAAGTTGAAAATGATTATAACATGTAATGTTATGCTTTTCAGTTACAATGTACACGAAAACAGTACCCAGATTAAATTTACATACAATGGCAACCATTTAAAAATATCAATTAATCCTTGCTAATTCATTGTTTATTTTATATGTTGAAAAATACTTTACAGTCTTCAGTCGCGGTAAATATGCGGGAATGCATACAACAGCGCAAGTTATGTTTCAGCTATAAAAATTATTAGAGAGACTTCTAAGTAGTAGTAGAAGTAGTAGTAGTGGTAGTAGTAGTAGTAGTAGTAGTCGTAGTAGTAGTAGTAGTAGTAGTAGTAGTAGTAGTAGTAGAAGTAGTAGTAGTAGTAGTAGTAGTAGCAGTAGTAGTAGTAGTAGTAGTAGTAGTAGTAGAAGTAGTAGTAGTAGTAGTAGTAGTAGTAGTAGTAGTAGTAGTAGTAGTAGTAGTTGTAGTTAGTAGTAGTAGTAGTAGTAGTAGTAGTAGTAGTAGTAGTAGTAGTAGTAGTAGTAGTAATAGTAGTAGTAGTAGTGCAAGTATTATTATTATTAGTAGTAGTAGTAGTAGTAGTAGTAGTAGTAGTAGTAGTAGTAGTAGTAGTAGTTGTAGTAGTAGTAGTAGTAGTAGTAGTAGTAGTGTAGTAGTAGTAGTAGTAGTAGTAGTAGTAGTAGTAGTAGTAGAAGTAGTAGTAGTAGTAGTAGTAGTAGTAGTAGTAGAAGTAGTAGTAGTAGTAGTAGTAGTAGTAGTAGTAGTAGTAGTAGTAGTAGTAGTAGTAGTAGTAGTAGTAGAAGTAGTAGTAGTAGTAGTTGTAGTAGTAGTAGTAGTAATTGTAGCAGCAGCCGCAGCAGCAGCAGCAGTAGCAGCAGCAGTAGTAGTAGTAGTAGTAGTAGTAGTAGTAGTAGTAGTAGTAGTAGTAGTAGTAGTAGTAGTAGTAGTAGTAGTAGCAGTAGTAGTAGTAGTAGTAGTAGTAGTAGTAGTAGTAGTAGTAGTAGTAGTAGTAGTAGTAGTAGTAGTAGTAGTAGTAGTAGAAGTAGTAGTAGTAGTAGTAGTAGTAGTAGTAGTAGTAGTAGTAGTAGTAGAAGTAGTAGTAGTAGTAGTAGTAGTAGTAGTAGTAGTAGTAGAAGTAGTAGTAGTAGTAGTAGTAGTAGTAGTTGTAGTAGTAGTAGTAGTAATTGTAGCAGCAGCCGCAGCAGCAGCAGCAGTAGCAGCAGCAGTAGTAGTAGTAGTAGTAGTAGTAGTAGTAGTAGTAGTAGTAGTAGTAGTAGTAGTAGTAGTAGTAGTAGAAGAAGTAGTAGTAGTAGTAGTAGTTGTAGTAGTAATAGTAGAAGCAGTATAATAAGTAGTAGTAGTAATAGTAGAAGAATGTGAATGGAAAACTTACAGGAAGCAATAATCTCGGCATGCGTACACCCTTTCATTCATTGTTCTTGCAATTATGGGGAAATTCAATGGAAAGGTCTAATACAAAATAACTTGTTAGTGGATCTTTTATATTCCACGAATTATCCATGCAGTAATTGATATTTTAATGTGTTTAACACCGTGATCCTTTGAATATATCGAATTACTGCGCTTTCCTCACTTGTACACGCGTCAACCGGATGTCGTTTTTAACGAACAAGCATGTTTCAAACTAAATATAGGAATTAATTACTGCGTATCTTACTTCTTGTTTAATTGACAAAGTACCAAGGTAGAGTTATAGGATTTTAATTAATTACTTTATAGTAGTTTTGTTTGATAAAGATTGTTGTATTTATGAACATTTCTTTGAAAATCTACAACAACTGGACTGGTACAAGCTATCGCTCAAAACCGACCACCTTTAAAATTATAAAACAGATATAATTTATGTGTTGTTGCACCGACTTCATTAAACGCAGTGTCTCTGTCTTCTTATATGGAAGATAATATTTATGGAGAAAGATATAAAATGAGGCCACATTGGAAGTAGAAACATAAACGTTAATAAAAATTACCTTCATTCATATTCCACTGTGTTGCGATCGGTGATGACGTTTTACAAACGTTAACGTCCTATTGACGGTAGACATGTGCAATCCATAAATGGATAACGTTGTCTTGCAGCCCACGAGAATGACGTTGCCAATATGAATATATATAGCGCCATTGACAAACGCTTCTCTCGTTAACAGATGTTTGCGTCACTAACGCATGTTTAATATTAATAGAAAGACGTCGCTAAGTAATTTAATATGAACTCGATATGTTTTGTTCGCAAAAGGTTTTTAAACAGAACAATAACACAACGTTTTCATGAAGATACACACGATATGAAGGAAAAAATGACCGTTGAATCCTTAAAGACCCAGTGGTTCCTTCCATGCTAACCTTGTTCAAGTATAATTATTATAAATCCCTCCGGACGTCAGGTTGGTATCTGGTTTCAAGAACCAATATTTCCTTACATTCAATTGAAATTAATTTACCAAGTACACTGTGTACACCTGTCAAACATTCAAAAATAGTCCATATCTTTTTATTCGAAAAAAAGGTAACATATATTGAAAAAGTCAGAAATCAATATTTAAGTCCCACAGTTTCACGAACACATCGTGTATTAGCTAAACACAGTCAAACATATATTACAAAGGCTTGCTACATAATAAAAGTACGACATCTCTCCTTCTTCATTTAGATCAGGTATTTCAGTCACGGCTCGAAAGGCTCGACAAGTGAGCACAATCTATGCTTAATAACAGAACGTCTGACTTACTCTATTCCTTAAATATATCTTACGGAGAATTCCGGAGGTAATCGATGTATCACGATTGCGTCTTACCATGTTGAAGTCAATTCCTAGCTGGGCAACAATTGAGATATAGCTTTTTCCGCTAGCAAAATAAGTGTGGGTTCCAATTATTAAACCAAAGTCATTTCATCGAGGAATGATCGATAAGCGTAATAGATCATATTATAAATAACATACTATTTAATTGTGAGCAATGTAACCGTGAAGATGACTTAGAGAAATCTGAACGTCTGTATTAATACAATCAGATACCTTAAAGTGATATTATGGGCATCTAACAGTTTGTAGGTGTCTATCGCAACCGTTGTTTATTTTTGGTGTTTTCACTTCATATACACTTATATTTGTTAATGCAGCATCAACATACTAAAACAATATCCCGGAAAGAGAAAAAGAATGCATTTAAATATCAACCGTACTTTCGTTTTGACAACTGACGACAGAAATGATTCGATTTACGATGTGAATCTTAATTAAGTTTTAGTGCAGATTCGTTCATAGGACACAAATACACTATTTTATTTTACGGATCATTTCGGCTTAGAGGACTGGGTGAGTCATGTAAAATAGAGAATATGATATTATTTTTTTTAACCAACTAGTAGCAAGATGAGTTGCAGATAATTGGTCAGTAACCACATTTTAACTAACTCGTTTGACCTGTTAATTCTTTTCAGCTCAAATCAACAGTAAAAATGCCCATAATATCACTTTAAAGGAATGTTTGTTGATTGTAAACTACACATCGGATAAAACAATATTAATGTCATAAATGTAACTTCTACCAACCATCAGCAGCAATAAATAATAATCGTTTAAATTCAAGTATAGTGTTTTGAAATAAAGCTGACCATTTTATGAGATGAATAGCCTCAAGACCACATAGGTTCCAAACAACAACAAATGCAACATTTTGGTATTGTATTGCAATTAAAATATATACAACGTTTAAAAGCTCTAGAAATGAGCTTACGAATTTTCCGAATAAAACAATATATACAAGCATGTCATATCACACCACACATTTGTATGTAATATGGTATACAAAGTTATAACAAATTTCAATTATACTATATGTATACACAGCGACGATGAACACAATGAGTGTATGTATTTGCAACCAGGCAACGAAAAAGATATGTTTGCGGACACTCAAGCTCTCGGACACCCTCCTTTTTACTCCAAATACTTTTATTTTATTATTTTATTTTTTTTGGAAACCCAGATGTTCCTTAATATTAATGTTGCATTTTATTAAAAGCTATTTGCGTTGATTCGTCGATAAATTGCATAATTGTTTTACAACCGGTGGACGGTGATAAAAACACAGCAGATGATTGGAAAAAGTCAGGGTTCCGTTACAGTTGCTGTATTTGGGTAGATAGACATAGGTACATGAATAGGGTAGATTATATAAGCAGCCTCATGCGCGATAGTACCTCACAAACTTTAATATATACACACACACATACGATAAATAATGTTTTACCCGCAAGCTAAATGTGGCTATTTAGTTGATATGATCGCGGTAAGAAAATATAGAAATTTTGCTTAATGTATTGACAGTTTTTGTTTTGTATCTCCCCAGGCACAACTGCCCATTATGATTATAATGATATCTGATAGGGATCATACTACAAAAAATCAATTGCTAATCTTTGTACTTAGTGGTCAAATGTTAAACTATGGGGTATCTTTTTGTAAAATAACATATACAAATAAGAAATGGTTTTAAATTCATTGTAAACATATCTTGAATTATTTAATACCCCGTGGTATTTTCTAGCACATGTTATTATTTTGACACGTTTCGTGATATTTCAACTTCAATAAACAAAATTGTTATGAACTAAACATGAGTTTTTCAAGTCTGAAGCTAGATTCTACAATAGCTGACCTGAACTCCTGGGCTACAACTAGATTCTACAATAATTGACCTGAAATCCTGTGCACTCAATTTGAACTATTAGGCCCAATACACTGGTCATAAAGAATTCATCAATTAGTAAAGCATATTCTTTTAATTCTATTTACACCATTTGAAATACACTTTTACCGTCATTAAACAACACACGTTGCAAACACGATCCCTGAACTTGGTCCCCCAAAACTAACAGCGAATACAGTACGCTCTACAGTTCGAATGTAAGTATTACTCTTTAAAGTTCGAATGCCATTTTTACTATTTACAGCACTAATGTCAATTTTATATTCATAGCTAAAATGTGACTTTCAACATTGAATTGCTAAAAAAATAACTTTTACTATTTAAAGCTCAAATGTCAATTTTACTTTTTTAGCTCAAATGTGACTTTTACTATTTATAGCTCAAAGGTGACTCACTTTTCATAGCTCAAATGACACTTTACTAGTAATAATCCAAATGTCACTTTTTTCAGCTTAAATGTAACTTTTACTATTTATAGCTCAAATGTCACATTGCCGTTGGGTTCATGGTTATCTGCCTTGGTTTCGTCTTCTTCTGTAACAGTGGCCTGTAACGTAAAGGAGGGATTTTGAGATGGCGACAGTCATGAGTCGCGCTCTTGGGAAGCGGGGCTTAATGCATGTGCGAAAAGTGTAATCTCAGATTAAACTCTGCACTTTGCACAGGCTTATTTGGGACAATGCTTCCCGCCTTAACTGGATTTTCGCTCAGAGGAGACTAACTCTTAACAAAAATCCAATACAAGCGGAAAGTGTCGTCTTGGTTACCATGTGCGGCCTACATAGTCTCATCTTTGACGAAAACTCACACACATTCGTTAAGCTCCATTTTCATAGAGCGCGTCTCAGATATAACACGATATATGTCAATACAAGGAGGTCAATGTAATGGAGTTCAACCAGCAGATATTGATCCGGCCAAGTGGGCTCAAATCAGGTAACAAGAGGGAAAGTACTGGCAGGTTTTATAGGTTTTACAGGTTGAGAGATTTACATTAGCAGAGGACATTATTGTAAGGTGATTTACTCCCAACAGCATAGTTGATGTGTTTGACATACTAGTATATGAGCAAGGGATATCATTGCAAACCAGACAAGATGTAGACATACTGTAATGCGTTTTGAACAGAAAAGTTGGATAGAAACTCTAATGTGTTCGATACATAAAATTATATTTGTCCATAGTGAGGCTTTGGCACAGAAAAGCAGAGGCGATCGCGTTACGATATCATTGACGTAAATACAATATAATAGAAGTTTTATTATGAAAGGTCTGCTTATGTTATTTTCTACCTTCTTTACTTGTTACTGCAAACAACATATTATACAATGACCACATATAGATAGCGCATCTATACAGTCACCTTGATATAAGTTAGGCATTTCGCTATTTACAAAAGCGCATCTTTGGTCTATGTGTTTGAATATAATTAACAAACACATACGATTTATTTTAACCATAGATGCTAACATACATGTTTCGGTGTCCTGTCTTCGGGAGACCTAGTGAAGGATTGGTTGGTGGGAAGCGAGTCCGAGAACGCAAATGCATCCGGGTCGCTTTTCCTGCGCATCTCTCGCAATGCCTTGTTCATTCCACGCTTCTTGCGAAGGAAGTTGACCATGCTCGAGCGGCGACCCTTCGACGATGTCATATTTTTATCGTGCACCTGTTGTAAATTAAAACAGAAGACAATAGTTCATTTTGACGTAGGAATATTAAGCTCGTCGTCATTAATTTAACATACATTTACATTAACACATTTGTTTGAAGTAAATACAAAAGACATACATCATTTCGAAGAAAGATCAATTTTATTTACAGGAAATACACATGTTTTCGTTGTTAATTACACAGTTTAAAACACTGCGAAATTTTTTGGTGATTTTTACCAATAAGATTGGATTACATTTCTGATCGTGTATCTGGTGTGCTTAGAGGGCTTATTATCGTTTACCTGTTTTAAGTTACTGGGCTTATACTCACGCCCTGTTGTAAATAAGACGGCTTATTATGGTGAATCTATGGTACTTTAGAGGGCTTATAATCATGTACCTGTTGTAAATTACGAAGGAATTGATACACTGCGGGCTTAATGGATTACTTTAAATTAAAAACATACCTGAAACTATTACTATACTTAGTCATTCAAAAAGTATAAATCAATTATTAACACAATGTTTGTGTGCTTTTCATCGTGCATCTGTTGTGAATAAGAGGGCTAAAAACACTAAGAACATCATGGATCATTTTACGAAATAGATTTGATTAAATAAGATATATTGCTTAACATGTCATTCAACCAGTATAAATAAATCATTCAACTTATTATTGTTTTGTTTTACTCATAAAAACAGTGGATAAATAAGTTTCATAAAATCTCATTACATGTACATAATCTTGGAAAACTAGCAAATGTATATTTGAAATGTTCTGAATGTAAATTATACTAAAACACATAATATTAAATATTGTTGCGACAAACTGTTAATACTCTAATGTACTTTACGATTCGATGTTTGCTAAAACCCCATGCGAAAAATCCAGCAAGACATCACGTAAAACGCACATATGTGTCTTGTTCTGAGAAAACTGGGCTTAATGCATGTGCGTAAAGTGCCGTCCCAGATTAGCCTGTGCAGTCCGCACAGGCTTATCAGGGACGACACTTTCCCCTTTTATGGTATGTTTAGTTTCAAGGAAGTACTTCCTTGCCGAAAATCAAGTTTAGGCGGAAAGTGTCGTCCCTGATTAGCCTGTGCTAATCTGGGACGACACTTTACGCACATGTATTATGCCCAGTTTTCTCAGAACAAGACACATATATTTGGGCCGTTCTCTGTGAAAAAGGGGTTTAATGCATGTTCGTAAAGTGTCGTCCCACATTAGCCTGTGCAGTCCGCAAAGACTTATCAGGGACGACACTTTCAGCTTGTATGAAATTTTTCGTTTAAAGAAAGTCTCTTCTAAGCAAAAATCTAGTTTACGTGGAAAGCGTCGTCCCTGATAAGCCTGTGCGGATTGCACAGGCTAATCTGGGATGACACTTTACGCACATGCATTCCCCTTTTCACAGAGCGCGGCCCATTTACATGAAGAAAGAAACACGAACGAAAACTACCGATATCGGTTAATAATAAACATACATGATTAAACACACATGATAATATATGAAATATACCAAACCGATGTAGCGTGACTAATATTTATCAGTTATAGCGCATGAATGTTCAAGCGTAAGAATTGGGTTGTCCCTTGCAGAAAAAAGTTGAAAATGCAAGCTTTAGATATTACTCAAACATGCAAACATTAATGTTAGCAAAACATGCACGTTTAAGATATTAATTGAACTTGCAAGATGTAGATGTACGTCAAACATGAAAGTTTAAAGTATTACTAAAACATGAAAACTTTAGGTGGCATTCAAACATAAAAGTTGTAGGTCTTAGAAGGCTTACGTCAAACATTTAAGTTTCAGTTGTCATACGCAAGTTTCAAATGTTAGTCAATATGAAAGTATTAGATGTGAGTTAAACATGCCAATTTAAGATCGTGTATGAAACTTGCACATTAAGTCATAAGTTATCAAACATTGGTTACATGTTGCCACATGAGATGCATATGGGTATCATTTACTTGTACTACACTATAAGGTTACACAATATATACAAGATAATGTCATGTTACACGTTTTGTACACAGAGGATGTGTGGTCCTCAGCAACTTACGTCCTTATGTAGCCGCTAAAGAATATAAAACAACAAAACGTAAGAAATATTGCAACATATCATTACAAAGTGGGCAAGGCCAAGTTGGAGAAAATGACAAGAAAACAAAATTAAAGATATGAATGCTTCGCATGCCCTTTCACTCATGTTTAATCGTCAAATGCATTTGTCATATCGAAAACAGAGTTGATATTTGTATTACGAAAGGTTTCTTGGCATTGTGTTTGGTTGTTGAAAATGACGGAATAAAACAAAAACAGACGATTATGGCTTACATAACAAAATACAACATACTATATATTGCAAAAGGGTTAAGAAAATAGAGACACCATCAAATGGTGGCGTACGCACACGCTCGGTTCAACAAGAGATGATGTAAGCACACTCAAGATTTTCTAGTATTGACGTTAACGCATGAAGGGTTCCGGGGGACGTCCTCATATGCGATTTTATCGCGAATGAAACTCACAGAGTCTTACTCTACAGCAAGTTAAAACCAATAAGTGCAGAGTGCGACTTGTAATTACTGATGAAAAGGCTTCAATAAGTGCAGAGTGCGACTTGTAATTACTGATGAAAAGGCTTCAATAAGTGCAGAGTGCGACTTGTAATTACTGATGAAAAGGCTTCAATAAGTGCAGAGTGCGACTTGTAATTACTGATGAAAAGGCTTCAATAAGTGCAGAGTGCGACTTGTAATTACTGATGAAAAGGCTTCAATAAGTGCAGAGTGCGACTTGTAATTACTGATGAAAAGGCTTCAATAAGTGCAGAGTGCGACTTGTAATTACTGATGAAAAGGCTTCAATAAGTGCAGAGTGCGACTTGTAATTACTGATGAAAAGGCTTCAATAAGTGCAGAGTGCGACTTTTAATTACTGATGAAAAGGCTTCAATAAGTGCAGAGTGCGACTTGTAATTACTGATGAAAAGGCTTCAATAAGTGCAGAGTGCGACTTGTAATTACTGATGAAAAGGCTTCAATAAGTGCAGAGTGCGACTTGTAATTACTGATGAAAAGGCTTCAATAAGTGCAGAGTGCGACTTGTAATTACTGATGAAAAGGCTTCAATAAGTGCAGAGTGCGACTTGTAATTACTGATGAAAAGGCTTCAATAAGTGCAGAGTGCGACTTGTAATCACTGATGAAAAGGCTTCAATAAGTGCAGAGTGCGACTTGTAATTACTGATGAAAAGGCTTCAATAAGTGCAGAGTGCGACTTGTAATTACTGATGAAAAGGCTTCAATAAGTGCAGAGTGCGACTTGTAATTACTGATGAAAAGGCTTCAATAAGTGCAGAGTGCGACTTGTAATTACTGATGAAAAGGCTTCAATAAGTGCAGAGTGCGACTTGTAATTACTGATGAAAAGGCTTCAATAAGTGCAGAGTGCGACTTGTAATTACTGATGAAAAGGCTTCAATAAGTGCAGAGAGCGACTTGTAATTACTGATGAAAAGGCTTCAATAAGTGCAGAGTGCGACTTGTAATTACTGATGAAAAGGCTTCAATAAGTGCAGAGTGCGACTTGTAATTACTGATGAAAATGCTTTTAAGGAAAAACATGACCAACCTAAAAACAAAAAAGTTTATTAGTAAACAACATAATATCTGCAGCGAAAAAATACTTTAAAAGCTCAATCAAATTCTTAAAGTCTTAAAAATGTGCTTCCGTGTGCAACACCGGATCTAAATGAGGCATTGCACTCACGGCAATACTAAAGAGAAACCCCTTGCTTTGCGAATGAATTCACGTGTCGACATAATTATTAACAACAACAACTTACGTTTTGTGTGGCGTTCAGTGTCGACAAAAAGACTTTCAAATCGTCGCCCCCGAGACGTTTGTTCTCCTCTTGCATCTCCTGCTCTCGTCTTTCGACGGTCTTCTCTGAAATATAGGAGAGTCTCGTTCTAGTAAATCCTGGACGTAATGCATATGCGTAAAATGTCGCTCCGGGTTAGCCTATACTGTCTGCACAGGCTTATCAGGAACGACACTTTCCACTTTTACGGATTTTTTTCATTTATGGAAGACTCTTTTCACGAAAATTCCAGTTTCGGCGGAAAAGTCGTCCCTGATTAGCGTGTACGAAATGCACACGCTTATCTGAGACGACACTTGACGCACATGCAGAAAAGGCTGTTTGGATCAGGACGCGTCTAATTTAATCCCACTCAAAACAACACTTGAAAACAAGTGAAACAGTTTTGCTGATCTTACTGACAAAAATGAAAAGAACGAATTGGAATGTTTTAAATTAAGATTTGCCTTTCATTATTAAGTTATTGCATTTTTTACACATACAAATTATAAACATGTTTTTAATATGCACAGATCATTCATACTGGTCATTCAAGTAAATGCTTCTACGAAAATCGTAAATAGGAAATTTACATGTGGCATTGCATGTTTAAATCAAAGCGCCGACTGCGTTGAAAGACAATCAATGAAAAAAAGACGATCGACTTACGAAACAAGTCAGCGGCCTCGCGTTTAGATTCGCTTTCTACCAGCTTATCCATGGCAAAGTCGCTGTCAAGACGACGACTGGAAAAAAATGAAATCACAATAGAATTTCTTTCAAGTTCAGTGAGCGCTATGCATTATTGTATCATAGTCCTTATCACACTGAGGCTAAATGATATTAAAGAAGGAAACTATGGGTGTCATGTCATTGTGCGATGTGCATGCCTTCAAGCCTTTATACAGCTACTTCATGTACAAAACAGAATGCGTTTTGGGCCTTTTATTTTCGTTAAAGATAAAGTACAATCAAGACTTGCAGGCGATTTAACTTGTTGAAATGTATCAAGATCCTCATTCATTACTTCTTTAAGTTCAATGTATACCTGCATTGAATGAAAACATGTCAAATCAACTTTCTGTTTGAGAAAAGGAGCCGTTAGTTCTTAATCTAATACAGCGTTTCTATTGATTTTGCTAGTGAATTAAACAAAATTCGCTAAAACTGCACGTGCTGACATTATGTCACTGGATTGCATTACATGGATAACAAACGTTTTCGAGGGCATGATCATCTGCGGGCGCTCGAAAAATCCGTTCCTGTCCGAGCGCGCAGCACGAGGGCACCAACGGATTTTGAGAGCGTCTGTTGATGGTCATGTCCGAGAAAAAGTGTATTTTCGCTATTATTGCATAAACAAATTACACAAACCAAAATAAATTAAAATAAAATTGAAAACAATATGTCTTGTTCATTCGACATCGAAAAAATTATTCGATTTTTTTCATATGACGCCATACAGTTCAAGGTTGTGTTTTACATATGCCTCACTCGGTCATCATCAGAAATGACGAGGCTTTACCTTCGGATAGGCAGTTTTCGATTTTAAATGTGTTTAAACAGTGAATTGATGCAAATTTGAAATGCAGGCGCGTAAATTAAGAAATGTGTAATCATTTTGGAATTTACTGGTCGTGGCGGATATGTATATCTTCAGAATAAGTGATTGTTTTCATAGATGTTTCTTTCGTACAGGTCTATCTTATTTCGTTCCAACTAATTTTTCTAAAAATAAATACTGCCAACATAATGTCACTGACGTATTTCAAGCATACAGCAGGAACGTTGAAAGTACATAAACACTTACATTTACAGAATAGTCTTGTGTAAGTGTTGAGAAAATAACCTTAACTTCATTGACGTTGCCAATAAAAAAGCTGTTGTCAAGAGAGTGCAGATGGTATAATTTGAGAAGTGGATTAATTTCCTTTATCCCTGCATGCATGAGGAAACTGGTGCTTATTCAGTTCCCCATTTATGCTTGGAAAGTTTTCGAAGGCTGGAGTTATTAACAAAGTTCATAATAACTTCATTGAATCCACTTAGAAGATCTCAAAGAAGACTAAGCCTAAGGGAAGTAACTGCGCATGGACCAGTTTATGGATATGAAAAACACATAACAGGACTTGAACGGCACGAGAATCGCCTGCCTTGTTGATACACGATTTTTACCGTTCAAGCCCTCTTTTTGCCAAGTTTCTGCACCTCGCCAGAGGGCATTATAGACATAGTTTATGCAATAATATTCATTCAGCTCGAACACGCGAGTGGCTGGGCTTTTTTAAACGCAGATGCATTAAAATATGACGTATTTGTGTGTTGAATTAATATAATAAAACATGAATAAAAGTGTTGGAATATATGGTTCCAATGAAACCCGTGACATTGCATTGTAGATCTCTTTAATAATTTGACATTTTAAATTAAGTGTTTTTGTTGAACTAATAACGGTGAACAAATGTATCACATGTAAGTACAAAGTCAGTCATACGAATAGTTTTTAGTTATCAATTGACACAAATAAACATTAATTATATCGGGGTATGATAAACGCTGCATCATGCATGACAAAAGTGTACACATTTTGTAATTTGAAAATGGCACCCATCTTTGTTTTTGGTATATTGCTTAGGTAAAACAAGTATGTACGCTTTCACAAAGCCTTCTGTGTTCTACTTGAGTGTGTACATTTATGAAAGTTAATGAAATATGAATCGAGGCACTGAGCGATATTTTGTCTTGGTACTCTCCTTTTTCATTTAAATTGTTGATGACTATTTAACTTGGCCTCACCGGGAAAGATAAGACAACGTTTTGTATTATTACGCAAGGGTCGATTCACTTACTTAAGCCTGTTATTGGCTTTTGCTTAAACCATTTGAACGCTTATACAATGTTACTTAAATTGTTAGAAGCCTCGCTATATTAACCCATTTATGCCTAGTGGACTCTCCCATTCTTCTGAATTGTCTCATTTTTTTCCAAATTAGGGATGTCTAGTAAAGTTATTCCTATATTAAGAATATTTCTTACAGAAATTCCTTTAATCAAACAGCGCAAACCCAGATGAGACCGGCGTCTCATCCGGGTCTATGCTGTTTGCGAAGGCCTTTTTCTAGACGCTAGGCATAAATGGGTTAATTTGTTAGAAGCCTTGCTATATTAACATTTCTTCAACTCGTCGGATTAATTCAGGTACACAGTGGCTCTAACATAGTATTCTCTATTAACTTTTTCTCAAATAATAATTCATGTTAGTTGAGTATTTCGAATTTTATAAGGTCATGCGAGCCTGAGCTTAAGTGTATATTGACCCAGAATGTTGACCGGCACAACTACCTAATTAACGTACTAGGCTCATGAAAGTTTGGACGAATTTTGAATGATAACTGCAATATCCGGCCATTTATTTGTGACTGAATGGTTTTGATAAACTGGTGCTGTGTAGAGAAGTCAGTGTACCGAGAGGAAACTCCAGCTGTCCGGTATGGTGACCACCAACCAAACGCACGGGTTTCATGAACGGGGATTAATTCCGAGTCGCCTAGTTAGGCGTTTGCAGTTCGTGTTATATATTTGAACTTACATTATGCTTTAAGTGTGTTAATTCACTTTTAGGGCGTGTGTCAATTTAAATCGGTCGGTAATTCTATTTGATTCGCAAATACAATTTTCAGTAACAACAGTTTCATATTATTTTTTCGAATATGTGTTTATTTATGTTGTCCCTTAGCTTTCGGTTTGACTTCATAATTTTGCCCCCCCCCCCCCCCCTGCATTGGTTTCTTAGAGTTGAATAACGGTTAATTAATTTATTTGTATCGCAAAATTGTTACCATGGTAACTTACATGGCTGTCTTAA
This sequence comes from Dreissena polymorpha, assembly GCF_020536995.1. NCBI lineage: Eukaryota > Metazoa > Mollusca > Bivalvia > Myida > Dreissenidae > Dreissena > Dreissena polymorpha. The sequence goes on from NC_068360.1 coordinate 84,123,149, forward strand.
CTCGCGTAAGTTTGGCTCCACTCAACTGCAGATTTTTATAGTGTTCTCTGAAATATAAAACATGTATCATCCACAAATAATGGTATATTTTTTTAGTATCATTATTTACAATCTATTATGCATTTACTTATTTTCCGCACTCGTTGTAACCCCCCAAGTCGGTTAGCTCAAAAGACTTGCGAGATTGTATATGTCGATGGTATGAATTGTACAAGTATTCGTAATTTAATTTAATGTACACATCAGATCCTTCACGCTGTCTGCTGCTGTTATTTAATTTAGAACAATGGTAACATGTATAACAAGTATAAACATGTTCCCTTGCATAAAAATCCTACATCAGCACTTGACGATTACTCGCACTTATGGCCTAGATTTGTGATAATGCTGCAAATACTGCATTTTATGTTGTGCTTTCCGGCGGATTAAAGAGATATGTTAGTTCTTATTATATGTAATAAGTACTATTACTATAAAACCAACTTCGTGTGGACCTGAGATCACGTTGTGTGTAGGTAGGGCTTTTATAGTAGTTACTATACAATCAACTACTTGTAAAGCTGAAACAGACAATCACGTTGTGTGGAAGTACCGTGTGTATAATTGTATCTTTATAATCTATTACTTGTAAAGCTAGGACACACCATCAAGATGTGATGACGAAGTCAAACTTCATGTCAAATGACTGAAAGTAATTTTAAAGTGATATTATGGGCATCTAACAGTTTATAGGTGTCTATCGCAACCGTTGTTTATTTTTGGTGTTTCCACTTCATATACACTTATATTTGTTAATGCAGCATCAACATACGAAAACAATATCCCGGAAAGAGAACAAAAATGCATTTGAATATCAACCGTACTTTTGTTTTGAAAACTGACGATAGAAATGATTCGATTTACGATGTGAATGTAAATATAGTTTTAATGCAGATTCATTCATACGACACAAATTTTATAAACAATTGGTAGCAATATAAGTTGCAGATAATTGGTCAGTAACCATATTTTAACTAACTCGTTTGACCAGTTAATTTATTTTCAGCTCAATTCAACAGTGAAAAATGCCCATAATATCACTTTAAAGACGTTCAAAGAGCGAAAAACTGGAGTGCCTTCAGCGCTTTGATTTTAACTGTAACTATAGAATCAACTGCTTGTAAACCGTAGGTGAAAGAATCGTTCTCATAGTACTCACTTCATCACTAATTTCTCGTAATACTCAGTGAATTCATCCAGCTTCGTGGTAGTAGCGTGTCGTAGAATCCTCGGTCGTATAATTGAGTCGTCTATTTGGTATATTTTCGCCTGAAGGTATAATAAAAGCAAAGCATGGATATAGAAGAAATACTAGTAGTGTATAGCTACAGAAAACATAGGAGAATTCAAATGCTTTGTTAACAGCACTAC